>NC_060168.1:5477545-5516317 GCF_021292245.1 Micropterus dolomieu | reverse complement strand
AAGTTTTTCCTTGCCTCTGTTGCCTAGTGCTTGCTCTTGGTGGGAACTGTTGGGCTTCTGTAAATATCATCACAGAGTACGGTCTAGACCTGCTCTTTATGAGAAGCGCTGTGAGATAACTGTTGTTGTGATTTGGCGCTATATAAATAAAACTGAATTTAATTTAATTTAACCTGTGTGGATCATAGCTGTACAAAGACCAAGTAAAGTTTAAGACCAGTTCCAATAAGAATTCCTTCAGCACCAAGTCAAATCTGAGCCACTTTTAGCAAACTTATGGTGGGCAGTGAAAACCCCTTCCTTGATACAGGGACCCCCTAGGTAGATCCCTGGGCCTTGTTTCTCCAGGGCATGATGGCTTCACCTAATAGTCCAAGTGAAATCCTATCAGACCCGGCTTCTCCCTAAACCTGTTTGAAGTACAAGGCACAAGGTTGTTAAAGGAGTACTTTGCGATTCTTATCCAATACACTTTTTGTTAAATTCGGCAAATATTTCCTCATGGGTAGGTAGCTCTCTGTTTTTTGTGTGCTCTGAAAGAAAATCCGGATTTTCTACACAGCCCCTGGGTCTGTCAATTGATCACAAACAAAGCTGCTGGGAGCGAGCAGCAGGTGGCGGTGGCGCGCTCGAAGCAGTGGGAGAGAGAATGTAAACAAACAGCAGTATGTTTGAACATGCTGGACTTCTTAGCTTAACTTCAGCTGTGAAGATGACTGAGAAACAGCCACAGAGGGAAAGGTCTGAGGAATTGAGACAAATTATATGACCAGGTGAGGGGAAGACCTGCGTTAACTGCGTATTTTGCTTCCATACATATTTAAATATTGCCAGGCTTGCTGTCGCACCTTCTACAGTGCTGCTAAAACATGCCCTCTTATTCAGGCTAACTTGCTCTCGGACAGCAGACGCTGTGGATTCTGCTATATTTCAGCAGAGTCTCCGGTTAGGACTGGTTACCATGGAAATGCGCGTTCAAGGCTGCATAACAAAACGAAATTGCAGTCCCTTCATGCTACACACACAACATATAATTAAGTGTAGGCCTATATTTAAATATGGTAACATATCAAATAAAACAATATATACAATTATTTATAGACATACATTTATATACAGCGAACATTCCGCAGTGCATTTTTTGAATTTGAGGTGAATGTGAAAAGCAGCAACCAGCAACTTGACTGCGTTTGAGCACCAAGTATCATCGATGTAAAACACAGAGTCCACCTCCTCTCATCTTGCCGGAGTCTTCCACTCACAGCTCGGAACATGGACCACCTGCCGAGTGCTTGAACCAGGATGTTGATGGGGCAGGTCTCTGTAACGATGTGGGCAGAACAGTCTCTGAATTCCATTGTTTGGTCAACATGAGTCCCGTTTTGTCCAGACCGGATCTTTAGGAGCAGAATTAAGTCCAAGCTGGGCCAGCATGGCTCCTCTCTTGGCTCTCTTTCCTCTCCTCTGAGGGATCACCACACCCGCCGTGGCACCTGGTCCGGTTGTTTGGGCCGGGTGGATCATGGTCTGCTGCTCTTTCATCCAAAAAACCCCGTCCTTATCTTCTAATGACTGTATTTATGTCAGAGGTAACGCATGTTTTGGTAATAAAGCTGTAAAAAACAGAACAAAAACAAAAGTGTAGCGAGGTTTGAAGGAGCTACCGACTGCTGCTTCTGCAAGAAAAAAGTTGATCCACCACATCTAGCTGGTCTTCAGTGATAAAAATGAGAATACGAAAATAATCATAGATAAGCATGTTTTTAATAAAGGAAAAACGAACAAAAACAAAAGTGTACGAGGTCTGAGCAGTAAGCTGATGCTGCTGCAACAAAAAAGTTGATCCACCACATCTAGCTGGTCTTCAGTGCAGATAAACTAAAATGCAAGAAATAACGACAATCACTCATGAGATAAAGTTTGATGTCTATTCTAAAATAGAGACATTATGACCTACCTTAAATTATGTTTACCTTTACCCTGTAAAGGTGCTGTATAAAATGTGTAAACACCTTGTTTTTCAGGATACAACACATAAAGGTAAGGACTTCATAATGTGCCTGCCTTAGGCCCAGCAGACAACCTGCCTGTAAGCTGTATGGTATGCTTATTAATATAGGGACACAATATCTACAGCTAAAGCTGATATGTACAGTGTACTAAACTTTACAGTGTAGTGATATTAACACAACATATCGTTAGCGATCACTCAGAAACAGCCGGTCAGTTTCTGGTTGCCATGGTAATTGATTACGTCCAACTATTAACCACACCCCCATTCTCTGTTTGAGAAAGAACGTTAACCAAAAACGGCAGTTAAAACTGGCTGGAGGGGGGCTTTAAGAACAACAAGTTTTTTGAATGAAGACTTTTTGTGTTTATACTATAAATCTGTAACTCCTATGGGAAAGCTTGTCAGCCTGGATGTGTACGACTGAGGACACAATTGCACTAGATGAAAAGTCAGGGAATCACTGAACTCAACAGGGGCACAACAGGGGATACCCTGATCATATTATTTTATATGTATTTTATAAGTATTGATGCCATTTAAACCCTAATTCCTGACAGAATGCAAGTTTAAAATGTTTTCAAGAGGTCAGAAAAGGGCAGGTTCATTAGGTGGTGGGCAAGAGCAAACAAGTTCCAAGTTCCAAGTTGCAAATGACAGAAAAGTGGTCCATAGCCTGGAACTCAATAATCCTAGCTTGGATGTTATTATGTTACCATAGTAACAATGTCTACAATCTCCATCATCCTGCAAGCTGAGCAAATATGAGAAAAAACAAAAGCAAAAGACAAATGACAATATGTTGAACAGTGTGAATGATCAGGATAAATAATAAAAAAAATAAACAGAACTGCTAACAACTGCTCCAGCAGTTAAGCAACAATGTGTCAAAACGTGTACACAGGCACAATAAGGACTTGTCTACCCTTTGAGCTGGGATATAGCACACATCCTGTTCTGTGTCTTTACTGCCAACTTTGTCACAGCCAAAATGCTCTGCAATAACGGACCTGAGGTGAACTACAGGAATGTTCAAAGTATTTAATCACTACAATATGAAGCTGTCTTGCACTGTGAGTCAAGAACAAGTCAATTATTGTAATTAATGCCTTCAGGGTACATGTTGTTAGTTGAATATTTCCTGCTCACCTACAGCTTTGATCTGGATAATAGGTCCTGTTGTCTACAGATTACTCCACAAAAATGTGTTTTTGGAAACACTTAAACTGATGGTGGACACTATTGTCTAAAATTGACAAGGCCTTAGTCTGACTGTTGGTAAATTTAAGAAGTCACAGGAAAATAGTTTTAGGCCAAAAGGCAGCTGTGTCCAAATAGACACTAAATATGTTTATCTGTAGCAATTATAATCATGATCATGATGGGTTATGATTGGGTAAAATATTTCATTTCGCCAAATTTATTTTCATTTCATGTCATGACTAAATGTGTTTGGGAATTTGCAGTTTCCCATGAAGCTCTATAGAATCATTCAGCTTATTGTTTCACAGCCCACACCTTTCACTGTTTTGGTTCAGTCTCACTCATCAACCTGCTAGTCAGCAGCAGCAGGCAGCTGTTTTGAGTGAAAAGGCTCTGATAAAGCCTCTGTACTCTACCTGCCCATCACTAAAAAGCAGACACACAAAGTCAGCTGGTGAACATAGTGGAGCATTTTGCAGCTTAAGAGCCAGATATTTCCCTCTGGTGTTGCTGGATGGACAACAGAGCTAAAAGCGAGGGAGGTTTGAACTTCATCACGAGCACAGAAACATGATTCCAAATGAATGTTTCTCCATGTCTACTGGATCTGAAAACAGGCAATTATTTGCTATTGCAACAAAACCACTGTAACTTTACAAGGCCTTAATATGCCAACGTGTTATTCTTGGCTTGTTGCAGAGTTGTGCCACCACGGAGCCAAAAATTCTTGATTAATGCACCTTTAAAGGTGCCGTAGGATGGAAAACTGTATTTACCTTGGCATAGTTGAATAAAAAGAGTTCAGTACATGGAACTGACATACCATGAGCCTCACTCACCATTGTTTCTTTCCTTATAAAAGGGAAGGGGGTGAATGCTAACAAGCTCTAGATGTGACGTAACATTTGGGATAATTCACATTCAGGCCCCAAAAATTTACATATACCAGTCCACGTTCCAGAGAAATGGTCATACAAGCTCCTTGAGCTAGAGCTGGAGGTTGTTTAGTGTATCTCACAGAAGAAAGTGCTTTTATGGTTATAAAGGAAAGGGAAATCTCTCGAACCCTCTGGAGGCAAACCCAGGCACGGGGCTGCTGTGTGAAGACCATGGTCTGGACTCCAGAAACAGGTGTCAGCCGGACTACGAACTGGACTGCAGGGCTGAGGAATGGATACAGGAGCCTGAAGTCAGCTGGTCCACCCATGGAGCTTGTTTCTGTCGGGGCACCGCCGAAGGCTCTGGAACTGGAGTCAATCAGACCACTGGCGGGACTCAGGGCTTAAAGCAAGACATTTTTCTGTGCCTGAAATGTGTTCGGGGTCTATGATAAAGATGGAGGGTAACTGTGTTGAAAACTGACGGGGACACAGGGACTCAGATTATGGGTGTGACAATCACTTAGCTCACGACACATGAAGTAAGATTTTGAGCATTACACAGTTCATTTCCTGCACTCTGGTAACATTTTCTGCCACCACTTATAATCAGTCCTTGAAGTGGAAAATATAGCACTTAATGCCAAACAGTGGATCCAGTGTTTCCCATACATTCATTTATTTGTGGCAGCCCGCCACAATATCAACGCTGACCGCCATGATTTTTTTTTACTAGGCCGTCTTTGATTGCAGAGTGCCGTAGCGCATTTGCGCAGCACGTCCTCATGCTCGTCCCTCTCTCTCTTGCTCTTGTTCGCTCATCCCTCTCTCTCTCTCCCTCATGAACACCGCTGCACAAATCTGTCCAACACAACACTGTAGGACACCCAGATTAAACAAAGTTATTAGCAAGCATGTAAGGAGCCTAGCTAATAAGAAGAGCTAAGTTAATGTTAGAATACAGCTGGGTTGTCGAGGCTAGCATGTTGTTTATAGCTGCTGCCACTGTGGGAAACACTGGGATCACTTTACAAATCTGAGGTAAAACATTCAAAACAATTATGATTAAGTAAATTTCAATTAAGTATCTTAAGTCACTTTTCCTCAACAAATTAAAGTGCTGATTTGAACACTTTAAACATTTGTTATATTGTTATTGAGGAAAATTATATTGCAATAATTATCATTATTGTTTTATTGCCCAGCCGGTACTCCCAATTCACATGGGAGCTCACAGCTGCATGAAAGGCACCGAGCTTCTACCTGCTCCGTCTCCCCCGACAGAGATAAGCAAACAGGCAAGAATGGGAACAGATGAGCGCCACATAGAGCTCACTGATACGCAAGAAAAGTCCCGGGATGCCAAAGAGTAAAATATAGAAGTAACTTACTGGTATTGGTGGCCCACTTCAAGCTCTGCCTATTATCAAAATTGACACCACTTATCTGTGAAGCCGTACTCAGCCAGTGGATTCCATTCCAACAAAAATGGTCTTGTTACGTTGGCAAAGGTCCAGACGATCCAATCCAGATACAAAAACGCTTCGCGCCGGAATTCCGGCACAGCGCCGAAGAATTTTAAGCCCTGGGGACTGGTACCGGTCGGACCACCGACGGAGGTTCTGGAGCTGGAGTCGATCGGCGCACGGGCGGAGTTGATACAGGTCGGACTACCGACGGAGGAGGGTGCACAGGCTCCATGCTGCCCTGGAGCACAGCCTCGGCAACACTGGGTGGCCGGGGGGATGAGGTGCTCACCTCAGGCGGGGAACCCAGAAGAGGACATGTGGACACCGGCTAGAAGGCTGCTAGCAGACTGGTTGGTTGGTTGGGGGCTTGCAGTCTGTTTGCTTTCTGGGTCCAAAGCCATGTCCAACAAAAAGGCAGCCAGGGAGCTAGATGTCCATGAATCCCCAACCAACCTTGGAGGGGGATGGAGTAGGTAGGCAGGCAGACTGGTGGCTAACCGCTGGGGCGCTCATAGTCTAGGAATCAGGCAGACTGATGTGGTGAGTCAGTCAGGCTGATGGTACCTAGCCTGACTGATTGGGATGCTGGCAGGTGATTAGTCGCTGGAGTGCTAGCAGGCCGGGAAAGAGGCAGATGGCTAGCCGCATGAGTGCTAGCAGGCCAGGAATCTGCCAGGACAGCACTGGAGGAATCCAGTGAGGCCAACATAGCAGTCTTTAAAGTGTCCAAATTTAATACCAGGCTAGCCACGCCAGGAGCTTGGAGGAATGCTGGTTTCTTCAAAAGTGGCTATAGCCCCCTGACTCTTATGACAATCCACAATAGTAATCAAGGCAAGTGAAAGCTTGTCCATGGCAAACCTCACCTTGCTCATTTCCTTCTGGGACAAGGGATTGTCTGTTGGGTCCAGTGTCTCAGTGAAGTCCTACTGTCATGGGCAGCTGAGTGTAGAAGCAGAGTTAAATTGAAACTCTTACCGTGGGCTACATTACTGCAACTAAACTAATCTGTATAATTTAAAACTGATCAATGAACAGTAATCTTTCATATTGTAGTCACACTGATTGGAACATTCCTGACGTAGTTATTAGCTGGATATGATATGAATATTTCTGAGCGAAATAAAATGTAGGAGTGGTTAATGTAAAATGTAGCCTGCCTAAGATTGTTAACATATTGATCCTTCCTCCACTCCTGCATTTTAACATAAATAGCCTGTAATGGTCCGCGTTAGCAAGCATTTTTCTAGCTCCACCTGATTAAAATGGAGGCTCTGCCTTTATTTACCCGTTGCCATGGTGAATCGTAGTATTAGACTGCCGGGGGATTTCCCATGATGCACTGAGCTCCTCTTTCCTCTACTTCCTCTCGCTCTGTATGCAACCTCATCCCATTATTGCATGTTACTAACACAACTTCTCCCCTTTCTAGTAGTCTTTTGCTTTCTCGTCTCTCTCCTCTCTCCTCCTGTCACTTCCTGCAGGTTTAAGGTTTTCCATGCCTCTGTCGCCTAGTGCTTGCTCTTGGTGGGAACTGTTGGGCTTCTGTAAATAACATCATAGAGTACGGTCTAGACCTGCTCTTTTATGAAAAGCGCTGTGAGATAACTGTTATTGTGATTTGGCGCTTTATAAATAAAATTGAATTGAATTGAATTGAATCGTTGTCGAATCCCATACTACCCCTAGGAACGTAGTCCATTGGGTGGGCGCCAGCACACTCTTCTTTGCGTTGAGCCTCAGCCCTAAACGCAGCAGATGAGCCATCTCGCATGACATCTCGATGCCGAACCGCCAACTCTCGAGACTGGGCTAGGATGAGCCAGTCGTCGATGTAGTTGAAAATCCGGATGCCCTGGAGCCTCAGCGGGGCCAGTGCTGCATCCATACACTTGGTGAATGTGCGAGGGGAAAGTGCTGTAGAACCGGCGTCTCTGTCTGGGGGGGAGACACGTTCCACGGCCTCTTTCCTCAGCAGAGTAAGAACTTCATGTCCCAATACCGGACCTTGCTCCGGGCAGACCACAGTCCAAACCACCCCACTGAATTTTGGAGGGCGGGTTTTGAACTGTAGTCGAAACCCATCTATGGCAGTGCGCAGGACCCACGGAGAAATGTTCGGGAGGGGAGAAAGACTCCCCTACCCCAGTCTTCAGGACCTCTTCCCTGAGCTCCGTCGTGACTGGATGACGGTCCTCAGATCGCGTCTCTCAGAAGGCTGAGGTTGAGAGCGCCGCCTCGCTGCCCCAGCTCCTCAGGGGGGCCCCCGAGAAGCGACACTCTGCTTCCTCTCCTCTCGGTAGGAGCTCGTAGAGGGAAGGGACCTACGCCTGGCAGCCTCAGCTGCCTTGGGTCCAGACCGGCGAGGGAGGTACTGGCGGAACGCTTCGCCCTGCGTCTTAACGTTCTGCGAAGCTCCGCCAGATCTTCCTCAGAGGGACCCCCCCTCTGAACCATCTCCTGTAGCAGGTCGGCTTGGTAGGCTTGAAGCACTGCCATGGTGTGCAAGCTCGCACCTGCCTGGCCCGCTGCCATGTACGCCTTGCCCACGAGCGTAGATGTGGTGCAACATGGCTTGGAGGATAACGCCGGCTTCTCCAGGGAGGACGCAAGTCGAGGGGAGAGATAGCTCGCAAGCGCATCCTCCACCCGAGGCATCCTCCCATAACCACGGTCCCTAACCCCCATCACATTACTGTAGTTCAGTGATCGGGGTGTGGAAAGCCGTGTAGAGAAGGGTCTGCCCCATGATTTACTCAGTTCATCATGTAAATCAGGAAAGAATAGCAGAGACCGGTGTGGAGGTGGCGTGTGGTGCTTAAGAAACCTTTCATCAAGCTTACCACTAGCCTGTGGTGTCTGCTCCTCCTGTGGCCAGTTGATGTTGAGCTTAGCCACGGATATAGTCACCACCTCCAGCAGCTCGTCTGATGACGCCGCCCCGACACCCGGAAGTCATCGTCCACTACACTGAGCAAGTCTGCCTCCTCGGAGTCGGATTGCTGCAGCGTCTCCGGATCCAAACCGTGAGCGGGAGAAGCCGAGAAACGGGCTCCCGAACGAGGAAAGGAACGTCGGAGCCAGCGGATGAAGGTCGGGAAAAAGCCTCAGCCGTCCCGAAATCCTCCGACAGATCACGCTGTGAACCCCATGAGTGAAGCCGCCGGGCTGCCTCAGCGGCCGCAGGGCACACACCACAGGGAGAACACATCCGGCCATCCTCGGAAAAGAGAGCCATGCTGTACCTCAGTACCCGCATGGAAAGGGCTTCGCAGCGGGCGCAGGCAGCCCCCTCGAGAGCTGCCCGGGCGTGCTCCATCCCCAAACATGAGACACACATGATCACACACTCATGAGAATCTCCATCAATGATGTACCGAGGGCAAGGAAAAACACACCTTCTGTACATCTGGTTGCCGGACATGCTGGTAGACTTCTTCTTCAGGTAAGACACACTGCTTGTAGGACTGGAGCTTTCTTCAAACAACATACAGAGCGCCTGCTGAATAGAAAAAAGCTAATGATGAGTGTGTACAGGTGTGCTTTATACTCCTCCGGTTATTCCGTCACACCTTACCGTTCTAGCAACAAACCAATAGGATTGGAGTGATTTCATTCACGTTCAGACCTGCTTCGCCTAGAGGCGTTCCCATAGTGTCGTAACCGACGCAGTTCGAGTTCCCTCGAAGGGGAACAAAGGAATTTGCCTTACTGTTCCAACACTTTTGGGGACTGTATCTCAGAAAATAGATGTGACCAATGCCTATCTTGTTAGTTTAGGGTCACTGAAAAAAGCTTGAAACTGACCTTTTTTTGACCAGTACCATATTTGTGTCTCACAGTGTTGACATGTATGGCCAGGCTTATAGAACTGGTTCTATACTGCCACTGAGAACAGACCATAGAGAAGAACGTGTCAGGGCTGGTAACAGAACCCAAGAGCAGACTGGAGCTGGAGATAAACAAAGAGTTTTATTTATAGAATGACAGAGGGAAAACTGATGGGGGAGTGGGGCAAGGTCTGGGTTCCGTAGGAGAGGGCTAGCCGGGGAAGCTGGCAGGAGAGGCGAGACGGGGGCACTCCTGAGGGTGTGCTGACTGGCAGGGAAGACCTGAGATCCAGGGAAGCAGGACGGGATTCCTGAAGACGAGAAACAGATAGTGTAAGCGAGCAAACAGAGACACAGGGTTACTAGACTGATCTGAGGCTGGGGTGAAGCGTACTATAGTTACACAACAATCCAGCAAGGACTGGAGAGTTGGCCAGGGTTAAATAGGGTGTGATGATGAGGAAATGCCCACCAGGTGCGCCACAGCCGTGAGGAACTAATGGCCACGCCCACCAGCTCTGGGAAACAAAGAAGGGGAGACAGACAAACACCAAGCACACAGCAACACTCAAAAGGCAAAAATCAAATAGAAAATCATTCACCCATAAGCGCATACACACACACACGCACACTGTCACCAGAGGGGATCAGGGTCCGGGAGGCATGACAGAACGTTTGTTCGGTGAAGTCATTCATATCTTGCCCCAGGCAGTAAATGAGTCGATTCTTATGTTTGTGAGGATCCTAAAAGTCAAGTACTTTGATGACCATTTTTATGCCTATGCAGTCTAAAGAACAAAAGAATATGAACTGATTACACTGGCTGAAACTTCAGATTTTCGGCCTTTAGATATTATGACAAACTTTGACACCAGTGAGCTGTATTTGAACCCAAGGTACAAAATTGTATAGCTTTGATGTTATGTTCAGTACACTGTAAATGTGTTCTGCCCTTTGGACGCAACTTTCCAATTGTTTAATAAAGCACAGATGACAATTGTTGCCTATTACCTGTTTTTAATTTTTTTCAATGCCATGTATTCTATCTCAACATGATTATATCAGAATAGACATGGTAAATGTAAGTGCATTGTTTTTATGGTTATGGACATTTTAAAAATCCAGTATTCACAAAACAGAGTTAGACAGTTAGGCACAATCTCTTTAGTGATATCGATGAGAGTCCCTAAAACAAAAATTGTCTTCACAAATTAATTTATTAATTCAAATAGATGATTGGTTTAAGTGTAATGTATTACCAATTACAGAAACAGATTTACTTACATGATTTTTTAATGTGAACGTCTAAAATGTAATCTGTAATAAATTTACATGAACACATGTACATGTTTATTTCTTGATTGCACAAATGTAAATTGTCTACACAAAACGTTTTTAAATCATAAATTTGTAATTCCACATTAATCCATCAAAACACAAGTAAACACATCTTTGTGTAAAAATAACACATCTGTGTGTTGACCTATTTGACACAAGAAATGGACACGAATTGTGTCACAACATGTGTTGTTCCTGAGCTGATTCAGCACATTAATTTAACACATTATGTGTTGTTTTTAACACATCTGTTCTAAGAGTGCAGGAGATTTATGATGCCACTGCAAAGCCTCTTTTGTGATGTCACAGTGGTTGTTATTTGTTGTGATGTCACAGTGCTGTTCACCATATGTCTCTCCCTGGAGAGAAGAGGCTCTCCACTGATTAGCTGAACAGCTTGTTGCCCAACAGGCCATGAGGTTGAATGACCTCTGGGGGTGAACAGAGAGGCATGTAATTTGCTTGATGGGACAAGGTTGTAACAATTTTGTGTGTGCGTACGTGTGTGCACGCATATGATCATTAAATTGGACTGATTACGGTTTGGGATTCGTAAATGAAGCTGAAAAAGCTGTTAATATGTTAACAAAAGCGTTCTGCAGGTTATTGTGCACTCTCGGTTGCTCTGCTGTCTATAGAGCGGGCTGATCTCATGGGTATGATTCTGTGTAAAAACCAAACTATATAGTTTTGGTTGAAATTCTAATTCATTTATCTTGTTTTTACAGTTTCTACTAGAAATTAGCATTTTACAGTTGCTCGCCCATAAAAACTGTGGGCCATCTAAGCTGCTTCCATCAACAATGACAGAAATTGCATGTGAGGAAATTTAAGCACACATGATGGTAGACTGTGTGCATGTGTGTCTGTGTGTTTTATGTATGTGTGTGTGTGCCTCTGTGTCACTGTTATTTATGGTTGGCCAGCCATAAGTGTCTTTTCCAGCTCCTCTCTCTTCCATTTATACAATCATCCAGTCCAGCAGTGCACCTAACAGCCCACACCACAGTACTGTGGATGAGGGTCAGCCACCTGCTCTGCACCAAATCCAGACATCATCTACACTTTCAGCACTGAAACCACTGGAGAGCAAGTATAGACACAGAATGAAATGAAAATACACATACACAAAAGTAAATTAAAGGCTGCTCATCCAAAATGAATAGTCTCATATGACACATTTAATTTGGTATGACAATATATTAAGACAGATTATAATAATTACAAAGGACCAAATATATTAATTTATAAAAATCACTTATATCTTGTCTGAAGCAAGTCCTAGCCTTTTAAAGCTGAAGAACTTCACATGACACATGAACTGATTCATGAAACATTTTCATAGTGCTGGCAGTGAGGGCGTCATTTTTTTGTAATTCTGTTGTGGACTGCAAATTAATTGAAAGTGATGAGTTGTTTAACAGGTGGAGCCCCTGCAGCCCTATAATTGACCCCACTTTTGTGATCCACTACTTTAGAGAGACAAAATTACTCTTAAGGCTGCATGTGAAACAATTATATTGCATAGTCCTCTAAAATGTGCTTTTTCACCACTTCATTCTTGTCACCAGAGCCCATTACAATTGCTACAATGGTCCTCATATTACAGTATCTGTATTCAGGGTTTGATATTCCTTGGGGAAATATAATATGTCTCTGCACTCACTGACAAAATGGAGAAAGCATCTGTTAAATATACTAAACTAAATCTCATTGGGTTAAAATAATCCACTGAAACATGATTATATTGCATAGAGATAAAGCGAAGTTTAACACAATAGCCAGAAACTGTTTTGAGCCAATTGTGAAGTCCCCATTTGAAGACCATTTTCATAAATTGGAAACAGCTTAATTCATAACCGGAGTATTCAACACCTTGCTGACTGTATAACTAACTTGAAGCACAAACATCCAAACTCCTGGCTTATTGTTCTTGGGGACTTTAAAAGAGCAAACCTCAGCCATCAACTGCCAAAAGACAGCACATAAGCGTTCCACCACTGCTACTCCACATTAAAGAATGTCGCTCTGTTCCCTGTGCAGCTAAGTAGGGACTCCCCAATCTATGTCTGGTTCATCCTCTCCTGACCTACAGGCATAAACTAAAATCTGCTAAGCCTGTAGTCAAGACTGTGAGGAGGTGGCCCAACGAGGCAAAGCTGGAGTTACAGGCCTGCTCTCACTGCTTTGATGATTGGTGTTTTTGAGGATGCAGCTGCAGAACTGGATCAACTCTCCTGACACTGTGACATCTTACATCAGTTTTTGTGAGGACGTGTGTGCCGACTAAAACCTTCTGCACATACAACAATAAAACTGTTTTACAACTAAACTGAGGCAGCTTCATAAGGCAAAGACAGGGGCCTACAGAAATGGGGTCTGAAACATAATGAAAAAAGAAATCAGATTGGCTAAGAGGTACTACACTGAAAAGCTGAAAAACACTCTTTCAGCTACAATGCACTGACCCTGCGTTAGTGTGGACGGCCCTGCGCTAGGGTTGGGCGATATCCACAAAATTGGAATCTACAATGAAACATCGGGATGGTCAATGATATTGGGTGCGGCAGCGGCGGGGGGTGGTGGTAGCGGTCGTCTTATAAAGGTATGTGTTTCCCACACATACCTTTATGAGGTAAAAAAACGTGATACTACATTACAAGACAAAGTGGACATGCTGGATATCTTACAAGCATGAACCAAGTAAAGCAACAGTGGACACACAAGTGCAGATGTCATTAGTTTGTTTTGATCGTTTTTACGTCGTTAAAAAGCCGACATGTGGTGCACCTGCTGCTATGAAAATGGAAAATCCGGAAAAAAGATGAGTTCTTTATAAAGATTTTATAAAACAAACTGCTGATGGAGGAAGTCAGGGGAGCTCTCACGATCACGATGACTGCCCAACATTGTGATGTATTCAGCCTTCAGCAGTGGATGATGGCATCGTCTATCGGCCCAACCATAGCTTGCACAACATCATCAGCTACAGGAGACCACCCCCCACACTGTATATACATATATATAGGCCTATATGTATAGATTAAAATAACACAATTGAATTATGTTGGAGTGAATTAAAAGCGTAAAAAAAAGTGTCAATTTCAGTATATTAGGATAATACCAATTTGCTGAAACAACACTACTATAAACGTTGCTTCCAAAACAACCAGTTTATGTGCAACTAAATACCACAATTCAGCTGTGGAAAACTTAACTTTTTTCAGAGTTCTAGCTTTAGTTCTATATAATCAACACTATAGGTGTCTTTAGGCTGTGATCTTTGTATTTATAAAAGGCTCATTCAGATGCATAATAAGAGTTATGGAACTTTAATCTGCATTGCTTATCTTGTAAGCAACCCGGTCTCATTAGTCTACATACAAATACCAATTACACTTACAAATTGTGTGCAGTGTATACGCTGAAGTTTTGCCCGCAGGTGATATGCCAAACCTTCTCATTGAAGGTGGGGTAAGCCATTCTGGAGAAATCGAACTCCATGACAAATACCATGATATGGAGGGAACAATATTAGTAATGTACCTAACATTAGCTGGGTTGTGGTAAGCAAACTGCTACAGTTGCTGCTGCAAAGCTAACATGAAGCTATCATGCACACCAGTTCCAGACAGCATACTCACAACTCTCCTGCTAATGACAGCTAGTTTACCGTGAGGAACTGCAGAGCAGATGTGTCCAAATACCATGCATCGCCTTGAACAGTCATGACATGAGCGAGGTTCAGTTACGTTAGGTTTAGGAAATAAATAAAGACATAAGTAAGTTAAAATAAATCGTTGACTTTTGGGTTCACACAGGACTTGAACATCAGTCTCCTGTGTTTGCCCACCCATCCACCCCTTTATGTGGACCCCTCCATGTGCTCTCTAGCTATATGTTACCAGATATTGTTTTCTCTATGACATTTGTGCGTATAATGGACACACTGTTTTTGCACACTAAATGTACAGCCTGGTATTGCCATATCACCTGCCCGAACAATTGGACTGGTGTATAAAGTCGTGCTATTTGTTTGCAGATTGGTGAGCATTCTATGCTGTCCAAACCATTAAACATGCTATTCCAATATTGTACTGAGGAGGCAGTCAAATCCTTGAGAAGAAATCCATTAAATCCTTGGGTTAGTGGTATTCAGTTACTCAACAAACTACAGATATTAGAAATACAAAATACTTTTATTAATAACATCATATTGGCTATAAGTAAAAATAATTTTGCTCTTTGTTGATTTCACAAACCATTTGCTCTTCAGGGATTACAAGAATGCAAATTTATTTTAAAATTCAACTTAAAATATAGCCTACTCAGTTATAATGAGCTAATGAGCTTATTTTCATGGCTTGGTATGTAGGCCTGTCCCCAAAGGTGATGATGTTGATGGTCTGAGGAGGAGGAGGAGGAGGGGTGGGGGAGAGGAGGAGGGATATCACCAGTTAATAACCCCAGCCTCCTTTGCTGTCAGCATCATGATCGCAGAATGTACCAGGACCCCTTCACCAGCGGAGCCACGGTGTAATGACTGTCCGCGGGCAGAGCTGCAGCCCCGTGACGCATGACATTTCCTCCATCCAGTAGTTGATTTCTCCAAGCAGCGCGGGGTGAAGCTGGAGCTTTGGCACAAACAGTCACACTCAGAGGCTGCCTCTCTGGCGCGTACTTTGCACCGACACATTTTTCCGAGGCTTGTCCTTCCCTCCAGTTGGAGACTTGAAACTTAAGGGACTCTACCGTTGTAGGCAGGGAAGGGAAGGCGGACGGACGGAGAGTGTCGTGCGGTGAATGTAGCGGCAGGCTGGGTGTCTGTCTGCGGAGCGCACAGCGGCGCTGCTGGAGCAGCCGAGAACGCACAGAGTCCCGTCCGACATCCCCGCTATACCCCCGGTGATCCGAACACGGCAAACATGATTCTCCTTGGGATTGTCCTTGTTCGTTTCTTTTCAGGTAGGCTACGTTCAGTGATTTGATTATTAGCCTACAATAAAAGAGAGAACTCAGTGACCAAGCACAGTCTTTGTTCAGATGCTCCTTGACTCGCAAGTTAGATGGAGGTGAGGATTGAGAGTGGAAAGCCGCACTTCATTTGTAGCCTTAATGTTGCTTCAAGTAAAGAGACTTGCTTAGAGCCGTGGGTTTTTTCCTCGCAACTTTTTAGCATTGTAAAAAAATGTTTCAAATGGCCGTAAATCCTCAAAGATCATTTCTGTCTCAATAATCAACTTTTTGGCTGTGGTCCTGTGCTCTTAGTTCAGGCAAGACAATGCATCTCTCAGCTTTGTCCAAAACGCCACTAGGCTACGCCCTTCCAGCGCCAAGCCCCAAACTGAAACTTTAAGATGATGACTGAACCCGGAAACATGCTGACTGACAGGTACCAAAACCTCAGGGCTGGAGTTTATAGTTTGGGTCCTGGCCGTAGATATTTTTTCTTATAGTTGTATAAAAGCTCAAATAATCCTCTTTGTTAGAAAAAAATACAAAAAATAACATTTAACATTTATAAATGAGCGTTTTACAGTGTCAATACTGTCATTTTTTAAATGCCATATTTGCCCCATTTGCAGATGAAAAAAGGCAAAAAATTAATATTAATAAAATGTTTTAAGGTAAAAAACACAAAAAGAAGTGATTTTGAGAAGCAGTCTTCATGATAAATAGAAAACAGATACATCAGAATGGCGGAATTGAACAGAATTGAATGACAGATACCTTCATTGTATACATTCAAATCTCTTTAAATGTGGCATGTAGATTCAGAGGAAGGTTTAAGTAGTAAAAAAGGGCTAAAACAACAGAATCTGATCCTCCGCAGACCAGAGTGAAGCCTGCACCTCAGTTTGAATGATTAAGGTATTTAATCATTTTATTCAAGCTGTGTTTGAGCAAAGATTCATTTAAAAATGTCATATTGTAACTACTTATGGGCCTTTTTGATGATCACTTTGTGATAAACAAATTTGCGCGTGATATTGTCCTTGTTAAGTTTATTCCTTTTTCTGTTTATGTGTTTTGTGTAGTTCAGTCTGTGTATGTGCTAAAACCTTGTTCTTTGACACTGGGAGTGATCATGACTGAACAAAATGTAAACAAATTGCTTACCAAAAATCAGAAGGTTCAATATATGTAGATGAAACACAAGTCTGAAGGGCCGTGTCAGTGGCCCAAAATCCTTTCTTAGCACCTACAATAAACAGTATGCAAATCCTTCTAAGGCCTGAAGATTAGATAACAGCAGTAGGCGGTCACATTCTACGCATTGTGAGTAAATACATATTAATAAAAATGATTGTTAGAGATTAATGTATGAAACTGATCTTTATCTTTAATCAACATAAATGTTAAAATACACTGAGTACACAGAGAGAGAAAGCATGAAACAAAAAGTGCAAAATTGAAATTTTGTGCTCTGTTATTGTGAGAGCCTAGGGGCCACTTTCTAATAGTGCTTCAAAAGGACACACCCTTATCTGGCTGTTGTTGGGTGTTTTTCATAGTTCAAGTCTGACCAAGAGAAAAAAAGCCAAAACTCTCTTTGCTCACTCTCAGATGTGGACATTTAGTACCACTCAAATGTACTCAATGTTTGTTTAAATTTTCTTTTAATTCAGCATCTACACATATGTTAAATCAGTGAGGTGGGGTCTGTGCAAATGATTTCTAAGTTCTTCATGTTTTCTTCTTCTTATTATAACAATTCCAGTTTTTGTACTATTATTCCGCTGGTGGTTCCCAACCTTTTTGTCAAGTATTTTACCACAATGTTTGTAGTTGATGTTTGGCTGTGTGTGATTCCATACAAGACACCGAGTTCCTGGAGTTGTTGATGTTCAGGTCGGTTTTTTATTGTGGCATTTTTTGCAGTAGTTTTGGTCTAGTTTGCAGTTGTACTTTTACTACTGGGAGTGGCAGAAACTGAAAGCTTTAATCATTTATCCATTACTTTAGCTTTATGTTGGTCTCTTTCTAGCTACTTTTCATGCAGTCTCAACGGCAGCTGTTACAACTGACTCGGTCGGTGGATGACTGAGGTGTCTTGTGCTGTCAGACTACCTAGTTGGTAGGTTATTGTGACAATAAATGTACTAAAGATCAGCCTGACACCAATTTGAAAGCAAATCTTTGTGTTTATTTTCCTAATAAACACACATATATGGACACGTTATATGGAATCATGATTTATACCTTTTAAATTTTTCCAATTAGCTCAACTCCTCCACAGCCATATACCCCCTGGTAACAACAGGAGGATTATCTCACAGCTGTAGAAGGACTGACATTGTGAGAGTGGTCAGTACTGCAGCCCTGCCCCACTGTGTTCAATAGTCATGTTAATGATTGTCCAGCTTATAGTGACACTGTAATGTTGAGTGACAGGCTCATATATCACCCTGTCTCTGCTTCAGGTTTACCCTCCCTCCCTCAAGGCTTTCAGGTTGTGTCTGAGTTTCCTTTTTTTCAATCTCAATCTAAATTTCCCATTGGATTCAGAGGCGCGTCAGAATAAATTGTTCAAGTCGTTCAATGAGGAAGTGCAGTCAACCGGAGCCAGTGTGCAAACACATTTGGAGCAGTGGTGGTTGACATCTTATCGGTGCGCTGGCAGGTGTGCATGTTTGTGTGTATTTTTAGGGGTGGGAGGGTGCGTGACAGGGCTCATTTTGCGTAGACGCCACAAGTGGGTTTTTGAAGACCTATACTGATACCGATACTTAGGGAGTGAAGCTGCCCACAAGGAATATTTACCTTGTCTTTTAGATAATAATATTCCGTTTTTCTTTGTTGGTTCCCCTTAAAGATCTTGAAAACCTTTCTCAATCACCAATCAAAATTTTGAAACATGATCAAGCTTCACCCACACACTCCAGATGAAGCAGATTAGCTGAGTTTTAGACTCTTGAAAAATAGTACCTAAATAATTTTTTCCTAACTTCACATTAGATTATTGTTTATTTTGTTCACGAGGTTTAGAAACTAAGTTTTCAGGGGCAGCTTTGAGGTAATTAAAATCATCTTATTAAACACTGTCTTGCACATATGTCTCTATCTTTTCTTCCTGTGTTCTGTGTACTCGACCCTGGCATTCTCACTATTATAAACCTTTTCATTCAATAAAAGTTTCTTGCAGAAGAAAATTAAAGCTATCCGAGCCCTTACTTGGTTGGAAAAGCGGCACCGAGTTCAAACTGTTTAATTTTAATAGAGATATTTGTATCATCAACTCCTGTGTCATAACTGTCTGTAAATCATTGCTTTTTGTGGAGCAATTTATACGACAGGAGTTAAACACAGCACAGCTAATAAGCTACGATAGCTTCCTCCATTTTGGACTCTGTTTGCTCTCTGTTCCCTTAAAGGTGAGCACTGTCAAGACAGCTTGCTGTTGGTCAATGGCACAAATTGGCAGACAAAAGATTGTAGGAATTTCAGCAGTTCCTTTTGGAAGTGCCATTTTAGGGTCTGTGTCCACCGTTCTGAAAAAAAAGCTGTCTTAAATTACTGGGAGAGTAAGAGTGATTCTTAGCTTTAAGAAATTTGATAACTTGCTTTTATTCTTAAGTTTAAAAGTAGGAGTAAATTTCATGAATTAGGACACTTAGGACTAAAATTGCACCTTGAGAAGCTTGATAAGGCCCAGGTCTTTAGACATGAATAAGCTCCTCCAGAGCAACTACAATTTTTTTCACAGGTTGAGTAGAACTCATAACCAGTGAAGTAACCTTTATGTGAAAATTAATAGAACAACCCTTTAAATAAAAGGTTACCATCTGCTAACCTTTATATTGATACACTGTGTATGTGTTATATTGGTCTAACTTTAGACGTTACCTCATTTAAACACACCACCTCCACTTTTAGCTCATAAAACACACACAGAGACATACAGGTGTCAGGTGTTTCAAAGTGTAGGCTAGAGGCAATCTCACTGTACTAACACACCTATTACTGATGATTTTACAGAAACTGCAGGGGTGTGTGTATGACCAACAGGAGAAGTAGGTAGATTAGAGAGAGAATGTCTTATCTGTATTGATCTCCAGTGACAGATGATGACGTCTATGAAGAGCAATGAGGCCAGAGAAATGAGCATCATAAACCTGCTTTGACGATAAGTGTAAAAGCTGCTTGGAATAGGAGAGGCCATCATCCCGTGTCACGAGAGAGAGAGGGGGAGAGGGAGAGGGAGAGGTGAATGAACGTGGTGAGATGTGAGGAAATCCATCTTCCTTCTCCTGTCACATTTAATGAAAAACTTACCTGGCCTCCATCCACCTGGTTCCATCTGATCTGGATGCGAGGTTTGTGGTGTGTGCATGTGTTAGTATATGTGTGTGTGATAGTGTTCTTCTCAAAGGGAATGGTGTATCCAAGGGGTAGTTTAGAGGTCTTCTGTGTGTTTTGCTAATAACTGGGATTTGGAACTCAAACATAGGGGCGGCAGATGGTGTGTTGGCTTCTCTTTCTGTGGCTGTGTGTGCATCAAATGTATGAACAGGAAGAGTGAGTGCTGTGTGTGTGTGTTGGAGTGTCCTTACTCAAACTCAGTCAGTGGTCCCCGAAGGTACCGCGGCTCGATGTGGTCAGAGCCTGTGCTGATCCCAGGTCAGCTGAGGCCTGACCTCAGGCCCATCTGCCATCATTATGACAGATGTGTCAGAGAGTGGCTTCAGATCTGTGGCTGGACCCACAATCCCCAGTTAGTGTTTCTAAGAGACTGCCCTCCCTGTTGGCAGGAGGACCTCTGCCAGACATTTAGTTTGGTTCTTTAAATCCTAAATATGTTTGGAAACACACATGAATGAAATGTGTCTTCTACTCTGTTGTTTGTCTAACGGTAGGAGAAGGAAGTGCCAAACCATATGATAAAGAGGAGTCTGAGACATTGCCCATGGAAGTAAATAATACCTTTCCAAATCACATTTCAGCACAAAATCAGTGTTACTAAGTCAGAAGATCACAGATAGGTGACTCTGACCTGACAGCCAAGTTTAATAACCTAATAAAAAAAAAAAATTAACACAAGTTAGAAAATAACAAGGCATAAGAGCGCTTACATTCCAACAGACACTTCTCGAAGGTATTCATGGTGTTGCACTAGGTTGTTCACATGAAAAATGATGGACCCTACATACTTACACACCTGGATAATCACTAGTCAGACAGTCTGCTTTCGGATTCTGACAGTTAAACCTGATTAAATCTAGGTATTAATATGTGTCCTCAGTGATCGGAAACAACCGGACGCCTCACCCTCTTGTTTGCTCGGGTCCAAAAAATGCTTTATAACTACAGACTGTATAATAACTTTATGAGCCCGCATTCTACTGTGAGTTGATATCCCCCATGGATTATACACCATGTTTTTGTTTCTATTCAGAGGTGTGCCGATGTAATAGCTCAGCAGGAAAGTGGAAGAAAAATGTAATTCTGCCTGGCATCGTTATCTTGCACTACCTTTCTTTATAATGTGTATTGCTTTCTGTTATTTTAGTAGTTTATAATGAGATTAACTCAATAGTGCGTGACTTCAGACTTCAGATACGTTCAGTTCACTGTTCACCAAAAACATGAGTATGTTCAATGATCGGTGCTCTTTAGGCGCATTCATGCACAACACTGTATGCATACACTGCCTGTATGCACTGTCAAACTTTTGATCTTATTTGCGGAAAACTGCAAATGGTAGGTATTTCTGTCCATGTAGTTGTCCTTTGTGGATTGACAACACATTTAATGTGGTCACAATGCGTCCCTGATCACCTCCAGAGGTGGTTTGGCCTATCGGATCACAATCTGTCCTCAAAGCGTTTCTGCTGTTGTCTGTCCCGACTTCGTCTGGCTTCATCATGTTTTTGCTTCTTTGACAATGAAGATTCAAGCTCAGATTCAAGCTCTGCCGGCTCTTGTGCTAAATAATACGTGTGGTCCTCCATTTGTCCTAATTTCACTTCTCTTCTTATTTCTGATTAACCAGACTACAACTACTACTACTATTACTACTACTAATTATTATTGTTTTTCTTATTATTACATATTTAACAAAGTAACCACTGTCTAAACTGCCGGAATTCTACAAGAAGAATGTAGTGACAAAACGCACTCAGTAGAGCAGTTTGTCCATTTTGTTTTCTACTATAGAAACATGGTGGCGCAACATGGCATTTGACATGGAAGGGGACCCATGGTGTATGTAGATAGAAAGGGTTCATTCTAAGGTAATAAATAAATAAACTGTTCATTATATGAGGTCTTTATACACCACTGAAAACATACTTATGTATATTATATTGTATTTCTATCAAAAGATCCCTCTAAATATTACACTGGACCTTTAAATGTTCCCAAAAGTTCCAGAAAAAAAAACAAGCAAGTAGACTTTGCCAGTCTGGCTTTTCCAAAGTCAACACTTAAAATATAAGTTCAAATAATGACAGTTTCTTTATATATAAGGCAATTATTATTATTATGTGAGCAAGACTAAAAGTGCTAAGGATACCTAGAGGCTGTTCATTACGCCCATTTGGATATTTTGGACAGAAAGGGTGTATGTTTGGTCTCAACACTGGTAGATAATGCCAACAAGTTGGCTCAAATATTGCTAGGAACAATTCTGTCCTCCCAGAATTTTGAAAGAGACATGTCCATACCATCCATATGCAAACCTACACCCTTGTTGGACAGACATGAGCAGATTTGTTGGTCATGGAACTTTACAAGTAGTGGGGTTAAAAATGTGTTAAAAATTTGTCCTGACGGTTGCGTTAGCGAAAGATCATTTAGATCGATAGAAGATCGTTTTTTCACACACTGCTCTCAACATTGAAATATACATGAATAAAAACATTACTCACTAGCCTACTTAATTCTGCTCTCCTTGCCTTCACTTCTAATATTTCCACAGAAGCATACAAACATTCACCTCTACTGCAAACACAGAAGCGTGCCCTACCTCTTTCTTTATCTCTTTCCCTGTATTTGTCGGCCCTCTTGACTTTCTCCATCAGCAGTGGGCTGTTTTATGAAGTGGCCAAAATGACACAGCACTCGCGATTTTCACCCGCAGGTGCGGGGAGGAGGCTTGTTAAGGAAGCCAATCAAGTATGAGGAAGCCAATCAAAACCGAAACCAACACTGTACCCAGTTGCACCTGCATGTGTTCACTGTTGCTTTACCTGGTCCATGCTTGTGAAATATCCACCTTCTGAGTCTTATAACGGAATGGATGATCATTGCTCTCAGTGTTTCTCTGCAAAATGCGTAAATAGGTTGCCAAATATTTTGGGCGGCCCTTAACGTACCTCAACGGCCGCCCAAGTAAAGCTGATGTGTGGGAAACACTGATATTAATATCAATCTGACCGGCCCACCCCGAAACAAATAGTCCGGACCCTCTGGCATATGCCAGAATTGCCAGGTGGCCAATCCGCCCCTTACTCCATGAGTAAACTGTGTCTTATAGCATTTTTGATACATATTTTCATCTTCAGGTAGCCGATTGCCACATGCATTGTGTCCTGTCAGGTTACAGCTGAATAAACATAGCCCATTTAAAAATGTAGCCTAATAGGCCAAGAGGAGAGTTCCAGCACTTTATCATTCATTAAGGAAATTCCTGTCTGGTAAATGATGGATGAGCTACGCTGTATAAAATGTCATATTGTTAACGTATTGACTTCTTCCTCCACTCCTGCATTTTAGAGCCTATCATGGTCTGCGTTGGCGCGCCTTCATATTTATAGCTCAACCCAATTAAAATGGAGGCTCTGCTCTTTATTTACCCGTTGCCATGGTGAATCATAGTATTGGAGCTCCATTCATGATGGCTTTTTTTCATCCCCACGCACGCGCTTCCATCAGTTTCAAGTTTCCCATCGCAGTCTCAGTCAACGTAGAGCTCAGGGATATGCTCAGGGTTTGTTAAGCCTGACACAAGCAAGGAAACACTTCCTTTTAAGAGGCAGAAACCTCAAGAAGAACCGTGGCTCAGGCTCCATCGGTTGGGGATGAGAGAAAGAGAGAGAGAGAGAGAGAGAGAGAGAGAGAGAACGAGATAGCAAGAAAGAGGTCGCTACACTTACAGCTCAGCTCTTGGCAATAGTACGGTAGATTATTTCATTACAGATCTAGATCCAATGTCTCTCAGAGCTTTCACAGTCAGCCCCCTCACACCCCTCTCAGACCACAGCAAAATCACTATCGATCTGAAAAGGGCTCAGTCTAAGTCTGGGGCCCCTAGTTCCTGTGAACTGTTTAACAGCACATACCCATACAGATGGACCCCAGACAGCATGGGGGCTTACCAAAAGGCACTGGAAAATCAAAACATACATGATTTAACTCATTTATTTCTAACTGAAACATTTCCCCAGAATAATTCTGGTGTAAATTCTGCTGTGGACAAAATCAATAAAATTTTTCATCACTTGGCTCTATTGTCTAATTTGAAAGCCTCCAAACCAAAACTTCAACAAATGACCAATAACAAATGGTTTGACACTGAATGCAAAAACCTAAGGAAAACTTTAAGGAAATTATCAATGAAAAGCATAGGGACCCAGATAACCACAACATACGCTGTCAATATGAGGCCACTCTGAAACAATACAAGTACACCCTAAAAACTAAGAAAGAACAACACAGCAAGAAGCAGCTCTGTGAAACTGAGGAATCCGTAGAGTCCAACCAGTTCTGGGAGAAATGGAACAACCTAAACAAAACCCAGCAGGATGAATTGCCGATCCAAGATGGAAATACTTGGATTAATCACTTTAGTGAATTATATAGTAATATTAGAAAAAATGATGATCAGTACAAGATATTCATGAAATGGAAAACTCTGGAGGCGGTGATAAAAAACAACCAAAACCCTCTAGATTACACTGTAACAGAACAAGAATTAACAGAAGTCATCCAGTCCCTGAAAGGAAAAAAGGCTGGTGGTACTGATGGAATCCTCAATGAAATGATCAAATACCCAGACCATAAAATCAGATTGGCTATACTAAAACTATTCAACACTATTCTAGCAACTGGAACTCTTCCAGACATCTGGAACAAAGGTTTAATAACCCCAATTCATGAATCCGGAGATAAATATGATCCAAATAACTACAGAGGAATATGTGTATCCAGTAACCTGGGAAAATATTCTGCAACATCATTAATAAACGACTTGTCAACTTTCTTGATGACAAGAATATTTTGCATGAATGCCAAATAGTTTTTTTGCCAAACTGCCGCTCAACGGACCAAATATTGTGACGTCACAATAAAAACGTGTCATAAAGCGTTTAGCGGGGCCGTCAAACCAAGCTAGTCTGAGCGGAGGCCCTTTGGCTCGACTCGCCTTTGTTTCAGCTGTGTAGATTTCGAATATGACAGTTTTACGAGAAGTGGTGGCGGAACAAAAATGCTTGAATAAACGTAACACAGCTAAAGTTATAGCTATGATGCTAACGTTACACCTGATGTGAAAGCTACTGAGCAAACGTTCAAATTGTTTGGCCGATTTTTATGTAAAATTAAGTTGAAATATGGTGATTTTTGTAGTGGTTTATGATAAGATGTGGAACAATGATGTTGTGTGGTTGTGAACTTGAGTAACTTATACCATCTGCTAGGTTACGGTCGCAGTCTGAAGCGGCTGTGATTTGGATCACACTACCTTGTTTCTTACAACCTGTCCTTCTCTGCTTCTGATTGGCTTGTAGTCCTTACCTGGGAACTGCGCATGTGCAACTCCCAACAAAGATTTTGTACAAGTAAGATGCATCACTCTGTAGTTCAAGAGCAGAGCGTACAACACATAGGGTGAAAAGAGGAGCTGCAGTACACATAATAAGCAAAACCAATGGTGTAGGGAGTGGATGGTACACCATTGGTTTTGCTTATTTTTCTTATCAATAAATCAGTTTGTTATTTAGTTTACCTGTGTGTCTCCAGTTTTTGTTACATTCCAAGAGCTGGGCTGTGACAGTACATACACATGTTCACTACTGTAAAATAGTAT
This sequence comes from Micropterus dolomieu, assembly GCF_021292245.1. Classification (NCBI taxonomy): domain Eukaryota; kingdom Metazoa; phylum Chordata; class Actinopteri; order Centrarchiformes; family Centrarchidae; genus Micropterus; species Micropterus dolomieu. The sequence goes on along the minus strand of NC_060168.1, from coordinate 5,490,560 downwards.
ATTTATATAAAAGTATAAAAGTTGAGGTTTAGGACTTTTTAATAATAAAAATAAAGAAGTCAACTACAGCCAATCTCTAATGTGATCGTAGTGTTCCAGTACAGTGCCTCTCTTTAGCACCCCCAGTGGACATTTGTTTCTTAAAACTGTGGCAAAATGTACCTGAGGGTACGTAATTGTGGAGCTGCAAAAATGTAGTCAGAGGTACGTATATCCTATGAGACCAGGTTGTAATTGTTTTACTTATTTTCTTTTTTTTTCAAGTCTTATAGAGATCTCTTTCCGGATTTAATCAAACATTGTTGTCATGACATCATGTCATGTTGTCATGGAGCAGCCAACAAGTAAGTACAAGTAAGTAAGTAACAAGTACAGACAGTAAAGGTAATAGTGGTACAGACTGAAAATGAATAATGGTACAGATATTTATTGTAATGTTAAAGATAATAACAATAATAATAATAGTTACAATAGGACTAGTAATAACAATTGTAGCAAAAGGTGTCAGGCAGCAACAATGGGGCTAGGCCTGAACGATTAATCAGAATTAGAATCAGATTTATTTGCCAGGTTTGTGTACACATACGAGGAATTTGACTTGATTGTACATTACTACATAGCAGAGGTAGGTGGATTTGGTATACAGTATGAAAATATGTGTTGGGCTGCCACTTCAGGTCCTGGGCATATAGTGGATCCCAGAAACCTGAAGGATTCCACAGCAGACACAGGACTGTTGAGTATGGTGATGGGGGGCAGAGTGGGGGGCTCCTCCTGAAGTCAACGGTCATCTCCACAGTTTTTCCCCCACTTCTGAAGGCCTCCTCCTTGGTCTGACGAAGCTGCCTGAGTTTCGCTGTGAACCAGGGTTTTTGGTTGTTGTATGTGCGGAAGGTTTTAGTCGGCACACACGTCCTCACAAAAACTGATGTAAGATGTCCCAGTGTCGGTTAGTTAATCCAGGTCAGTGGCTGCAGCTTCAAAAACACTCCAGTCAATGCAGTCAAAGCAGGCCTGTAACTCCAGCTTTGACTCGTTGGTCTATCTTTTCACAGTCTTTACAACAGGTTTAGCAGATTTCAGTTTTTGCCTGTGTGTCAGGATAAGATGAACAGAGAGTCCCAAGGCTGCACGGGGGACAGAGCGATAGGCGTCCTTTAATGTTGTGTAGCAGTGGTCCAGTGTGTTAGTGTCCCTGGTGGGACACTTAATATGCTGTCTGTACTTTGGGAGTTCATGGTTGAGGTTTGCTCTGTTGATGTCCCGAGAACAATGAGCAGGGAGTCTGGATGTTTTTTCTCCACATTAGTTATCTGGTCGGCCAGGTGTTGTAACGCCTCACTAACACAGGCCTGAGGTGGAATGTAAACAGCGACCAGAACAAACGAAGAAAACTCCCGCGGAGAATAAAAAGGTTTACAGTTTATAAATAATGTCTCTAAGTGAGGGCTGCATGATTTCTTCAACACTGTGACATCTGTGCACCAACCTTCGTTTATATAGAAACAGAGTCCGCCTCCCCTTGTTTTCCCCGGTAGGTAAAGTGCGCTGTCCGAGATGTGCTCGGTGAGCCAGAGTGTGGCAGATCTGCAGAAGTCCGAGTTATTTCTGTTGAGGAGCAGCAGTTCATCCATTTTGTTGGTCAGAGAGCGGACATTTGCCAGGTGGATAGAAGGGAGCGCAGTGTGAAAACCCCGCTGCCTCAGTTTAACCAGTGCACCAGCACACTTCCCCTTTTGCAGTCTCCGGTATATCCCGTACAGAGCTGCTGCTCCTCCAACTAATAACTCAGAGTTCAGGGTTCAATACAGAGTGTGAAATAGTGTGAGCAGTTGAAAGTCCAATATTTAATAGCTCTTCACTGGTAAATGTTACCAGAGAGGGATGGCGTTAATAAACAAAAACACAAAAAGCACTGCGGAGCGTAATCCAGAGGCTGCCGTCTGCGGCACCATCTTTTTATTCGGCTTAATTCTTTTCAAAGTGAAACTGCAATTTGAAAGAACGCGATTAGCTACGGCGATTAAAATGAAGGTTCATTATACAGCGCATCTGACCCGTTTTAAACAGTCATGCAGTTACAAATTTATTCCATTGTCATCCTTGTGTGACAGATCTGCTCGCCATTCGCAAGCGCCATGCAAATCCTGTTAAGGTCCTACTCACCAATCAGAGCAGGCACATGGCGTGTACATTTTACAACAACAAACGAAATAGAGGAAAACGTGGGATAATGGCATCAGCCGAACTGACACAGGCAGCGGCCGTGCCGCAGTTTTGTCCAGCGTCAACTCACCCTGAAGTGTTTCAGCAGCGGAGGCGTTTAGCCTACATGTTGTTAGCGTTTGCCTGTTCTGTGCAGGCTAACGTTACATATCCACCGGGAGCATTTCAGAATAAGAGCGTTTTGCCTGTCTGATTTTGCTGACTTGTTCGGATTTTGCTTATTTGTTCAGTTGTCTTCATTTTTGTGCTTCTACTATGGTTAAGTAGGCTACGTAGCTAAATTTTCTCTTTTTGTCTGTTTTAACTGTTTATTGTTGATGTACGATCGGGAGTCTGCAAAAATTGAGTCTGACTTCCTACTTAGTTCATCTGCTCTATGTTTTGTCCATCAAAAATAGACTGGCAGTGAATCTTGAACTTTAACAAACTTTAAAAATCGCAATTCTACTGTAAGTCAACACCAACCGCAGGCTCTCAAACTAACTAAATAAAACTGTAACGTTACATGATCAACAATAAACCTGTAACCTGTTTTTAACAGAGCACAACCATTTAATGTGCAATGCAATCAATGACAGCTTATAAAGTACTGTAAGTCAACACATTCCCCAGACTCTCAAACCAGTGTAACGTTATAGCATGAACATGAGTTTATTACCTTACCTTACATTATTTGGCACGAGCCGACAGCGTGTTGATCTTCGAAAATACGATAAAGCCAGATGAAGTTGGGACAGATACAGACGGCGGAACAAAAAAATATAATCGTGGTGGATTTTCCCAGATGGAAGGTGCTGAAGCGGGACAAATGTTTTCAAAGCTGCGCTGAAGTTGCCTGTTTTCTGCTGGAAAGGTAAATAAGTTAGTCCACCTTTAGCGATGCAAATGAAAACGTTTGAAGGCTTTAGCTCGAAGCTGGCCATAATCACCTAGACAAGTGACAATGAACAAGTTTCCCCTGTCAATGTTGTGAAATAAATAGTTGGATTGTAATTTCATTAACATTATTCTTTATTGTTTGCTTACGTTGTTGAGACAAACAGCTGATTAATTGGTAAAGAAACAATGGCCTCCAGCATGGAAGCTCAGATTAGCCAGCTAAACTTCACATTTTACTGCCCTGGTAGAAACAATATGTCTCTAGCGCTTTGGCTTTGCTACGTGGACATAAATGTGTTGGTTACATTTGTGAAAGAATCAGCTGATCAGTAATTGGCAATAAAACAGTAGCCTACTGCCCTAGAAAAGGAGGACCCAGCCATGGAGGAAATGGAGGATTAAGTTGGATTGTAATTTTTAATGTTATTCTCCAACACTGTGTCTTGGCTTTGCTATGTGGACAGAAATTAAATTGATTATGTAAATGCATTGACGTAAATTTTTTGCATCGAGGCTTCGTTTAATCCATATAACTTTATAGCACACTGTTCAACAAGCCAGAAGCTCAGAGGGCGGCATTCTGAGCCGAGGAGGAGAGCACAGTCTCCACAATCCTGGCGAAGAAGGAGGGGGGGGGGGGGGGGGGGGGGGGGGGGGGGGGGGGAGGCGAACTGCAGCTTGTGACCCCAGAGGATCAGGCTATCCATCCATCTGTGCATCGAGCAGGAAGCGAGCCACTCCGAGTAGCGCTCTGAAAGCGGTCAGACCTGCTGATGAGGCGCTCTGGTGGCCCTGAAGGGAAGCCACTCTGCTGCCCATTGCTGCCGTCATGGTTCGGGGGCGAGGCCCCCCTCAGAAGGGTGGGGATGGCGGGCGTGGGGGGGCCTGGCAGGCAGCAACCTCTGTGTTTCACTAAACAGGAGAGCTTAGTACCTGGCGGGGGGAAGGGAGGGTCATGGGCGCCAACACACGGTGCCATGCAGGAGGGAGCGCTTCCCTGCGTGGCGGGCATGTGCGAGTCAATCTGACAGCAGTACTCGCTCCACCAGGGCGCTCCGCCGCTCGCAGGCCACATTGTGAGAGACCTTCACACACAGTCAGAGTGGTCTGTATGGGTGTCCTCCCATGTGTGGTGGGAGGGACCACACACGGCCAGCTGCAGCCTGTCCGTGTTATGCCACTCCCCTGCAGAGGGGAGCCTGGCTACAGTGCTGAAAAGAAACCTGGGGTTGTTCTAGACCTGCTCTATATGAAAAGCGCTATGAGATAACTGTGTTGTGATTTGTTAGTTAGAGTTTGTCAGTTAGAGCAGCAAAACATGCTACCAACACACAAGCACCACCGCACCACGTCAGCACATCACAGTAGTCTTGTCGTCTTACCATTCATTCGTGGTCTGTGATTTGTGTTCAGGATGCTGAAGCATTATGTCTTGAAATGTCATTTACAAACTTAGCTTTGGTTTGGTGTTCCATAAATGTTTCCATGCATTGTTTTTCGTTATCCCAGTAGGTTGTAAGTTATATAGTTACTGCACAGAATTAACAGACCGCGGTAACTGCAACTCAGCTTTCTTTTAGCTTAAATTTTTTTTTTAAGGATATTAATATAGTTGAATGAAGTAGATAACAGCTGTGAACTCACATTTCATAGGAAAACAAAAGGAGCACAATTTGATCCTTTCTCAACTTCCCCATGTTGCACCTCTGCTGCCTTTTGAGTCTTTGAGCAGTGGTGGGCGTAGCCAGCATGTTTTTGGACATTCATTTCATGACGACTGGCATCCTGTTGTGCCTCAAGTGTATGGGTTGATATGTGTGAAAGGGAACATTTTTGTCTCTCTAAAAGCCTGGCATCATGATTCCCAACAGTTATTGTGTAGGCCTCAACTGAATCACTCTTTTCAGCTATTTCCTTGTGAAAAACAGACTGACGACAGCCCCACTTTGCCTAAACACAAGGACTGGAGGCAGTAGCTCCTTTAATACACAATGACATGGCAGGAGTTCCTTTGCAAAATGTAAAGTATAATGGGAGGCATTCATCACTGTCCGAGACCTTTGCAACCATTCAGAAATTATCCATTATTTTGCTCTTTGATCACAATTACACTAATTATGGCTCCTCTCTTACCTCAGTTTCTCATAAACATTGAATTGAGGGAAGTTAGAATGTAGAGGCTTAGTGATTTAGAGTCTCTGAATGTCTGTGAAATGTGATTAGAAATTTGCAGGTGACAGTTTTGTACGAATTATTCGGGTTAGTAGGAGCTTGGTTGCTTGCATAAAGTGGGGGACCAAAGCTCAGCCCACAACGTTGATTTTCTGCAAGCTGTTTCACATGCTCTTGCTCCCATCAGTTTTCTTCTTATTAGATTGGTTGACCTACCCTGGTGCTGAAAACTAATTTTACCAATATGATTTAGTTTTTGCTCTGTTAAAAGGTCACTCAGACTCCAATTACTGGCTCTCAACTTAAGCTTTTACTAAGGAAGCACAGAATAGGGAGCCATGCAGCGACCCTCAGATGTCCTCTAATCACAGGCTGCAAACACACAGTCTGTCTTTACTTCGTTCCAGTCAGTCTCTCCTGTATGTGCCCCACAAACGTCAACTACCAGCCATGAATGTATCCTTTGTTTTTTACACCAATGTAAGCTGCTCTACTGCTGGATGGCTGAGATAATGTTAAATTATTATGCTGTCAAACACATGTAATACAATAAACAAGGTTGATGTTGAGATCAAACATTTTCAATTTTTTTAATCACCCGCTACATATCCTTAAGAATTGAAACAAACTGTCTATAATAAATAAAGTCAGTCAGTTACAATGAGTTCTGAAGAAAGTTCCAAGCAGTAATTGCAGCAAATTTTAAGACTTTTTTTTTACCTAGTTCTGTGTGGACACGAGGGACCTAGTGTAGGACGTCCTTAGGATGTTATCCATAATGGCCTTGAGTTCTTGTTAAAATGTTCAGGTAGGTAGGAGCTAGTCCAAGAAGTGCCTTTAAGATAAAATACAGTCAATGAGTATACCTTCTTGCCATAGAGAGATGGCCATTGAGCTTTAAAGTAAAGGGTATAATGATGTGTCCTATAACTACAGCCAGTGAAAAAAAAGTAATGCACAATGATACACAACATCCAATTTCTGTAGGTGGTAGTAATAATAAAAAAAGTAATTTACTTGTTACGTTACATGTACGCAAGTAGGTTTTTTGAATAAATTGCACTTGTCAGAGTAGTTTTAATGCATCACACTTTTACTCTTACTTAAGGAGTTTCTTAAGAGAAAAATGATTAGTTTTACTCCTGTAGTGAATCTAGGCAGGCTACTGTTAATAAAATTATGAATATTAATATTCGGAAATATTAATTCATAAAACTCTAGTTTTTTTGGGGGCACCACCTAAAATTCCGTTCGCCCAGGGCCTCAGGACTCCCTGGGTATGGTTTTAATAACTACACAATTATTCCTAGTGATCAGTTAGTAGTAATTGCTTAATCATATCTATAAATTAAATCAGTCAATCTCATATCAAAGTCGTGAATCCTCTGTCCAGTGACTTGGATTTAAACAGGACACACACACAGTTGCTGTGATTTAGGTGAAATTTATTAACTAACTAAAGTGAATACACAGTGAGTGTTAAATATATCAAAGAAATAAAACAACGATAATGATTACACAAACAGAATGCAATCAATGAGGATGATGGAGTTCAATGTGAATTTAATTGGTCTATTGTGAAAGGATTTGAGTCTAAGAGGGAAAGCGAACTAATGAACGATGATAATAATGATAATGATAATAACTAAGTTAAATTTGGCTAGGAGTTTGCGGCCAAAATGATTAAGGATTAAAAATAAAGGATCATCTCGACTACAGAACAGTTTGTTTTAGCCTTACAGCTTATTGTTTCTCAGTTTATCCACTTTCTGACAAAGGCTCACTGTCGGCTTAGCTCGTACGTGTGGTCAGGGCCTCCGTGGCTTGGCACGCCACACGGCTTCTCGAGCGGATTTTTGTCGATGGATTATGGCTGGCTGGTAGTTGCGTGAAAAACGCTTGCAGTAATGGGCGGTCAGCCCAGGCTTAGTTTGTTGGTTTTATGTCCTCAGGATTACTGCTGGCGTAACAGACCCATGTGGCTGGGTCCGAACTTTGGTGGGAGCAGCAGAAGTTAATTCGATTGAAATAACGTTAAAAGACGCTAACTGACTTCAAAGTTGCCTGACTTGTGGTCTGATAACTCTTAACAAACAAAACAAAACAAAGTAAAATCAGTGAAGGTTTGCATGAAGTACTGCTGGAAGACAAAGAAAATTTCACGGACAATGCCGGGCCGAAATCTTGGCGTTGCTTGGAAACGGAGCACGCTCCGTAATTGTGCAGAGCGAAGCCAGAAGCAAAGAATCAAGAGAAGGAGACAAAAAAAGAGCGAGCGTGTGTCTGGCTTCTGTTTTGTTTGTCTGGGGCGTATCCCAGTGGGAGGGCCTTGTTTCCTCTGAGGCTGTTGTGCCTTAACTTTTAATATGTTCTATTTGCGTGTTTTTAATCAAATACCTTCCACAATCAAACCTTAAATGTCATAAACAGTTATACCGTTCTTAGTTTTTAAGCATTTGATAAAAGAAAAGGAAGTTATTGTCAATCGTTAAACATTTTAATAGTTACAACATTTCGTAGGAATCACAGCAGATGATAGAGCAACTTAACTAAATACTTAATAAGATAATATTGGGTGTTAAACGTTCTCACTTAGAGAATAAGCAAGTTATACGAACATGGCATCAGATTACGAACAATAAAATACAGAGTGATACATTAAAACAGGGGGAGAGGCATTAAAACAATGACATGTAATACTTAATTTGTCCTCTGGAGGGCACTGGTTCCATAAGCGGGTAAAGGATCCTCTGATTACTTACTTTTAGTTAACTCAATCCTTGGCTCAGGAGCTAGGAAAATTGGTTAATAAAAAGGTGCTGGGAACAAAGCATTAGTTATACAAATTAAATACAGAAAGGACAGCGAGCATTGATGAAGATTAAAACACTGCAAAATTAACTTCCTTCTTTCCAACAACAACAACAACATGGTAATATAACTACTTGAATGGAAGTGGAGAGACCTACTAAGTACTTAACAAAGATTATTTAATTAAAACATGGTAATACTAAGAGCTTATAGGAGACATTTCTTGTTCACAGGAATGTGGCTGCAGTCTTTCTCTGGTGTCTGGGTTTTCACAGCAGTTTCACAACTGGGTGTGAAAAGGGAGAGGGCATGTTAAGAGTCCAAATTAATGGCTCTTTGGGGTAGGGAATCAAGACTGAAGAAGGGGGTCTTTGATGTCTGAGGTAATCTGAAAGTGGAACTTGTTTGTTTAGAGGTTGTTTAGTTTATGGCTGCTGAGGTCTTCACAGCCTGGTTCAGATTAGTCTCTAGACAAGGTTAATATTTTCATTTTAATAGTCATGCATAGAGTCTGGGTTTTGGTTGAGAAACATGATATACGTATCATGCTTAAAAAGTACTCCTGCTTTCTTCTTTTATGGAAATATTCAAGTTAACAGTGTACGAGCAGTGTGCATTTAACTAGCCATGCTTATTGGTGTAGCCTAGCGATTCCCAAAGTGTGGTGCTCGCACCCCTGAGGGTGCGTGAGCTGCCTCTAGGGGGTGCGCGACAGGAAAAATGTAATGGTGGTGTGACTGTAATAACTACAACAATTATTTTTATGTGGAATTTTTCATGAAATATAAACCTGAATTGAAAACTTTCCTTTGTAAATTTAATTTAAAATTAAAAACGTGATTATTAATAGTTAGCTCACAGGAAATTCACACACCTCTTTCCCTCTCTTTCCCTCTCTCTCCCCTCACTTTCTCTCCAGCTGAGCCACCCGCGCTGTACTAACAAATCCTCATATGGATCCTCTTTTTGTCCATGTTATCTGTTTATGAGGCTACACAGGGTGCGATTTGTAAAAAAAAATTACGCCCACCTCCCTCCGCACGGTTTGGCACACAGGTGAAATGTGGATTGACTGCAAAGTTTAACCATCACAGTCTGAGAATTTTTTTACTGCCACTGTTACTTTTTAATGTACACATAAATATATAACATCGCGATGAAGAGTTGCACTGAAAAGAAAGAGAAGACAGATGCATGCTGTGTTTAAGCGCAGTGAGTGGGTAAGGGGAGAGTGACTGATTGTCACACTGAGTGAAACCCCATAGCTGTGACTTTGGGCGTGTTCAGTGGTGTAACAGGGACACTGCGCTGCTTGTCATCATAGAAACAGATCATCAGATTTTGATGTTTATAGCACCTTCAGTAATATCGGCTGCCTTCTCTTCTACACACTCAGCGGAGTGTTTAGTGTGAGTCTATTATTCGATCGGGTGCTGTGGGTGGGACATTGAGCAAATAAATAAGTAAATGAAAAAATAAGTAAGTTTGGGAACCGCTTGTGAAGCCTGATGAAGATACTTTTGCAAAGTAACATTACTTTTACCTGAGTACAGTTTTTGGCTACTCTACCCACCGCTGCTAATATGGGAAGAAAAGTGGCTGTCACCAGGTATTTTCTAGCTCAAGTGGATAAGCATGATTTTGAGCTGTAGAGAAAGCCTAGCTTTATCTTGAGCTTAGAAACCAGGTTGTTAATATGAATTCTGAAACACAGTTCACAATCAATGACCATCCATAAATATTTATAACTAGTAACTAACTCAAATTAATTTCCTTTAGAAGTTGAGATGCTTGAAGTAGTAACTGGAAGTTGTCTTGAATTTTTGAACACCATTACTTTAGATTTTTCCGCACTTAGGACCAACTTAAGCTAGTTTTAGATGGTTTAGATGCTCAGGAGTCTATTTTCCAAAATGCCATGGTCAACTGGATCAAAATCTTTCGATAAATCTGAACAGCGCAGAGCATATTCACTTGCTGTCCATTGCCCCAACAATATCATTTATCACTTTAAATGCTGCAGATATGGTACTATGTTGTTTCCTAAAACCAGATTGAAAGGGGGATAAGATATAATTTGAGTTTAAGCTGCCAACCAAGCGTTCAAGGACCTTGGCAAAAACACACAGTTTAGAGATTGTCCTTTAGTTATTTAAAGTAGAGGGACTCTAGATTTGGGTATATGAGCATGCTTATTTTTGATCCTAAGAAGACCATCATAAAAGTAGTTCCAGTCCAAATGTACTTCACATACAAGAAGAGTTTGTTTTTTTTAATCCCCGACTGGACTCAAACGAGAACAGCATTAATAATGTGCATCTGATCTCAACTATTTGATTTAAACCCTTAACGCCTGAATTTTTTTACAATCAAAAAATAAAAAAAATGATTTGTGTTTTCATTTGCTTTCAAGCTGATGTTAAATTAAGTGAAGATTTTTAATTTGTCTACAACAGGCATAAACAAGAAACCAGGGCTTGCAAAAGGTTCCTAGGTACGTATCGAATATGCACCAACAGGCATTGGGGGAATCCATGTGCTATCTTGGCTTGTAGTCTGCAAGGAAGAGGTATGATGCGAATTTGCGACAATCGGCGTCAAGGGGTTAACAGTACACTATAGTACCCCTTAACCATACCAGAATATGTAAACAGCTGCCATAAAGTAGTTTACACTCACTCTGGTAGACTTCAGTTTCCTCTAAACAGGAACTCTAGACAGTAAATTCTTGATTATACAAGCTAGACCTTAAACTCTTGAGTTTGCAATCTAAAATCTAGACAAAAACCAAGTCTAGAAAACAACAAATCTAGAAAACAGTCAAGTCTAGACAACGGTCACTACTGTTGTCTTTTCTAAATAGAGAAAATAAAAAATATGAGTAAATATATACGTTCATTTAGCCACACAATGCACAAGGTCATAAACTCAAGGTAAAATATTTAAATTTACCAGAAAACATAAAATACATCCATACACAAAATATAATTTGCCCAACACTTTGTACAGGAACTCAGAATCAATATGTTATAAAAGGATCAGTAACTCGCTGTCTTCTAATGTCCTGTGTGCTCCCCCAGGACATGCCCACACACACACACACACCTTAGTTACAGTACAGGAAAAATAGAAAAAAAGATTACAAGTACATTTTGTAAAAGCGGGGATTTCTCAGAGGGATTACTTTAAGAAAGTTTCCCTAAAACAGAAAATGTAGTGCTATATGCCTCCGTATGTTTTTTTATATACACTCTATGGTATATGTATGTGTAACCGTAAAAACACAAAGCTAGGGAGGGACATGAATCAGACATTTATTGGTGTTTGCAGTCACTAGTAGCGCTGAATATGTGTTTATGCCCCCACCCACCATGGGCGGACTGGTTCCAGCTCTCAGTGAATGAACACGGCTACTGGTCCGAGCACAGCCTCCAAGACCGACAGAGGCCAGTTTGACCACTAGGAAGTCCCGAGGTGGTTTTCTTGCTCTTAGCTCCCCGGGGCTGAGTAAGATAATATAACCACTAGCAGCACAGCTACCTGACCGAGCTAACCAGCCACAGATACAGGCAGACAGGCTACAGTTAGCGTTTTAGCAAAAGGTAAAGCTATCCGTCAAGAAGCTCTGTTCCTTGTTGGTGTCTGAGGCTGTGTTCGGTCCTGTTCATTCCATGTTCACTGGGAGGCTGCTGAGTGAGGTTTCGTAGGCCGCTTGGCCTGCTCTGGTTCCCATTCGTCCATGCGCCAAGCTCCCAGTACGGGCAGAGCTAATCTGACCAGTGATTACACAGCTAACTGAGCTAATAACAGCCGCTAGTTAACCAAGCTGTTAACTAACTTCAGCAACAAGTAAAGCTATCTGTCCGTGAATGTCAGAGAAAACTAAAAAAATTTTCTCCATATTTCAAATATCAAATATGATCCAGTTTCACCAAAATCAGTGAAGAAAGTTGTGCTTTTGTACAGTAATCAGTGGGACAACTCTTAAATATCAATATCAAGAATACCTACAAAACACATTTTTTGTCATTGATGGGCCAGATTCAATTCAGTTCAATTCAATTTTATTTATATAGCGCCAAATCACAACAACAGTTATCTCACAGCGCTTTTCATAAAAGAGCAGGTCTAGACCGTACTCTATGATGCTATTTACAGAAGCCCAACAGTTCCCACCAAGAGCAAGCACTAGGCGACAGAGGCAAGGAAAAACTTCCTTTTAAGAGGCAGAAACCTTGAGTAGAACCATGGCTCAGGGTGGGCGGCGATCTGCCTCGACCGGTTGGGGTGAAGGAGAGAGAGCAGGAACACGGGGGGAGCAGTTGACCCGCAGCCACAGATGCAGACTCCACAGCTCCAGAGCCAGAAAACCTGCAGGAAGTGATAGGAGGAGAGAGGAGAGGGACGAGAAAGACTACCGGAAAGAGCAGAAGTTGTGTTGCAATAATGGGATGAGGTTGCATACAGAGGGAGAGAAAGTAGAGGAGAGAGGAGCTCAGTGCATCATAGGAAATCCCCCGGCAGTCTAGGCCTATAGCAGCATAACTAAGGGATGGTTCAGGACTCACCTGAGCCAGCCCTAACTATAAGCTTTATCAAAGAGGAAAGTCTTAAGCCTACTCTTAAATGTGGAGATGGTGTCTGCCTCCTGAACCCAAACTGGAACCTGGTTCCACAGGAGAGGAGCTTGATAGCTGAACGCTCTGGCTCCTAGTCTACTTTTGGAGACTCTAGGAACCACAAGTAACCCTGCATTCTGGGAGCGCAGTGCTCTGGTGGGGTAGTAAGGTACTATGAGCTCTTTAAGATAAGATGGTGCCTGACCATTAAGAGCTTTGTAGGTAAGAAGAATGATTTTAAATTCTATTCTGGATTTTACTGGAAGCCAATGCAAAGAAGCTAAAACAGGAGAAATGTGATCTCTTTT
>NC_060168.1:5469542-5477445 GCF_021292245.1 Micropterus dolomieu | reverse complement strand
CTGGCTCCTAGTCTACTTTTGGAGACTCTAGGAACCACAAGTAACCCTGCATTCTGGGAGCGCAGTGCTCTGGTGGGGTAGTAAGGTACTATGAGCTCTTTAAGATAAGATGGTGCCTGACCATTAAGAGCTTTGTAGGTAAGAAGAATGATTTTAAATTCTATTCTGGATTTTACTGGAAGCCAATGCAAAGAAGCTAAAACAGGAGAAATGTGATCTCTTTTCCTGGTTCCTGTCAGAACACGTGCTGCAGCATTCTGGATCAGCTGAAGAGTCTTAATGGACTTTTTCGAGCAGCCTGATAATAAGGAATTGCAGTAATCCAGCCTAGAAGCAACAAATGCATAGTTTTTCTGCATCATTTTTAGACAGGATGTTCCTGATTTTCGCAATATTACGTAGGTGAAAAAAGGTGATCCTTGAAATTTGCTTAATGTGAGACTTAAACGACATGTCCTGATCAAAGATAACTCCAAGATTCCTCACAGTGGTGCTGGAGGCCAGGGCGATGCCATCAAGGGAAACTATATCTTTAGATAATGCGTCACGGAGGTGCTTAGGCCCCAGAACAATAACTTCAGTTTTATCTGAGTTTAACATTAGAAAATTACAGGTCATCCAGGTTTTAACATCCTGAAGGAACATTTCAAGTTTAGCTAACTGATGAGTTTCATCTGGCTTGATCGATAGATATAACTGAGTATCATCTGCATAACAATGAAGCATAACAAAGTTTATGGAACATTTCCTGATAATATTGCCTAAAGGAAGCATATATAAAGTGAAGAGGATTGGTCCGAGGACAGATCCTTGTGGAACTCCATGACTAACTTTGGCGTGCATGGAGGACTCATTGTTAACAAGTACAAACTCAAATCGATCTGATAAATAGGACTTAAACCAGCTTAGAGCGGTTCCTTTAATGCCAATGAAATGTTCCAGTCTCTGCAATAGGATCTGATGGTCAATGGTATCAAATGTAGCACTAACATCTAATAAAACCAGTACAGAGACAAGTCCTTTGTCTGATGCAATAAGGAGGTTAGTAATTTTCACCAGTGCTGTCTCTGTGCTATGATGAGCTCTAAATCCTGACTGAAAATCCTCAAATAAACTATTGCTCTGTAGAAAGTCACACAGCTGTTTAGCAACTGCTTTCTCCAAAACCTTAGAGAAAAATGGAAGGTTAGATATAGGTCTATAGTTGGCTAAAACATCCGGATCAAGTTTGGGCTTTTTCAGAAGAGGTTTAATTACAGCTACTTTAAAGTACTGTGGTACATAGCCTGTTGATAAAGATAGATTGATCATTTCTAGTATAGACGTGCTGACTAAGGGTAAAACATCTTTAAGCAACCTAGTCGGGATGGGGTCTAAGAGGCAGGTTGATGGTTTAGATGAAGAAATTATTGAAGTTAGTTGGTAAAGATTGAGGGAAGCAAAACATATATCTGGTTCTACAGCTGTTTCTAAGGTTCCTGAGTTTAGAGATAAGTTGCTGCCAGTTGAGGGCAGGTCTTGGTGAATTTTGTTTCTAATAGCTAGAATTTTATCATTAAAGAAGCTCATGAAGTCGTAACTATTGAGAGCTATGGGAATACTTGGCTCAATAGAGCTGTGACTCTGTAAAGAGTCTGAAAAGAAACCTGGGGTTGTTCCTATTTTCCTCTATTAATGATGAGTAGTACGCTGCTCTGGCATTACGGAGGGCCTTCCTAAAAGTTTTAAGACTATCTTGCCAAATTAAACGAGGATTTTCCAGTTTGGTGGAACACCAATTCCTCTCAAGCTTCCGCGATATTTGCTTTAATTTGCGAGTTTCAGTATTATACCATGGAGCTAACCGTCTTTGTTTTATTATTTTCTTTTTTAGAGGGGCTACAGAGTCGAGTGTCATTTGCAGCGAGCCTGCAGCACTATCAACAAGATGATCGATTTGGGAGGGACTGAAACTAGCATAGAAGTCCTCCGTTACTTTGTGACTTGATAATGAATTTAGAGCTGATGGAATCGCATCCTTAAATTTAGCTATAGCACTATCAGACAGACGTCATGCATAGAAATGTTTGCCCAATGGCGTGTAGTTCAGCAATACAAACTCAAAAGTTATCAAACAGTGGTCGGACAAAGAGGGATTCTGTGGGAACACCACTAAATGTTCAATTTCAATACCATACACCAAAACAAGGTCGAGGGTGTGGTTAAAACAGTGAGTCGGTTCATGAACACTGAGAGAAGCCAATGGAATCTAACAGAGAGATAAACGCAGTACTAAAGCTGTCGTTCTCAACGTCCACATGAATATTAAAATCCCCTACAATAATTCTTTGTCCGTTTTAAGGACTAAAGTTGACAAAAACTCTTATCAAATTCAGATAAGAATTCAGAATACGGACCAGGTGCTCGGTACACTATAACGAAGAGAATTGGTTGCAGTGATTTCCAACTTGGGTGTGAAAGACTAAGAACAAGGCTTTCAAATGAGTTATAGTTTAGTTTAGGTTTAGAGCTGATTAGTAGGATAGAGTCGAAGATAGCTGCAACTCCACCTCCTCGGCCTGTGCCTCGAGGAATGTGAGTATTAATATGACTGGGAGGGGTGGATTCATTTAGGCTAACATATTCTCCATCACCCAGCCAGGTTTCACTAAGACAAAATAAATCAATATCATAATCTTGATATTAGTTCATTTACTAGTACACCTTTAGAAGAGAGAGATCTGATGTTTAAGAGTCCACATTTAATTTTCCTATTAGTTTGCACTATTGCTCTTGTGGTTTTAATTTTTTTGAGGTTTTTATGCACAGCTCCTCTTCTGTTTACCTTTGATTTAAATAATTTCGATGGTCGGGGGGCAGACACCGTCACTATAGGGTTTTCACTAAGTAATTCCTGAAATGGAGTAGCAGAGAAGTGTGTTAGACTGCGACTCTGCCTCCTGGTCTCAACTCTGGATTGTCATGGATTTGGTCCACTAATAAACTTGAGAGCTGCTCCTTCCCAAGTGGGATGGATGCCGTCTCTCCGGATCAGACCAGGTCTTCCCCAGAAGGTCTGCCAATGATCTACAAAGCCCACATCGTTTGCTGGACACCACCTCGACAACCAGCGGCGGAATGACGACATGCGGCTATACATGTCATCCCTGGTCAGATTTGGCAGGGGTCCAGAGAAAACTACGGTGTCCGACATTGTTTTTGCATATGTACACACCGACTCAACATTAATCTTAGTGACCTCCGACAGTCACCCAGGACGGCTACCATAGTCTAACTCAGCCCATTCCGCACCGACTACCGGGGACTGGCTAGCTACAGTAGCTAAAGACTGATCTACCAAGGTGCGGAGCCGGACTTCTAAATCACTGAGCCTTGCCTCCATGTCTATAAATAAACTACACTTATTACACGTACTATTATCGCTAAAGGAGGCAGAGGAGTAACTGAACATCTGACACACCGAGCAGGAGAAAGTAGGAGAGAGAGAAGGAGAAGGAGAAGCCATCACTGGCTGCTGAGCTGAAGTCACTAATAGCTAAGCTAAAGTACTGTAGCGTTAGCTACAACTTTAGAACAACTATGAGATTGAACAGCAGTCACTAAAAGATGGAAAGAGCAGATACTGCCATAGTGGTGACATAGTGCAAAGCATATCATATAAAAACATTCAAACATGGATTTTGATTTCATGGGAATGAAAGATTTTGTACATGATTCTCTAGTAATACACTGAGCAGAAAACACATAATTTAAACTCTCTTGTCTTCATTTGCCTATTTGGGATTGAAGTAATCCAAAAGTAACTAAAAGTAATTGGATATATTACTTTTATTTTCTGGTACTTCGATTACGTAACTGATTAAATTTTTTTACAAGTAATTTGTAATTGTACTGGATTACATTTTTAAAGTAATCCTTCCAACCCTGCCTCTGTCAGCCCACCCACCAAATCTTCACGTATACCATGGTCCGCTATTTAGTTCTGTCCGATGGTCCGGCGGTGGCATTAAGTTTTTTCCAGAGAGAGACATGAGACAGAGGTAAAATGCAAAGCACAAATGTGGCATTTATTGTCTTCTATACAGACAAGATGAGACACTAACACCAACCAGCAACTAAACTTACACTGAAAGCAACTAGCTACCTTATATACACTCCCTCCTGCAGGTAATTAGGTGGGACCACCATCATTTAGAATAATAAATAGTTACCTAAAACACAACACCATAGAGAAAATAGAGCACAAAGAATGAATGTTTACATAAATACAAATCTATAAATCAATCACATACACTCAAAATAATCACATAAATCAGCATTGTTGAGATCTTCACTCCCCCTACCCTCAGCTTCATGGTTTGCTCCTGCAGCTCTTAAGCAGGTGCTTGGCCATACCACACTCTTTTGCCTCCGAAGCCTGCTGAGGAGACAACCAGGAAGAGGTGAGTACTACCATTGTTTGTGTTATCTGTGAGCTAATTTGATATTTAACTGGAACAGAGTAGAATCACTTAATACTATGTTGTGAACCTTGAATATTACTGATGTGAGTTTTTTTTCCACACAGGCAGGATGGCCAGACTCCCCTGTGCTTCCTCAACCTCCTCTGGAACTACTCGCAGACGAAAGTTATCAAATATTTAACAACTTAAATAAACAATCAAAATAAGAATGTCTATGGCTCCTGCTTTATCAATAACCCCCACCTAGACACTCCATTACGAGTTCACTCTCCCATTTGCCGATTTTAAGGATTACTTTTGTACTTTACCATTATTTAAGGAGAGATCCTCTGTATCGATTAACCAAAATACACCTCTTGCAGTTACTCCACTTCGAGGAGCCGACACTTCTGTTTTTCCCCGCATCCCGTCAGAAACTCTACGCTGTCGCGCGATCCATCCCATGTACTACTCTTAAATTGACGGTGCCATTAAAGAGAGGGGAACGTTATTGCTGCAGTAATCCCACCAGCAACTACATAACATTATACCCCAAATAACACTATTGAACTCTGTACCCCTGGTTTACCTGGCTACACACAAGTTGAAAACAAATCAAGTAAAGATGACTTTTCAGGGCATTTGGGGTTTGGGCGAGTTGGACTATCAACTGGGTGAGATTAAAGAAGTCTCAGACAGATAAACTGTCCGGAATGGAGGACAGCCAATCCAAGTTAAAATCCCCAGCTAAAAGTACCTCACAAAATTAAGAGTACAAGTAGGAAGTCAACTATACATTTTCTTTTTGTATTATACCTGGGCAATGCTACTTTTCTGTAAGAACCACTGCATGAAAAGTGGAATGATTGGCAGTTAATGGGACATTAACTTACTGTGTTCAGGTGCTCATGGGAATATTTGGCCGGCACCGAAAACTGATGTGGATTTTGTGTGTCAGTGGTGACCCCATGACCCCCCTTGCCCTAGGTCTAGGGGAGGCTTTCACATGTAAATCAAAATGCTGTGAGCTCTATCTTTCAAAAGTAAGTGGAGGTGGTTTTACAGAGTACAGAAGTGAGTTGGAGAAATGATAAGTGCAGCATGTAAAAGGAGAGACCAAACAATCATATCAAGACTTAGATTTGGACACACTGGATTAAACAGCACATTGTTCAAAACAGGCAAACATAACTCAGGCTGTTGTGACTACTGTGGGCAAGAAGAAACTGTAGAGCATGTTGTAAGAAGCATGAGGAAGAAAGAAGGTAGATGGTTCAAAACCTCAGAATGATAAAAGTACACTTAGGTTTAATAATAATTAATTAATTAATAACTTGAATTGTTTTTCAGGATCTTAGACTAAACAAAATGACTGAGAGGATATGAGTTTATTTTATTTATTTATGTATGAATTAAATAAGGACTAGCTATCATCGATGGAAAAATTTATTCCGAAGTTTATCAAGACATTTTGCAGGAGAATGTAAGGTCATCTGTCCATCAATTGAAGCTCAGCAGAAGATGAGTAATGTTTTGACTGAAGCCCCGAATGTAACTCAACAACAGCAACAAAAATATTTTCCATATTAATATGCAATAATCTTTATGACGCAGCCTGTCTCGCGGGTCTTCAAAGAACGGAGGCTAATATTGCTACATAAGTTCATGTAACGTGACCCCCCACTGTTACCTGCCTGCCTGCATTTAAAGTAAGCACGAGAGTACAGAGAGAGAGAGAGAGAGAGAGTGCATTGCACACAGCTTCAGGGCTTGTCTGCGACTACTGAATTGTCCCTAGCAAAATTGTAATCAAAACATTTAAATATAAATGTCATCAGTCAGCGTCTAATCAATGTATTTGCTACACAAATGGTTAACAATCGCCTCAAAGTAGTGAGAGAATACCTGACGGTGACACAGACACCTGTCGCTCTCTCTGTCCCCCTCCCTCTGAGACACTTTGCTCAGTTTGACTGTCTCTCTGCTCCAGGATGCTTAATTCCCTCTGAAGCGGCTGTGAGCTGCACTTTATCAGAGGTGCTGAAGTTAACATTTGTGTGGATGTGTGGTGAGATTTACAGTTTCGGTTTTCCACCTCTGATGAAGAACAGTGATCTCGTCTCGAGTACAGATGGGCTCTGTGTCTGTCAGACGGTCTAAAGGGGGTAGCCTACTACCACTACTACCATATCAGCAGAGCAATAACCCAGGGTAATAATGCACAGCAGAGGGGCAAGTAGATTTTGTTAAAATATTATGACTTCATTCTCATCAGATAACGATTTTATTCTGGTAATGTTACGACTTTTGTCTCAAAATATTCTGTAAATGTCAGAGAACACATACGTGGGAGAGATTCTGAATGTGCAAAAAGTTTTGAACATGAGCAGAAAACCCAATGAAACAAAGGAGCTATTAACTGAAACCTGCTTAGACCAAGATAACAGTGCAGCTGTCCTTATCAAGTCTACCATTCCCAAATTCAGTTTTATGAGCGAAGCTAGAGAGGAGGTGGAGCTGCCATTTTGTTTAATGATTACCTCAAATGCAAAAAAATGTCTTATGGAAATTAAGCTACTTTTGAATATGTGGCTCTTCAGCTGAATTCCTCTTCTCGTACTATTTTTCTAAATATCTACAGGCCCCCTAAATACTGTGCAAACTTTTTTGATGACTTTGGTGAACTGCTGTCTATAATCTGTATTGACTTTGACTGTGTGGTTATAGTTGGTGATTTTAACATCCATGTTGACAACCCCCAGGACAGAGGGACTAAAGAACTGTGTTGTGTTCATGATAATTATGGACTGACCCAACATGTGACAGAGCCCACACACAATAAGCGGCACACTTTGGACTTAGTCATCTCCAAGGGTCTGAACATTTCCAAGGTTGTGGTGACTGATGTTGCTCTCTCTGATCATTCCTGTGTTTTCTTTCAGAGTGCTATCTGCGTGCACACAAATGTACAAACAGAGGTAATCACAAAACGGTATATCACTGAAAACACTAGTGAAAAATTTATTGAGGCTTTCTCCTCAAAACCCACCCTCTCACGGGTCTCAGTCAATGAGCTTGTAGATAATTTCAGTTCTAAAATTACAAATTTTATTGATGCCATTGCACCAGCCAAGGTGTAGGTGGTCTCTGGCAAGAGATCTCCATGGAGAAATGCCACGCTGGTTAGAACTCAAAAAAGAGAGTGTCAAAAAGCTGAACGCAGGTGGTGGAAAACAAATCTCCAGGTTCATTACGACATCTATAAAGAGAGACTTGCAATGCAAGGCGGTCCTTCTTCTCTGACATCATCACCAAAAACACTAATAATGCACGTGCCCTGTTTGCTGCTGTCGACAGGCTAACCAACCCTCCTGTGTCTGTAGCCTCTGACCTTCTATCCACCAGGGCCTGCAATGAATTTGCCTCCTTCTTCACAGACAAAATTCAAACAATTAGACAAG
>NC_060168.1:5466950-5469522 GCF_021292245.1 Micropterus dolomieu | reverse complement strand
AATTTATTGAGGCTTTCTCCTCGACACCCGCCCTCTCACGGGTCTCAGTCAATGAGCTTGTAGATAATTTCAGTTCTAAAATTACAAATGTTATTGATGCCATTGCACCAGCCAAGGTGAAGGTGGTCTCTGGTAAGAGAAGATCTCCATGGAGAAATGCCACGCTGGTTAGAACTCAAAAAAGAGAATGTCGCAAAGCTGAATGCAGGTGGCAAAAAACAAATCTCCGTTCATTATTGACAACTATAAAGAGAGACTTTGCATTTATAATTTATAATTGAGAAATGCAAGGCGGTCTTTCTTTTCTGACATCATCACCACTTATAATGCTACTGTCGACAGGCTAACCAACCCTCCTGTGTCTGTAGCCTCTGACCTTCTATCCACCAGGGCATGCAATGAATTTGCCTCCTTCTTCACAGACAATTCATATAGCATGACACAATTTGATTCTATTAACCATAAAAACCTGGAGGACATAATACAACATCTGAAATCCTCCTCATGCTGCCTTGATATTCTGCCAAAAGGTTTTTTCAAAAATGTTTCTAAATGCATGGCCTCAGATCTACTACAAATTGTCAACATGTCTCTCCTCTTAGGTTTCTTCCCACAGGCCCTGAAAACTGCAGGCATTAAGCCACTCTTAAATAAGAACAATCTAGACAGGTCATTCATGAGCAATTATAAGCCCATATCAAATCTCCCATTTTTGAGCAAAATTATTGAAAAGGCTGTTTTTCAACAGCTTAGTGCTTTCTTGGCACTAAATAACTGTTTTAATGTCTTCCAGACAGGATTTTGACCACACCACAGCACTGAGACGGCTCTTGTTAAGGTCTTCAATGACATCCATTTAAACACTGAATTTCAGTCTTAATATTATTGGATCTCAGTGCTGCTTTCGACCACAACAGTACTAGACAGACTTGAAAACTGGGTTGGACTTTCTGGCACAGTACTAAACTGGTTTGAATCCTACTTAAAGGACAGGGACTACTTTGTGTCTATAGCTAATCACACATCTGAGCTGACAAAAATGACATGTGGAGTTCCCCAAGGCTCCATTCTTGGGCCTCTTCTGTTTAACATTTACATGCTTCCACTGGCTCAGATTATGAAAAACAACAAAATATGTAACCATAATAATGCAGATGACACACAGATTTACATAACCATGTCATCAGGGGAATATGACCCCATACAAGCGCTGAGTCATAGGTGTCATTTACACTGGGGACGCTGGGGACATGTCCCCACCACTTTTGGAAATGGCTGATTTTGTCCCCATCACTAAAATCATAATTTGTTACATAATGTTCTAAAATATAGCTTGCAGTTAAATAACAAATGAAAAAAGTACCTCAAAATGACCCCAAAACATGCATGCACCAATTGGTAACTGTAAAAACCTCTTGATGCAGTTTCTTTTTGGCCAAGTTTTTCCGTCCTCTCCCTGTGAACGTGACAAAAGAGGAGTTAAGACTAAATCATGCTTACATATGTGTTGCCTCAGCAGGGATGATATTACATAGGAAAAGATGACCTACAGGAGAAACAGATCTGAAAGCAACACAGAATGAACCGACTTAGATTCTATTATATAATGTGCTACCTGAATTTTGTGTTTCCTTTTCCATAAATAAAAACATTTCCACCATAACTTGGTGTAGAAACTTTTCACCAGAATGCAGGAAAAGTGTTTAAACCCCAGACCCCCCACTCATATCTGGGCATTGAGGATATCTTTAAAACACTGTTTAAGGATCTTTTTGTCTCATTCTCGTGAACCTAATGTCGCATATCGCGATTTCTCGCGAACTAAGTGTCTCTTCATAACCCTAATCTGATCCTTTATGTCCCCACCACTTTTCAACACAAAGTGACGCCCATGCGCTAAGTAACTGTATTCGTAGAGTAACAATTGGATGTGCCAGAATTTTCTTCAATTAAACAAAGTTAAAACTGAAGTTATTGTTTTTGGAGCCAAGGAAGAACGATTGAAAGTCAGTGCTCAGCTTCAATCTGTAATGTTAAGAACCACAAACCAAGCCAGAAATCTTGGTGTAGTCATGGACTCAGACCTGAATTTAATTCAATTCAATTCAATTCAATTCAATTTTATTTATATAGCGCCAAATCACAACAACAGTTATCTCACAGCGCTTTTCATAAAAGAGCAGGTCTAGACCATACTCTGTGATGTTATTTACAGAAGCCCAACAGTTCCCACCAAGAGCAAGCACTAGGCGACAGAGGCAAGGAAAAACTTCCTTTTAAGAGGCAGAAACCTCGAGCAGAACCATGGCTCAGGGTGGGCGGCCATCTGCCTTGACCGGTTGGGGTGAGAGAGAGAGAGAGAGAGAGAGAGAGAGAGAGAGAGGAGGGAGGCAGCCTACACAATATACACACAGAGGTACAGACAGTGAAGGTGATGTTGCTATAGACTAAATGAAAAATGGTACAGATATTTATAATAGTGTTAATGGTAACCATCGTAATGTTAATGATTATAAAAACAATAATAACAATAAGACTAGCAACAATAGTCGTTGCAGTAGAGGGTGTCGAG
>NC_060168.1:5464429-5466850 GCF_021292245.1 Micropterus dolomieu | reverse complement strand
TTGTAATAATTCAGGATAAATTGTAAAATAAAGGTGTTTCTCTGCAGAACTTTTAGTTCTACCACTTTATTGAAGGTGTTTGATTGTAATAATTCAGGATAAATTGTAAAATAAAGGTGTTTCTCTGCAGAACTTTTAGTTCTACCACTTTATTGAAGGTGTTTGATCGTAATAATTCAGGGAAAATCTGTAAAATAACGGTGTTTCGCTGGAGAACTTTTAGTTTTAACACTTTAATCAAGGTGTTTAATCGTAATAATTCAGGGAAATTTCTGTAAAATAACGGTGTTTTGCTGCAGAATCTTAAATGTAAATTTACCATTTTTGCCCTTTAAATTAGGATATTTTACTGTAATTTTACGTTTTTTGTTTGGCAGCCGCAGCTGCCAGTCATTTGACCGTTTTTTACGATTTTTTTACAGTGTACCTGCTTTGATAGCAGTAAAATAAAAAAATAAAATAAACGTGCATACATACTGAAGCACATGCTTTATTGTGAGCATGTGCAAAAGTGTCCTTATAATCACAAGGGAGAAAAAAAAGTCAGCAGGATTCTGGGATTGATCACACAACCCTCACACAGGAAGTTTACAGATTGAGTTAAACATGCATATGAGTATGTAAAGATTTTATATAATTTGACTTGTTGTTCTCTGGGCCGCCATGTAACGGCTTAAAAAAAAATTTGGCTGACCCCTGGCCTAGAGTGTATCAAGGGTGGGGGTTGAGGGGAGGCAGCGGGCGGACATCTTGTCACTATGTGCTGCAGCTTAGTGTGTTTCTCCACCAGTGTTTTTGAGGGCATGCCTGACTAGCCACTAGGCAAGCATTGTGATGCGTGTTACGTAGTGACGCAGAAGTAAAGGCTGAACTACAATCGAGCTGTTTTCAGGCAGTTCAGGAGCAATAACAGGTACACACAATAAAGGAAAGGGAAAAGCCAAAAAAAAGCATAATATGACTTTTAAAACTTTAAATATGTCAACTTTGACATTCATTCACTTAATCTGAACATTTCAACTTAACTTTAACCCAGCAATATTCCTTTAAGGAGTAATTACAGGAAGATTTAGCTGACAGCCTATAATAATACTGATCTCAGATAGCTTTTTTCTTTTTTTTTTTTTAAATAATCATTATTATTCTCTCCTCCCCAAGCACACCCTCCCCATTCTCTTGCAGGTTTTGGTCTTTCAATTCTATTCAATCTAGCTTTATTGGCATTAATATAAAACAACAATATTACCAAAGCTACAAATAAATTACAAAAGAACAATTCATTTTATAAAGTTCATGAAATAAAGCAAATAAAACAGTAAAAGTGTGTGCGTGTGTTAAAAAATAAACATAAAATATTAAAAATTAAAACAAAATAAATAAATAAAACAGTAAACATGTGTGTATATTAATAGACTTATTTGCCGACCCCTGGCCTAGACAGTATCTAAAGTTTGGTGTCTTGTTTGTGTGGTGTTTGTGTCCCCCAGCCCCCTGTTTGGCCCAGTGACAAATCAATACATATTTAATTTAATAATAAAACAAACAAAGGAGTATATTGTTGTTATGTAACTCACAACAACAAACGCACCAACATACATATACAGTTTTAACTGCTGACAGTTGTTGTCACGCTTTTAGTTTTGGTTCACCTAAAACTGCAGGAGAGGAGAAGTGTTGCTTTGGAACAGACAGTCTTTGTCAGTCTACTGGCCGACCAATAGGAACTACATAAACATCCAATATACCAAAAGGATGTTCCGTTCTCAAGTTACGGGCCTGTAAAGCATGGGAGTACTTTTGAATGTTGATGAATATTCACTGTTTTTATCAATATTTCAATGTTTTGGAAGCTTTTGTTATTTGGAATGTGGTTGTATGGACAGAAATCTTTAGAAGAAAACTCCCAATCAAAGTGAACATATAAACAGTAAATATGGCCAAAACATGGACATTCGCCTGGTATATTTTTGAAAAATTGTGCAATAACTATGTTATTTTTTTTAATCAAATTTACAGTTACAGTTGTATTCCAGGTGTATTGGAAGATATTCTGTTGTTAAACAAAGATATGTGTATGTGTACACATACGAGGCATCTGACTCAGTACTGCACATTGCTCACGATGTGCTTACTTATACAATAATACCATAACACAATAATAAAATAATAATAAAATAAAATCAGACACAAAGTATAGAATAGACAACACTAATATACACACTATGAACAAAACAATATAGACATATTGACAAATAGTGCAGTGATCAGAGTGCAAAGGATGCAAGAGTAAACTATTCTCATTATGTACATGTTGAAGGTGGATATGATATACAGGTACACATACATGCATACATGTACACATGTACACAGTGTGATGGAGCATAGTGCAAAGGATGCTGGAAAAAATAAATAAGACCTATG
>NC_060168.1:5455801-5464409 GCF_021292245.1 Micropterus dolomieu | reverse complement strand
GGCCAAAATACATTTCTGATCTTCTGCTTCGTTATGAACCATCCAGACCTCTCAGGTCGTCTGGGGCAGGTCTGCTTTCTGTCCCCAGAGTCAAAACTTAACCCGGAGAAGCAGCGTTCAGTTATTATGCTCCGTAGATCTGGAACAAACTCCCAGAAAACTGCAGCTCTGCTGAAACTCTCAGTTATTTTAAGTCAATTTTAATTCTATTTAATTCTATTTTACCCTTTCAATTTCCCTTTGTTGCTTTTATGTTTTATGTAAAGCACTTTGAATTGCCTTGTTGAAATGTGCTATACAAATAAACTTGCCTTGCCTTGCCTTGCCAATTTCACATGAACAGCTAAAGGTGTGAGTGGATTTCTAAACTGAAAGTGTGGGTTTGATGAAATTTCAAATAAGGTTTTTAAAATGTTGATCTGGCATTGAGAATAAAAGTTTGTTATCATTCTGGAAAGAAAATACTATAACATAAGCTTAACTTATTAGTTATGCCACCCAGTTATGCTGGACAATAGCACTCTATTATACACTCTATAACATTGTCAGACTCGTGATAGATAGTTTAAAAAAAAAATTTATATAGCAAAACTAAAGATGTCATCTCTTGTATTCCACACATCAGAATCAGAATCAGAATCAGTTTTATTGCCAGTTATGTACACATACAAGGAATTTGACTCAGGATTGTACATTGCTCACGATGTGCTTACTTATACAATAATAAAATAATAATATAATAATAATAAAATAAAATCAGACACAAACTACAGAGTAGACAACACTAATATACACACTATGAACAAAACAATATAGACATATTGACAAATAGTGCAGTGATCAGAGTGCAAAGGATGCAAGAGTAAACTATTCTCATTATGTACATGTTGAAGGTGGATATGATATACAGGTACACATACATGCATACATGTACACATGTACACAGTGTGATGGAGCATAGTGCAAAGGATGCTGGAAAAAATAAATAAGATGTATGACCTTATGACCTGAGGTAGGTGTATTGGTATACAGTATATACAATATGACATAGTATGAACAGCACTGAAATAGACAATGGTGAATAAATAAATAATAAGTGGAAACCAGTAAACAGGTGCTGATTAGAGACAGAGTTACTAGGTTATTGCACAGGAATTGTTCCTGACACTGTGAGTCAGAAATCAGCTGTTCATCAGAGTGATGGCTTGTGGGAAGAAACTGTTCCTGAGTCTGTTGATTTTGGCGTACAGTGCTCTTTAGCGCCTACCAGAGGGGAGGAGCTGGAACAGGTTGTGTCCAGGGTGAGATGGATCTGCAGTGATGTTTCCTGCCTGTTTCCTGACTCTGGAAATGGATAAGTCCTGAATGGAGGGCAGGTTGGCACTGATTATTTTTTCTGCAGTCCTGACTGTCCGTTGTAGTCTGCTCCTGTCCTTTTTGCTGGCAGATCCAAACCAGACAGTGATGGATGCAGAGAACAGAGGAAGTACATCCTCTGCTGGGCCTACGTGATGAGAGTGTCGGTGTTGGGCTCCCACTTCAGGTCCTGGGAAATAGTGGATCCCAGAAACCTGAAGGATTCCACAACAGACACAGGGCTGTTGAGTATGGTGATGGGGGGCAGAGTGGGGGGGCTCCTCCTGAAGTCCACGGTCATCTCCACAGTTTTGAGCGTGTTAAGCTCCAGGTTGTTCTGACCACAACAGAGGGCAAGCTGATCAACCTCCCGTCTGTAGGCTGACTCATCACCGTCCCAGATGAGGCAGATGACCGCTGTGTCGTCAGCGAACTTCAGGAGTTTGATAGTTGGGTTCCCTGAGGTGCAGTTGTTGGTGTAGAGGGAGAAGAGCAGTGGGGAGAGCACACACCCCTGGGGGGTGCCAGTGCTGAAAGTCCGGGTGCTGGATGTGATGTTCCCCAGCCTCACCTGCTGACTCCTGTCAGTCAGGAAGTCTGTGATCCACTGACAGATGGAGGCTGGCACAGTGAGCTGGGTGAGTTTGGTGCTGAGGATGTCTGGGATGATGGTGTTGAACGCCGAGCTGAAGGATCCTTGCATATGACCCTGGATCCTTGCATATGACCCTGGAGAGTCGAGGTGTTGCAGGATGTGATGCAGACCCAAGTTGACTGCATCATCCACTGACCTGGCAAACTGCAGGGGGTCCAGCAGGGGGCCTGTAATGTCCTTCAGGTGGGCCAACACCAGTCTTTCAAAGGACTACAGATGTCAGGGCGACAGGACTGTAGTCATTTAGTCCAGAGATGGAGGGTGTTTTTGGGACCGGGATGACTGGAGCGTTTGAAGCAGAAGGGAACTTCACACAGCTCCAGTGATTTGTTGAAGATCTGAGTGAAGATGGGGCCCAGCTGGTCCGCACAGATTTTCAGGCACGATGGTGAGACACCGTCAGGTCCAGGAGCCTTCCTGATCTTCTAGAGGTCAGAGGGGGGACGGTGACTGTTTGAAGGTGACGTTGGAGTGGGGAATAATCTAAGTGACCACTTACCACTAAAGGTTAATCATGTGGATCACACATTTGATTTTGCTGGAATAATTGAATGTGACAACTACATTTTCAGTATGGGGCAGATGTTCTCATCCATAAGAAGTTCCAATAAGGGCAAATATAGTATATACACCAATGTCTGCAACTGGTCAATGTTATGTGATCAGTTGAGCTACATCTTAATTATTAAATATCATAGGCCATATATACATTCATACATCCATCAACAACTGCCTGGACACCCTGTACAGGTCACCAGTAACACTAATGATATTAATTAGGGGGGTATGGGGATACTTTCCCTGAAAAATTTGGGCTTTAAACACTACTTTAAACAATTCTGGTGAATTTTTCTGCACCAATTTATTGAGGAAATATCTTTATTTATATAAAAGGAAACACAAAATTCAGGTGACAGTTCAAATATAAAAAATATATAGTGTAATATAATGCAGTAAAGCTCTGTATTGCTGTCAGATATGTTTCTCCTGTAGATCAACTTTTCTCATTTAATTTAATCCCTGCTGAGTCTACATACATGCAGACAAGCCTGAAGTAGCCTAAAGTCTTTAAATGTGCATGTGGCACCTTTTCACCTCAATGATAAAAGTATTCATTTTTATTCAGTTATAAACTCCTTTAAAAACTTTAAAAATATGAAATTAATATTGTGCGTGATTATCATTGATGTTTAATGAAGCTAAATTTAGTGACGCCGTGTATGTGACACGTCTCAAACCTGGCTGAAGACTTACAGCCAGTGGTGGAGGTGGACGGAGGTCCAGGGTCCTGCAAAAGTGGTGAAAATCCGTCCTGCTGTTGCTGTCCTACCCATTAGTTGGGGAGGTCTGCTGGTAACTGTCCCTTTCGCAGCTGTCCACGGCTGTGTCCTACTAAGAACAGGGGTTGAAGAGGCGCTCTGCCTGGATGATAATGCAGGCCAGCCAGTCGCATCACAAATCTCAGGGCGCTGGGTTCTGCCTGTTACTCGTCCTCCCATTTCCCATCTCCAGTCACTGCAGTACAGGCTAGTACTATTGATAGGCCGCACTCGCGTAGCACTTAGATCATAAAAGTGTTAAAAATCTATACTTTATCTGAATAAATGACAGCCCAAGTGATTTAAGTACCCAAGAGCTGCTGCTCATAATTTCTATTTGAAAAAAAAAAGAATTTAAGCAAAAGAATGCAAGCAGAGGCAAGAGAAAGCAGCAAAGTGTCCGCAACACTGTAAGAAAGCAGGAAGCAAACTGTGAAGCAGTGTACTGCTTTATTTTGAACTGGTAATGTACTATGTACATGACTGAGATGACCCTTCACATAAAAAATAAGACTACATAATGCTTTGAACTCAGCTAAGCCATAATTTAGGAAAAATACCAAAACAAATTTTACACTGTGCTGGGTGTGTGCTTCTGGCATACGAAAATGAGTTTGTTTGTAAAAGGTGATGCGAAGTTGGCATTATACAGGACAGCCTCTGGTCAGAGATGTGGTCAGGATCAAGCCGGTCAGGCTGAGCAGTTAGTCTGGTGTGTGGACAAAGTGAGTTGTGGCAGAGTTGGGATGCAGTGCTCAACAAAGACTGTTTGTTCAACCAACAATGTTTTATGTATGTGGTTAGTCTTTCATCAGCACACTCAGTATTCAATTTACATACTGTCTACTGATCCGGCACTGAATGTTAAGCTGTTTATGCTCTCTCAGCCACTTTATTCTGACACCGAGATGTATGTGTGGAAGTCTGTGTGTGTGTCTAAGACGGATTGCCCCCCCCCACCCCCATGGTTGTGCAGTATTGTGTTCTGGTAGTAATGATGGGTTCTGTGCCTCCCAGTCTTTCTCCCAGCAGGACATACACATAAAAGGGTCCTTCTCAGGGCAGCCATGCGTGTGTGTCTCTGTGTTGTTTTTTGCAATTGTGTGTGTGTGCATGTGTGCGCATCTTTGTGTGATTCTAAGAACATCAGTTTTGGTGGTTCATGCTGATTGTACCTCATACTGTGCGCGTGTCCAACCCATCAAGGTTCACATTGGAACTCTCGCTCTCTTTCTCTGGCTCTATCTCTCTTGCTCTCTCTTGCTCTCACCTCCCCCTTTTTCATCTATCTTCCCGTTCCCCTATTTCTCCTCCCTGTATGACATTTCTGCTGTCCTCAGACAACTTCTCTGCACTTCCCCTGTTTGTATCAGTTATTGGATTTTACCAGGGGAGCCTCTTCCTTTTGCTATTGCAAATCAAAGCATCGACACTTCAGAAAACAACAGTTCTTCTTGGACAAACTTTGGGTTCCACACATTACAAAAGCTGTCTAGCTTAGAATGTAGTGCTATTGTTGAGGTGGAAGCAAATGTTTGCCTTCCGTCATTTGCATGAATTTAACTGCTGGACTGTTTTGCTGTCTGGGTTTATTTGCTTTACACAGCCAATGTACAGACATTCGCTGTAGCTAGCTGTAACAACATGCACACAGACTGTGTGAGTTTGTGTGACACCAGAAACTCTAGTTCTCACGGTTACTACTGATGATAGCTAGCTTGAGGGAGGCTGCTGGAGTACAGTATTACAATATAACAGCATCAGTCGTCTCCAACTAAATCTCAGCCTAGCTCACATAGTTGGCTACTATATGAACTGGCTAAGCAATACTTAGACTAAAGATACTTGGTGATTCAGTCAGATTTCAAGAAAAGCAATGTCTGGTCCAGTTTGGACAGGGGAAGACTGAAGGGACATGACAGTTGACAAATCACCCTTAATTTATTTAGGTATCGTGAATGTTCAGGTTCAGACAAGGTCGGAAACTAATTATTAGATATGTCTATAATCAAAGGTTTGTTTAACATGAAATGAATGCATACACACTTGTCAAAATATGAACACACTTAAAATTGCATTGACGTCTATAGGATCTTCATTTTCTATCCCCCAAAAAACCAGGACGGCCATGATGTTTTACAAAGTACCTGTATGGGCTGGTCTGATATATTGCAGCTTATTAGCTGTTTTGCATCATCACCTTTATTTGTACTCCTCTGTCGGAGTGGTAGGGTAGAGTACTAATAAATCTTTACTCAAGTAAAAGTATAAAAGAACTCCATAAACTGCTAACTAAGTACAAGTTACTTTGTGTTTTAATATTGACAGAGATCTTCAAAAGTCATTTTAGTCAAGTCCAAATCAAGTCTCAAGTCTCTTTTTGGAATAATAATAATAAGTGTTTCATCCACTGTGCACCAGGTCAGAAACAGACACTGTGCAACGTGGGTATTTCTAGGAAATGTACTTTGCTTTGCATGTTGATTCTCTCTAATTTAGCTATTTCTGTTTAACACAATGAATTACTTAGTCTACATGAAGGTATTGAAAGGATCACTTTAAAATAACATACTTACTAGCTGCCTCACCTACTGTTGTTGCCTGTATCCGTTCTTGAAATGGACATGTAGCCAGCCAAATCACTTGTTTGATATGAAGGGAGCTGCATATGATTTGCCATCTCCAATAGCTCAGTTACCCAATGCAATTTGATTATTCCTAAAGCATATATAAGCATATAGCATGTAAAAAGCATATAATATAAGCATATAATAATCTTTACAACGTGAATAATTATTATGGCAGTAACACAGGAGCAGCTCATTGCTGAATGAAGTAGGATAAGCCTACATACAGAGGAAGAGGTGTGCGACGCGTAGCCCAACAGGACTGATGTATCAACCCATATCTCTCTCTATGCTTCTCAAAAATAACTCTTTCCTGTATAAGTAACAGCTGGTAGCCAGCTGACTGAAAGCCAAAATCAGTTTTACTGGTGACATTCTATTTAATGAATTCACCATCGGGCATCACTATTAAACAAATAGCAATGAGAACTAGAGAAATAAATAATTTCATCAAATGAAAGCCATGCTTTGCACAATGAGAGGATTCTGTTAATATATCAGAATCAATCTAGCGACCATCTGATGAAGATGTTACAATGTGTAGCCTACATTTGAGACAAAATACTGTTAATATGCCGCAAGTATTTCTGTTGGCTTATGAAAGGGCGATGCAGGCTGCTTTCCAACACAAACACCAGTGGCATGGTATTCATTTACAGGATTTTAGTTTAGTTTAGTTTAATTATCTCCCTTCATCTCTTATGTCCTCTCTTAGGTGTGTTTCCATCCTCAGCATCCATCTTCCCCCTCCATGCCTCCCCCACTGACTGTGTTGGAGCTCATCGGGAATGCTCCAGCGACCCCCGGTGCGAGGCGCTGTACCGGGGTTTGGAACTGTGTGCAGCCGACCCATCGATGTCCACACTGGGGGTGCAAGCAGCTTCCGAGTGCCTGGAGAGACAGGACGCTCTTTTGGCCAAACACCCATCTCTGTTGGCCTGCAAGTGCCAGCGCGGTTTCCGAAAGGAGGAGCAGTGCCTGCGCATATACTGGAGGGTTCGTCTGCTGCCAGGTCAGTTAGGCCTCTGCTGGGGCTGGGGTGTGGGGGATATGCTTGTAGGTCTGTATGTGGGTGCATATATATGAAGCTGGGCCTCCATCTATTAGTTCATTAGCTTTACCAGCTTATCCAATGCAAGGTAGTGGCTAAAACCTATCCCAGTATGGAGAATGAGAGGCGAGGTACACTTTGGAAAGGTCAACAGTTTATCACAGGGCTTAAAGATGACTTATTTATGATTATGATTTATTCATATAATTGTAAGGGGGTTGCCTTTACTGATGACCCCACCGAATTATCTCCTGCTCTGCAGTTCCCTTCAGCTCTATAGAGCTTTTTAGTGTCTTTCAGCCAGCAATTTTACTGTTTTGGTATACTGTCACAGCTCTCATCAGCATAGTTTCCATCAGCAGCAGGCAGTTGCTTAGAGGATAAAGGATAAAGTTGGGCATATACTTTATTTTTCTAAAAAGTCCCTTTTGAAATACCAAAGCCAACAATGTGTTACCATCTCTCAATACTTAGCCTGCCTGTGGCACTCAGCCCAAACCTCATATTTAAAATATTCTCAATAATAACAAATGTTCAAACAGGAGGAAATTTGTTGGGGAATATTTTCATTAATCCACAGATGGTGCTCTAGTGTAGTGTATGTGGGACCGAATGTCACCCAGTGCAACAATGAGGCTCACTGATGTGTTTTTACCCCAAAAAGGAGCTGCATAGCATTCTTTTGATACACAGACAATACTTATGGAGTATATATTGGTTCAGAATTAAAACTAAACGTCCAAATTGAAAAGGGAGAGAGAAAGGGCAAGGGAGAGAGAGAGAGCCATAAAGAGGGAGAGACGGAGGGTGGTGGGAGAGCAGCCTACACAATATACACACAGAGGTACAGACAGTAAAGGTGATGTTGCTATAGACTGAATGAAAAATGGTACAGATATTTATAGTAGAGTTAGTGTTAATAATCGTAATGTTAATGATTATAATAACAATAATAATAATAGGACTAGTAACAATAATTGTAGTGGAGGGTGTTGAGCAGAAACACGGGGGCTGCAGGTGACTCGCAACCACAGATCCAGACTTCACAGCTCCAGAGCCAGAAACACCTGCAGGAAGTGATAGGAGGAGAGAGGAGAGGGACGAGAAAGCACAAGACTACCAGAAAGGGGAGAAGTTGTGTGCAATAATGGGATGAGGTTGCATACAGAGGGAGAGAAAGTAGAGGAGAGAGGAGCTCAGTGCATCATGGGAAATCCCCCGGCAGTCTAGGCCTATAGCAGCATAACTAAGGGATGGTTCAGGACTCACCTGAGCCAGCCCTAACTATAAGCTTTATCAAAGAGGAAAGTCTTAAGCCTACTCTTAAATGTGGAGATGGTGTCTGCCTCCTGAACCCAAACTGGAACCTGGTTCCACAGGAGAGGAGCTTGATAGCTGAACGCTCTGGCTCCTAGTCTACTTTTGGAGACTCTAGGAACCACAAGTAACCCTGCATTCTGGGAGCGCAGTGCTCTGATGGGGTAGTAAGGTACTATGAGCTCTTTAAGATAAGATGGTGCCTGACCATTAAGAGCTTTGTAGGTGAGAAGAAGGATTTTAAATTCTATTCTGGATTTTACTGGAAGCCAATGCAAAGAAG
>NC_060168.1:5450904-5455701 GCF_021292245.1 Micropterus dolomieu | reverse complement strand
CCTACTCTTAAATGTGGAGATGGTGTCTGCCTCCTGAACCCAAACTGGAACCTGGTTCCACAGGAGAGGAGCTTGATAGCTGAACGCTCTGGCTCCTAGTCTACTTTTGGAGACTCTAGGAACCACAAGTAACCCTGCATTCTGGGAGCGCAGTGCTCTGATGGGGTAGTAAGGTACTATGAGCTCTTTAAGATAAGATGGTGCCTGACCATTAAGAGCTTTGTAGGTGAGAAGAAGGATTTTAAATTCTATTCTGGATTTTACTGGAAGCCAATGCAAAGAAGCTAAAACAGGAGAAATATGATCTCTTTTCCTGGTTCCTGTCAGAACACGTGCTGCAGCATTCTGGATCAGCTGAAGAGTCTTAATGGAGTTTTTCGAGCAGCCTGATAATAAGGAATTGCAGTAATCCAGCCTAGAAGTAACAAATGCATGGACTAGTTTTTCTGCATCATTTTTAGACAGGATGTTCCTGATTTTTGCAATATTACGTAGGTGAAAAAAGGCGGTCCATGAAATTTGCTTAATGTGAGACTTAAACGACATGTCCTGATCAAAGATAACACCAAGATTCCTCACGGTGGTGCTGGAGGCCAGGGCGATGCCATCCAGGGAAACTATATCTTTAGATAATGCGTCACAGAGGTGCTTTGGCCTCAGAACAATAACTTCAGTTTTATCTGAGTTAAAAATAAATTACAGGTCATCCAGGTTTTAACATCCTGAAGGCACATTTGGAGTTACGCTAACTGATTAGCTTCATCTGGCTTGATCAATAGATATAATTAAGTATCGTCTGCATTACAATGAAAGTTTATGGCATGCTTCCTGATATTTCCTAAAGGAAGCCAATATAAAGTGAACAGGATTGGTCCCAACATAGATCCTTGTGGAACTCCATGACTAATTTTGGCGTGCATTGGGGGATTTATTTAGGATTAAGGATGGGTATTTGCCATTAAAGATTTAGGATTGGGTATTGGGTATTATATAACAAAACAGAGTGAGTGAGCAGGGTTGGAGAGAGGACTATTATTTCTAAAGCAATCACAGTGAGTTTGTTAAAGTATGGAGTGTGTAAATCAGGGGTCGGCAAATAAGTTTGACATCGGGGCAAATCTTTCTCAAGCCATTACATGGCGGGCCAGAACATTATTTCAGTCAAATTATTTCAAACCCTTGGATACTCGTGCACATTTGGCTCAGTGGGTAGAGTGCAGGACACATCCGTTGGACCTTTTTCTCCCTTGTTAAACAAAATGATCAGCCTATAAGGACACTTTTTCAAATGCTCGCAATTAAGCATGTGTGTGTGTGTACCAGCGTTTGATCCACATTCATAAACCTATGGAGACTAATTTTCATTTCCCTGAGGAAATTCAGGGGAATACAATCACATGTTTAGCCTACTGGCGGCTTTTACAGAGGTGTGTCAAGTAAGCCAGAGACTCTTTCGAATGTCCTTCAGAACTTCAGAAAAGTATAAGCTCTCAATAAACTCAACATGAAATACTGCTGCAAAAAACATTCTCACGCTTTTATTTTGGAGGCACAATCACTTAAGAGGAAGTGATTATGTGAGTAACTGTTGCTGTCATGACTGAGATCTATTTCAGCACCAGCCGCTATCAATTTTTATATTTATTTATTTTTCTGCTATCAAAGGAATCTGCCCACGGCCAGCCTATTGGTGACCACTGGTGTCATTCCTCCAAAAATTACCATAAAATTCAAAATGGCCGACTTCCTGCTGGGTTTAGGGCATCATTCCAAGAGGCTTTTTGGCAATTCAATATGGTACTAAGAGTTTGGTTTTATTTCTGTGGCTCTTCTTAAACAAACAGCAAATCATTAATTAAGGCAGCAGTCTCCATGCTCACACCATGTTGCTGCTTCAGGTGAGTTTTTAAGTTACTTTATAGCGCCACGGCATGTTTTGCAAATTGCATGCATCTTGTAAGTCTCCCTTGAAAAGTGTTGGCAAACTTTTGATTTGTAGTTATTTTAATTTGACACGCCTCAGCCTCCGTAGACAGCTCACTGAAAGGAAATGAGACAGTTGAATGACAGTTTACAGAGGAGGAATTGATCTAATTGTAAAATTATTGGTAACAAATTATTGGTCACATTTATAAATAGGGCATAGGGCTTCTACTAATAATTTATGTAAATAATTTGGATTTTACAGATGCAGTTATGTCAGAAATGATAAATCTTGAGTTCAGCCCAAATTGTAACACGTGCACACTTTTTTAATCCCATCAACATAAACATACCTACCCACCCAAAGAGTGAGAGACAGACACACAGACAGAGAGATGGACTAGTTAGCCATAGGCTTGAGAGAACAGGTAGCTCTTGACCCTGCTTTTAAAAGACAACACAGTTGTGGTACATCTTATATCATCAGGCAGTTTATTCCATAGAATGGGTCCATAATAACTGAATGCACAAAAATTTTCTGATCAGGGTTACAGTAAGAAGTCAGTGTCTAATGATCTATGGGTTCTGGAGGGTTTGTAAGCAGTGAGCAGGTAAGAAATGTATTTGGGAGCTAGACCATAAGGAAATTTGTAAACAGTGAGCAAAACTTTGAAATCAATTATTTATTTTACCTGAAGCCAGTGAAGTTATCTAAATATAGAATATGTTAAGTTGTTCTGTTCCACTGAGTACTCTGGCTGCAGCTTTTTAAATGAGCTGGAGCTGTCCCACAGTATTTTTGGGAAGTCTGCCATGAAGGGCATTACAGTAGTCTAGCCTAAAGGAGATGAATGTATGTGGCTTTCAGTGTCTAATGTCACTGATACATTTGTCAAGGTCATTTGTAGGGCTAAGGTTGTGAAAGTGAAATGTACAATTGTATATCAGTATTGGGTCTAGAACTGAGCTTTGTGGGACCCCACAACAAATGTTGTAATTGCCAGTTTTCAATTTTTAGAGAATGTCCTGCCTGTTATATGAAGAGGGCCAGTAAAGGACATGGCCACACAGGCTAACTCAATTTTCTAGTCTACTAAACAGGTTAGGTTCACGCAGTACCATGGTATCTTACCCAGAAGGTAACTGTTAATTTAATTCAATTCAATCAGCCAACACAATATCCACACAGAAATATAAACAGTAAAATTAGTAATGTTACAGATGGAAAATGAATAATGGTACTTGCCGGCCGCGTTGCATATTCTGGAGCTCTGCCGGTGCGGCTGTGAATTTGCTACGCGCTTCGGACGCTGCATGAAGGTGTTATATGTCACTTCCTGTGTCCCCTTTGTGGAGCTACATAGCACTTGGCGCTATGACTAGAAATGAATATTGGCGTGTAGATGGGTTTGGGGCCGGACAGTTATCAAGCACGTAAAGTTTTGTTCAGATGTGAGCATGTACACTGAAGTTACAACAACTTCCTGTGTCATGGTGAAGAGTTGATCTTTGACGCCACGCCACGGACACGCCCATTGACGAAAACTCACAGATAGCACAACTTTTCATCTTCAATACCTTTAGAAGGCACAGCAGAAATTTGAAGTCGGTCGGACTAAATCCCTAGGAGGAGTTCGTTAAAGTATGGAGTGTGTAAATCATCCAAAATTTGACGTAAAATTCAAAATGGCCGACTTCCTATTGGTTTTAGGGCATCGCTCCAAGAGGCTTTGTGGTACATCTGGACATGATACACGTACCACAGAAAATTCGGACATGTAAGTCAAATGTGCGGCGGGGGCTGCTTTGTTAAAGGTCACTTCCTGTTGCCAGCAGGTGGCGCTATGACTGTGGGTGAATGTCGGCATGTACATGTGTTCAGGGCGAGACTCCTGGCTGACTTCCTGTTGAGTTTAGGGTATGGGTTCTTGAGGCTTTTTGTGCGTCTTGATATTATACATATCCCCAGAAAATTTCGTGCATGTAGGTTGAATGTGAACGAGGGGCTAATTTTTTCCAATTTTCTAGGTGGCGCTAGCGAGTCATTTTGTCACGAAATTTTTCACCACTTCTGACATGTGTGCAAAGTTTGGTGAGTTTTCGAGTATGTTTAGGCCCCCAAAATTGAGCTTACTTTGCAGAAAAAAGAAGAAAAAATAATAATCCTTGCAATTTAAGAGGGACCTTGCACGAACAGCTCGGGCCCTAATGAAAATAATAATAGGACTAGTAATAATAATTGTAGCAGCGGGTGTCAAGCAGGAACATGGGGGAAGCAGAATGCCCGCAACCACAGATGGAGATTCCACAGCCAGAAATACCTGCAGGAAGCAACAGAAGTACTTGGTGATACAGGCAAGGAAAAACTTCCTTTTAAGAAACCTTAAAGGCAGGGTAGGTAAGTTTGAGAAACTAGCAAGAAACTGCTGGATTTTGAAAGTATCCAACAGAGAAACTCCCACCCCCTCCCTTCTGGGCTCCTTCCAAAGCCACGCCCCCAAAACATGTGAAGTGTGACGAGCGGAGAGGAGCGCAGTGCAGCGGCTCATATCAGGGGTAAGAAAACATCTAACTTTATCATTATGAAAAGAAACAACTAACCCGGCTGTTAGTACTCACTATCAAGCTAGCATGTTATATTGGATAGGTTTAAAAAGACCGAGTTTTAATCAGTAACGAGCTGGCTAGCTAACTGTTAGCATCAGGTAGCTGTGCTAACAGCTGCGGAAACACTGGCCAAAGCTAAAAACAGGCTGATACATTTTCCCGTTTCCATCAGTTACACTACATGAAAGTTAATTTCGTGTTAGACTCAAAACATGTACGTTGTTTTGCATGTTAGAACTTCCATGGTGACAGCATTATGGTCTCTGA
>NC_060168.1:5437459-5450804 GCF_021292245.1 Micropterus dolomieu | reverse complement strand
CTGTCCACCAACGTTTACCATCCAACCTGACAGAACTGGAGAGGATCTGCAAGGAGGAATGGCAGAGGATACCCAAATCCAGATGTGAAAAACTTGTTGCATCTTTCCCAAAACGACTCATGGCTGTATTAGATCAAAAGGGTGCTTCTACTAAATACTGAGCAAAGGGTCTGAATACTTATGACCATGTGATATTTCAGTTTTTCTTTTTTAATAAATTTGCAAAAATTTCTACATTTCTGTTTTTTTTCTGTCAAGATGGGGTGCTGAGTGTACATTACTGAGAAATAAAATGAACTTTTTTGATTTTTGGAAAATGGCTGCAATGAAACAAAGAGTGAAAAATTTAAAGGGGTCTGAATACTTTCCGTACCCACTGTATATCACAATCACCTCTCTGACATGATTACCACATTTCAAAACCAACCATATTACTTTTTGTTATACATTTTGCTGTATCTAGCAACACAGTTGGGGCAGGGACACCTGACTGAACCCCATGTTGACGGGGATCATCAGGTCTCCTGGTTCTGCTTCTAGGCATCTCCTCAGTAGTAGACAACCGGAGAAGGAGAAGGAGGAGGAGGAGGAGGAGGAGGAGGAGGATGGCACTCTGTAGGTCTGCGATGTAACTGTAGTCCTTCTCCACTTTCAATGAGTACAAGCTCCACTTCCTGGACTCTTTCCTACACCTTGCTGCACCTGATAATACAGAAAGGAGGATCAGCTTAGTGAAAAGTTTGTAATACCTGACATCATTCTCTTATACAGTAGTTAGCATTAGCACATAAAATGCAATCAAAACAATAAATCAGCACCATCTATCTGTATTCCTCATACTGTTTAATTTTTTTGACTCATCACTTATATTGAGTAAAAGTGCATAGGAGTAATAAAAGTGCAACATACAGAATTGTGTCATCAGCTTTTCTCCTGGCCGGTCTGTGGACACGGTGGTTGTAATCCAGGCTATCCAGCATGGTCTGATCAGCGTATACTGGTGAGAAGTACAGGACTATGATAGACTCCAAATCTGCAGGTGACCTGAGGGCACAGTAGAAATAAATTATACAGGAATTTTTACTTCTGGTAAAATAAGTAATGGCATAACAACACCAATTACAGTAAAATATTTTCACACATAGGTTTAGCTATATGTCAAACTATATAATAATTAGCTTATAGACCAGAAACGCAGATACTTGGGGACCTTTAGCCAGCGTTGTTTATGTACACTAACGTTGACATGTCTTTCTCATAACTACAAGAACGCACAGCTACATCACCACATTTGTAAAAGAGTAACATTCAGTCAAACAACGATTGCAGTCACAAAATAATCACAAACAATCACAAAAGATTAGATACAAGGCAAAGATAACGTTAGGTGTAAACAGCATAAAAATAAACCTAGGTGGTGAATAACTAAACCGACGCCGTCTACACCTACATTGTCTTTCCTAATGTTAGCGTCGGCAAGCATATAATACATATACATATAATTCATCATCTCAACTGTGGCTCGCTCCACCAGCCTGCACTCTAGCTGCCGTTAGCTGTATGCTAAGTAGGTAGCTACGTTGGCAAGTAATGAAAGTAACAAATTACCATCAAAATGATAAAAGCCATATTACCTGTCCAGCAGAAATAAAGCGACCATGGTGTGTTGAGTAGGAGCATGGTAGCAGCCGGCGACCCGTAACCACATATCCAGACTCCACAGCTCCAGAGCCAGAAACACCTGCAGAAGAGTAGAGTTGTGACTCTCTGTCAGCCTGGCTACAGTGCTGAAAAGAAACCTGGGGTTGTTCCTATTTTCCTCTATTAATGACGAGTAGTATGCTGCTCTGGCATTACGGAGGGCCTTCCTATAAGTTTTAAGACTATCTTGCCAAATTAAACGAGAATTTTCCAGTTTGGTGGAACGCCAATTCCTCTCCAGTTTCCTTTCATTTAGCATAGGAGTCCTCTGTTACTTTGAGACACTTTTAAAAACGCACTTGTTTTCCTTGGCCTATAAATAAGGGTGTATATATATATTTTTATTTTATTTTTTGTTAATTTTTCTCTCCTTGGAGTATGATGCTGTTTTTTCTATCTAAGTCTGATACTGGCATTTCTGTTTTTTATTGTTATTGTTGACGAGTCTGATACTGCTTTGGCTACTCCTGTTTAAAGCTGTTCTTAACTTTGCTGTACTTTTCTATGCTGTGCTGTTATGCATGGTATTATTGTCTTTTAATTCTGTAAAGCACTTTGGTCAGTCAGTGGCTGCTATAAAACGTGCTATATAAATAAAATGAACTTGAAAAAATGAACTTGAGACATGGCACCAAATTAAATGCTGATGGAATCACTTCCTTAAATTTAGCTACAGAAAAATGGATCATCATAGCATCAAATAGATATCTAGTGTAGAAATTCTTGCCTAATGGCATGTTGTCCAGCAATATGTTAATAAATAGTGGTAAGATAAAAAGGGATTCTGTGGGAACATTATTAAATGTTAAATTTCAGTAACAAATACCAGAAAGAGGTCGAGGGTGAGGTTAAGCGTCTACGGAGTGCTGTTTGGAGAGGACCAGACGAGCGGTGTAATGACAATCCATTGGCTTTATTAAATTAGCTTTTTACTTTAGTTTTTGAAATTACTACTTCATTTATCTTCACTTGCGCTTCTCGGCAGCTCGAGGAATGTGAGTATTAATATGACTGGGAGGGGTGGATTAATTTAGGCTAACATATTCTCCATCACCCAGCCAGGTGTAAGACAAAATAAATCAATATTATAATCTGACATTAATTCATTTACTAGTACACCTTTAGAAGAGAGAGATCTGATGTTTAAGAGTTCACCTATTTTTAGAACTATTGCACTTGTGGTTTTAATTTTTATGAGGTTTTTATGCACAGCTGTTTACCTTTGACCTAATTAATTAAGGGTTGTGGGAACAAACACAGTCACTATGGTATTTCGGCTAGGTAAATGCTGAGATGAAAGCGCAGAGAAGCGCAGAGAAGCGCAGAGAAGCGACTCTGCCTCCCAGTCTAAACTCTGGATTGTCATGGATTGGTCCAGATTTCTCGTCACAGATTTCTAGATACGAGAGCTGCTTCATCCAAAGTGGGATCCAAAGGTCTTCCCCTGAAAGTCTGCCAATAATCTACAAAGCCCACATTGTTGCCTGGACACCACCTCGACAACCAGCTGCAAAACAATGGAGTCCGACCTTGTTTTTGCATGTACACACTGACTCAACATTAATCTTACTGACCTGCGATTGGTGAAATCGGCTGTCGTTACCGCCGACATGAATAATAGTCTTAGTGTATTTATGTTTATCCTTAACCAGCAGTTTTTAAATACATTCAGTGTGCATCTCTGGTCCCAGGGATGCACTTAACTATGGGCAACTTTATGTTTCACAAAATGAAGCTGCCG
This sequence comes from Micropterus dolomieu, assembly GCF_021292245.1. Lineage (NCBI taxonomy): Eukaryota > Metazoa > Chordata > Actinopteri > Centrarchiformes > Centrarchidae > Micropterus > Micropterus dolomieu. Next base: position 5,447,362 of record NC_060168.1, on the reverse strand, counting down.
ATAATCAGACTTGGTTTCTCAGCCTTCATCAACCTCATCGACCTTCATATCCATGTAAAGGCAGGCATCCCAAAACTTTTGGCAATACAATGTATATTCAATTAAGGCGAGACACGGCAGGCAAAAATTTTTTTTCAAGGATTTAATTTGATATTTGGTCTGTAAGTATTGATTTTAAATAAAATTAGGTAGAATTTTACCATACTTATCTTTACAGGCTGTTTTCTCAAAATGAGTTTTTCCTCATACTTTGAGCCTAAAATCTCCACTTCAGTAGCACTTACATACACCAAACTTTCCAGTTGTATTCCTGAATATATTTTGAAGGTTTTTACAGAGGGTGTTCATATGTCATTCATAACCTGAATTATATAACATTGTATTCCCAAAATTGTATTTTGATTTATGAAATAATAGAGATAGCCAAAATCCCCTTTGTCTTCATTTGAGTATAATGTGTCAACTAAATTAGTACCAGCCCATACACAGTAAATGGTCTGTAGTTGTAACGCCTTTCTAGTCTTCCAACCACTTGTCACACTCACCCATTGACACACATTCATACACCGAGCCTGTGGTCAGAACACATCGAGAAAGAGTTAACAGGAGAGCAAGAGGGAGAGAAAGGTACATGGTAGATTTATTGATCACATTACAACAGGTTGTAGAGTGAAACTGAGTTTGTAACTCCCTTCTGCTACGTAGCAGACAATATACATTAATATATTAAGCAATAATAAAAATGGTAAACAGAAATAATCAATATTCAATGGAGCGGTGTCTGATAGCTTGGGGGGGGGGAAGTCTGGTGGTGCGGCAACAGAAACTTCTATATCTCTTCCCAGAATGCAGCAGGGTGAACAGGCTGTGGCTGGGTGGGTACTGTCCTTTAGTATCCTTTGGGCTCTGCGTAGGCACCTCACCTCACCGATATCACTGATGCTCGGGAGATGGGTACCATGGACATGGTGGATATGGACCAGATAAAACAGCAGTGAACGCACAGAGTGCAGATGTTGGTTTACAGTTGTTTGATAGATACATCATTACAGTTTTTCACAATTGCTAAGACATAGTTCTGTGTAGAACCGCCCACACTTACATGCACTCACATACTGATATCGTAGATCTTTGACCCTTTCTGGATTGCCCTCAAAGGGCACTCTGTACATGTGCTTCATGCGTACCCTGTTGCGATGGAGGGCACGGGCAGTGGTACAATGGCTGATGCTGTTGATTCCTTCAAAGTTTACATTGTTTTGTACAATTCTTTGCTGTATTTCACACAGTCGGATGGCATTTTTTTGAATGACCATATCAAAAATGAGAGCCTCTTGCTGTTGGGAGGACAAAGGAATCCTTCCACCCTCATGTGGTAGTCTTGCAAATCTACAGAAGGGAAAATGCACTTACAAATGTATGCATACAGTAACAATAGTAATGGACATTACTTCTATATGTAAAATTTCCTTTTTTTCTTTTTTCCCCAGTCCCCTTTCTATTGACAAAGTGTTGTACTGAATCAAATGTATACAGTAAACTTTCAGTTGCCAAAATGAGAAAAACAAAACAATTACCTTTTCTCTTCTCTGAATGTCCTGATTATGGTGGCCACAGAGAATCTGCTCAAATTGTTTTGTACCCTGCTTCCCTCATTGGCATTCTATGAACAAGAACATGGACTATCACAGTTGCCTGAATTTGATCTGAAATTACTATTCTTGGTCTTGCTCTTCGTTGTCCTCGTACTCTTCCTCCTCGTCCACCACCTCTTACACGAACTCTTTCTCCTCTGCCGCTCACATTGTTTCCATCCATTCTTGGTATCAACATTTAACGTACTTGGGCCAATTGGGAACAATTTTGAGTTGTGTGTAAACGATGACAGCTGTGTTGTAGTTGTGTTTAACTTTTGCTGCCCGTGTTTACCATATTGCAACATAAGTGCATCACAGTGCAAAATGTACTGGCGACCTGTCCAGGGTGTACCCTTGCGCCCGATGTCAGCTGGGATTGGCTCCAGCCCCCCCGCGACCCTGTACGCAGGATAAGCGGTTGACGATGGATGGATGGATGGATGGACAGTGCAAAATGTGTTTTAGTGAGTGAGAATATGTTGAGTTGTTGAGTTTTGCAAAAAGAGTGGATGAGATTTGCAAATGGTGTCTAAATGCCTGAACTTGTTTACGGTTTTGCCAAAAGAGTGATTGATTCGACAAATGGGTTTAGGCCACTGAGTATTTGGTTCAGAGAATGGGATTTAGTGTTTTAGCAATTCAGAAAAACTGTAACAAGCTGGCATGTGACACACCTGCTGCCGTGAAAACGGATCGCGGGTGGAAAAACTCTGGAAAAAGATGAGTTCTATGTCTTTTCTGCGTCTTTACTGTATAAAACATAGCCTTCTGCTGATGGAGAAAGTCAGGGGAGCAGGGAGAGAGCCATAGAGAGGCGGGGCAAACAGAGTTGTTTGCAGAAAGGGACCAGAGGTGTAGGTGGTATGAGTGCATCTGAGTGTGGGGAGGAGAGAAGTCTGAGGCAGGTGCCAAGCAGATAATAATAATGTTGGTGGGGATTAAAACCTGCACAGGGCGGTAATATGTGAAAAAAATCACGATGCCGGCTCAACATTCTGATGTCATCATATGATGGCCCAAACCTAGTGCTGAGTTTGCTGATCAGTTTCATGGGGAGATTGTGTTGAATGCTGAGCTGAAATCCACAAACAGCATTCTGATGTAGGTGTTGTTTCTCTCAAGGAGTGTGACGGCTGAGTGGAGGGCAGTGGATATGGCGTCCTCTGTGGATCTGTTGGTTCTGAAAGCAAACTGGTGAGGGTCCAGGCTGGCTGGGATGTTGTTCTTTATATGCTGAGAAACCAGTTTCTTAAAGCAATTCATCAGAATGGGGGTGAGAGCCACAGGGCTGCAGTCTTTCAGACTAGACACCGCAGACTTTTTAGGTACAGGAACGATGGTGGCTGTCTTGAAGCAGGTGGGAACCCTCTCCTGAGAGTGAGATGTTGAAAATGTCAGTAATAACATCAACTAGCTGACTGGCTCAGGTTTTTAGTACACAGCCAGGAATGTTATCAGGCCCAGCTGATTTACTCATATTCACTCTCAGCAGGACTCTCCTCACATCTGCTGTGGATACTGACAGTGGCCGGTCCTCTGGAGGTGGAGTAGACTTTACAGCTGACTCCTTGTTGAGGAGATCAAAGCGAGCATAAAAGTTAATCTGGTACTGTGGCCTCACACATGATGGGGGAGCTCCTGCTTTTGTAGTCTGTGATGTTTTTGATGGCCTGCCACATATCTTTGGTGATACATTTAGCTTGTTTTCAGTTAGAGCAGCACAATACACTACCAACACACAGGCACTGGAAACAGAAATGAGTCAATATGCTTACCGAAGCACGTCAGCACATCACCTAATGGGATAAGAATACATACAGATGGAGAGGGAAAGGAGGAGAGAGGAGCTCAGTGCATCATGGGAAGCCCCCCGGCAGTCTAGGCCTATAGCAGCATAACAAAGGGTGTTACATTTCATATCCCAATAACAATACGTATAGAACATCACGATATAGATATATTCAATTAAATATCATGGGTTACTGTTTGAATTTCCAAAAGTAGGAGGGACCGCACTTCTAGTCTTCAGACCAATAATTGACACACTGAGTGGTCAGAACAGAAACCAACATTCATGCTGGGGGCAATTTGGGGTTCAGTATCTTGCCCAATGACACATGCAGACTGGAGCAGCCAGGGGATGGAACAGCCGCTGTACCTGCTGAGCCACAGCAGCCGATACACACGCCAACATGTGAATGTTGAGTAATGGCACCTATTCTTTTCCACTTCAAGCACTGACTCTAAGTAACAACGAAATAGTTACACATGCCCCAGGGCTGATGTAAATCACAGAATGTCACTAATGGTAAAACAGACGCATTTCTGCCCCACAGCATGACTTTTCATTACAGTTTTTTACAACAGCTTACACATGTTTTCAAAACTATGTCTCCTTTTTTCTCTAGACACAATTCACAAAACAACTCATCAATGCAAAATCCCTCATATGTCCTTCAAAATGAAACACTGCATTCAGAATGATATAAACATATCCCAAAATGAAGCATTTGCACCAATTGTCTAACTCTTTTTTCATTTTTACCATGTACACACTGTTGTTCAAAATCGAAAGCTCTTTCGTCTTTCACAGGCTTATGTACATTTCCATACAGCGTTCTGGAGTAAAAGTAATCTGCTGAGAAGTGTTGAAAAGTACACTGTAAACACCAATGCAATGTTGAAACAGAAAATATTTATTTGGCAAAACATTAGAGTTCTAACAGTAGTACAGTGTTGTACTCAGTAGCATACAAGAAAACAAAACCATAAACATATGTAAACCAAAAGTCTTATTTTTAGAATAAAGAACAAATTTGTGGGTACTTTCTCTTGCCAAACAGTAATACGTATTTTACAATACTTAAATTCTGAAATAGTCATTAGATAGTTGCGTACCTGTTATTTCTGAAGGTTTGAATTATGGACGCCACTGTAAAGCAACTCAAGTTGGACTGGACTCTCAGTCCAGCTTCATTCCTGGTTGATCACAAGATCAAAAAGTGTGGCTCTGATCTCATCGGAGATAGCTCTCCTTCCTTCTCTGCTTTGCCTTTGTCCCCTTCTAACTCGTCCTCTTTGTCTTCCTCTTCCTTTTTTTCCCCAACTCTTCCTCCTTGAACTTGTCCTTGTTGTTTCCATTGTTGGCATCCATTGTTCAAAACAGGTAATGTAAATGCTCCGTATTTATATAGCGCCTTTCTAGTCTTTTCAACCACTCTAAGCGTTGTTACACTACATCTGCATTCACCATTCACACACATTCATTCACTGGCGGAACAGCCGCCAATTCAGTTCAGTATCTTGCCCAAGGACACTTCGACATGCTGCCTGGGGGAGCCGGGATTGAACCGCTGACCTTCCGATTAACGGCCAACCCTTGAGCCACAGCCGCCCCCTATAATCTGCCCCTGTAATCTGACCTTTGACTTTTTATAGGCCTATACTGAAGCAGTGATTGGTTAGTGATCAGTTAAGCAGTTAGTGTTTGCACATGTGAGGAGTGGCTGTGTGACTTGTAAAGTGTAAAAATGCCGTAAAAATCAGTGCACTTGTGTACACAATGGTGTGTTTAAGGCACCACCATTTTCGTTTAAAAAAACATTTTGGTGCATTTTGTCAGCACTGAACTGAGCCCTGGTGAATAAGTGCTGCATGTTGATTGGTTGTGTTTGGTGTCTTAGGTAGAGAATTGTGTGTAGTGTTTTGAAAAAAGTGCTTTATGCAATTGAAAACTGAGTGAAAGGCTGAGAAATAGCTTATGGTTATTGGATATTTGGTGTGTAGTTTAGTAAAGCTTAATACAGGCATCTAACAGTATTTTTATTTAATATGAAAACTACAGATCCACAGTAGCAGTATAAGCAGTCATATTGTAATAGGAAATGCCTTTATACATTAGGGACAACTACACAAATAGTCATAACCTGCAGCTGTCTACACTATGTGTCTTGTAATTAAATCATATAGAAAACCAGACAAACTGGAGTACACTAGAAAATTATTTGTGGTCATGCCTATAGCAGCACAGAATGGGCATTGTACACATTCATATTTACATGAGACGTTCTAGAAATTACTGTACTTATAATTCATAACCCTCATCTGAACCCTTTTCCACAAACCTGGTTTATTTTTACTTTAAACATAAAATGTGTTATAATCCCAAGCTAGCCTTGTATAGAAGTGAGGTCCAGTCAAAAAGACCTCTGAACACACACACACACACACACACACACACACAAAATAACAGAAGCGTATCCGGAGTGCTGGTGTGATGTGTGCATCAGTAAGTGAGCTAACACTCGCCAGCGGACTCCTCCTCCCCTGTGGCCTATTAGTCAGCAGAGCATTAGTGTAATTACACACTCTTCAGTTCCTAACCCTGCTAGGCTGCTCTAGCGTGTCATTACCATAAACATATAGCCTAGAATAGGATTTACATACATAAACACTTTACATGCCATTAAATTCTTGACTAAGTTTGTACTTTTGAGTGTGTTTAAACAATTTGCAGAAACAAATGGCTTGTCCACTGGTCAATCAAGATTCACAATAGGACAAAAGCTGTCTTCAATGAACTGAGTTCATGGAGACTTTGGGTTTGCCTATTTTGCCCCTTTATTTCCCTTATTTTATCCTCATTTTGGCCACGTTGATAAAATTCAAATGACAGCGGGACTGTAGTACTGGCTTACACAGGTTGTTTTTATTACAGTTTTTTACTACTGCTTACACATATTTTCCCAAAACTGCTCACACAAAATTTTGTCCATCAAAATGAAACACTGCATTCAACATGCCATAAACACATCCCAAAAATCTCTCATGGTCAATCCGTGGTTGATCACATGATCAACAAGTGTGGCCCTGATCTCATCAGTGATGGCTCTCCTTCCTTCTCTTCTTTGCCCTCCTCCTCATCGTCCTTCTATTCTTCCAACTCTTCCTCCTTGAACTTGTCCTCGTTGTCGTCCCCTGCCTCTCCCTCCTACTCCCCTTCCTCTCTGTCCATCGTCAGCATCCATTGTTCAAAACAGGTAATCTGACCTTTGAGCTATATAAGCAGTTAATGTTTGCACATGTGAGGAGTGGCTGTGTGACCTGGTGAAGTGTAGCATTTGATTGGTTGTGTTTGGAAAAGGATAGCAAGTCACTTCCAGTTAGATTTTGTGACTTAGGTAGAGAATTGTTTGTAGTGTTTTGAAAAAAGTGTTTTATGCAATTGAAAACTGCTGAGAAATAGCTTATGGTTTTGGAGACTTGGTGTGTAGTTTTGCTCTTTGAGTGAGAGGTTTCAAAATTGTGTGACATGCAAATATTTTGTGGATGCGCTGACACTCCAAAGAACAAAGGAAGGATAAGGAGGGAATGACTGGGCCCACGAAGATTTCCTGTCCTGTGATGATAATTTCGATGTAGATTCCTAGAGCTGTGTTTTGGATCTATGTACTGAACTGGGTCCAGCATTAGACAGACCAACCCAACAGAACCGTACCATCTCAGTACCAATACATGCAGGCAGGGCTGGAAATTAACACCTGCCAAGTGCCAAATGCGGGTATTTGGCAGCTAAATGTTTGAAGGCTACACGCCACATCAGCGCGTAAACATATTTGGTACAATATCACCATATAATTGCTTTTTCACGGTACCTAACAGGAGATCAGCCTTGTTTTTTTTTTTTGTTGTTGTGTCACACTTTAATTGGTCTCCAATTTAAAGTACATTTAATAGCAATAAATGATTTTGGTTCAAATTTAAATGTCTTCTTTAAGTTTATATTCGACAGAATATCTTATCTCAATTAAAAGTAGTGAAACAAATGTTTACGTGGCATAAAAAGGCAAGTTATTATTTTGGCCGGTAAAGTTTGGCTGGTGTACTTTTTCATCTACCAGTCCCATTGGCAGGTGAGCCAAAAAGTTCATTTCCACCCATGCATGCAGGCTACTAACAGCTCTATGGTAGTCTCTGGTACACTCTGGTAGCCAGCTGTTAATAGATCAAAGCCGGTTAGCAGCGGGAATGAGCCAACAGGTGTGTGTTTGATATAATCAACAAAATATAAGATTTATTTCTCTGTCCAAAGCCCCTTTTGGGAATTAGTAATTCTGGTATCTCAATGCCTCAAACATGCTTTCTAACTTCCACTTCACAAGCACCTAAATATCTGTGTCAGAGAACGTCTTTTTGACCATTTATGGCTGAATGAGGGCGTGTAGAGGGCTGAATATGAGGCTGATCCATGTGCGCACATTTCCAGGTGGAGTGCGATTTAAAAAGGGAAAGATTAAATTTAACACTTTTGTGCACTTTTTATACATTATACATATACATTTATAACAACTTCCTCCTTCATGGCGAATTATCGTTATCTGAGGCTACGCCACGGACACGCCCATCGACAAAAACTCACAGATAGCACAACTTTCACCATCAATGCCTCTAGATTGCACAGCCAACATCTGAAGTCAATCCAATTAATTCTGTAGGAGTTAGTTAAAGTATGGACCCTGTAAAATGGCTGAAATTGCAAAGAGTGTCCAACTGCAGACCTCCACTCTCAGGTCGGCTCCACTGTCAGGACAGGAAATAATCTCAAAAAATACAAAATAAAATTGTGCAATTTGACAGGAAACGCATTCAAAAAATAAAAAATTTAATCATGTAAACACTTATAGGGGAAGGGATTTTGTCGTTGATTTATATTTTATTAATTAGTCAACATTGTAAGTGAAAACTAGTAGGCTAATTCCTTAAATATAGAATATTGATTTGAGCCTATTCTGTCTACTCCACTGAACGTCCCAGTGTAGCAAAGCTGACTGTATATTGATTCAATAATTCAACTAGTAACAGTATGTTTTTTACAGGCACTATTGATTTATTCTGTCAAAACAGGACGTTCCATACAGCTAGCCACATCAATTCACAGAAAAACAGAACGTCAACAATTAAGAGTGTAACTTCCAGATATCTTAAAAACACACACACACATTTCTCATTCATAATTTCCCTTTGAAGAGTAATATTCTATGGCATTTTACTGCTGTAAGCTAAATTTAATATGAAAAAACGACAACTGTGGAAACTGGACTACAGTTATAATTTGAGCTTCGTGGGAGTCTGTAAAGAATATTACCAGCGGAGATAAACAATATCTTTATTTTATCTCCTTTTGGACAAAAAACTAACCTGATCGTCATAGTCAACATATTAAGACAAATGCAGACCTATGCCCTTGCAAAATGCTTTACAAAAAAACATTTAATTCAATTCAATTCAATTCAATTTTATTTATATAGCGCCAAATCACAACAACAGTTATCTCACAGCGCTTTTCATAAAAGAGCAGGTCTAGACCGTACTCTGTGATGTTATTTACAGAAGCCCAACAGTTCCCACCAAGAGCAGCACTAGGCGACAGAGGCAAGGAAAAACTTCCTTTTAAGAGGCAGAAACCTCGAGCAGAACCATGACTCAGGGTGGGCGGCCATCTGCCTCGACCGGTTGGGGTGAAGAAGAGAGACGGAGAGAGAGAGGGGGGGGGGGCAGGAGAGGAACAGAGAGAAAAAGAGAGGAATGGAAGGAGAGAGAGGGGACACTATATACACACACAGAGGTACAGACAGTAAAGGTGATGTTGCTATAGACTAAATGAAAAATGGTACAGATATTTATAGTAGTGTTAATGATAATCGTAATGTTTATGATTATAATAACAATAATAACAATAGGACTAGTAACAATAGTTGTAGCAGAGGGTGTCGAGCAGGAACACGGGGGCAGCAGGTGACCCGCAGCCACAGATCCAGACTCCACAGCTCCAGAGCCAGAAAACCTGCAGGAAGTGATAGGAGGAGAGAGGAGAGGGACGAGAAAGCACAAGACTACCGGAAAGGGGAGAAGTTGTGTTAGTAACATGCAATAATGGGATGAGGTTGCATACAGAGGGAGAGAAAGTAGAGGAGAGAGGAGCTCAGTGCATCATAGGAAATCCCCCGGCAGTCTAGGCCTATAGCAGCATAACTAAGGGATGGTTCAGGACTAACCTGAGCCAGCCCTAACTATAAGCTTTATCAAAGAGGAAAGTCTTAAGCCTACTCTTAAATGTGGAGATGTTGTCTGGAGGCCAGGGCGATGCCATCCAGGGAAACTATATCTTTAGATAATGCGTCACGGAGGTGCTTAGGCCCCAGAGCAATAACTTCAGTTTTATCTGAGTTTAACATTAGAAAATTACAGGTCATCCAGGTTTTAACAT
>NC_060168.1:5411851-5437359 GCF_021292245.1 Micropterus dolomieu | reverse complement strand
AGGAGAGAGGAGAGGGACGAGAAAGCACAAGACTACCGGAAAGGGGAGAAGTTGTGTTAGTAACATGCAATAATGGGATGAGGTTGCATACAGAGGGAGAGAAAGTAGAGGAGAGAGGAGCTCAGTGCATCATAGGAAATCCCCCGGCAGTCTAGGCCTATAGCAGCATAACTAAGGGATGGTTCAGGACTAACCTGAGCCAGCCCTAACTATAAGCTTTATCAAAGAGGAAAGTCTTAAGCCTACTCTTAAATGTGGAGATGTTGTCTGGAGGCCAGGGCGATGCCATCCAGGGAAACTATATCTTTAGATAATGCGTCACGGAGGTGCTTAGGCCCCAGAGCAATAACTTCAGTTTTATCTGAGTTTAACATTAGAAAATTACAGGTCATCCAGGTTTTAACATCCTGAAGGCACATTTCAAGTTTAGCTAACTGATGAGTTTCATCTGGTTTGATCGATAGATATAACTGAGTATCATCTGCATAACAATGAAAGCTTATGGAATATTTCCTGATAATATTGCCTAAAGGAAGCATATATAAAGTGAAGAGGATTGGTCCGAGGACAGATCCTTGTGGAACTCCATGACTAACTTTGGCATGCATGGAGGACTCATCGTTAACATGTACAAACTGAAATCGATCTGATAAATAGGACTTAAACCAGCATAGAGCGGTTCCTTTAATGCCAATAAAATGTTCCAGTCTCTGCAATAGGATCTGATGGTCAATGGTATCAAATGCAGCACTAAGATCACAAGTCCTTTGTCTGATGCAATAAGGAGGTCGTTCCTTCCTATAAGTTTTAAGACTATCTTGCCAAATTAAATGAGAATTTTCCAGTTTGGTGGAACGCCAATTCCTCTCAAGTTTCCGCGATATTTGCTTTAATTTGCAAGTTTCAGTATTATACCATGGAGCTAACCGTCTTTGTTTTATTATTTTCTTTTTTAGAGGGGCTACAGAGTCGAGTGTCATTCGCAGCGAGCCTGCAGCACTATCAACAAGATGATCAATTTGGGAGGGACTGAAATTAGCATAGGAGTCCTCTGTTACTTTGTGACTTGATAATGAATTTAGAGCTGATGGAATCGCATCCTTAAATTTAGCTACAGCACTATCAGACAGACGTCTTGTATAGAAATCTTTGCCCAATGGTGTGTAGTTCAGCAATACAAACTCAAAAGTTATCAGTGGTCGGGCAAAGAGGGATTTTGTGGGAACACCACTAAATGTTCAATTTCAATATCATACACCAAAACAAGGTCGAGGGTGTGGTTAAAACAGTGAGTCGGTTCATGAACACTCTGAGAGAAGCCAATGGAATCTAACAGAGAGATAAACGCAGTACTAAAGCTGTCATTCTCAACGTCTACATGAATATTAAAATCCCCTACAATAATAACTTTGTCTGTTTTAAGGACTAAAGTTGACTAAAACTCTGCAAATTCAGATAATAATTCAGTGTACGGACCAGAAGAGAATTGGTTGCAGTGATTTCCAACTTGGGTGCGAAAGATTAAGAACAAGGCTTTCAAATGAGTTATAATTTATTTTAGGTTTAAAGATGATTAGTAGGCTAGAGTCGAAGATAGCTGCAACTCCACCTCCTCGGCCTGTGCCTCGAGGAATGTGAGTATTAATATGACTGGGAGGGGTGGATTCATTTAGGCTAACCCAGCCAGGTTTCAGTAAGACAAAATAAATCAATATCATAATCTGATTTTAATTCATTTACTAGTGCACCTACACGAGAGAGATCTGATGTTTAAGAGTCCACATTTAATTTTCCTTTTAGTTTGCACTATTGCTCTTGTGGTTTTAATTTTTATGAGATTTTTATGCACAGCTCCTCTTCTGTTTACCTTTGATTTAAATAATTTCGATGGTCGGGGGGCAGACACCGTCACTATAGGATTTTCACTAAGTAATTCCTGAAATAGAAGGGCAGAGAAGTGTGTTAGACTGCGACTCTGCCTCCTGGTCTCAACTCTGGATTGTCATGGATTTGGTCCACTAATAAACTTGGCCAGATTTCTAGAAATGAGAGCTGCTCCTTCCCAAGTGGGATGGATGTCGTCTCTCCGAATCAGACCAGGTCTTCCCCAGAAAGTCTGCCAATGACATGCAGCTATACATGTCATCACTGGTCAGATTTGGCAGGGGTCCAGAGAAAACTACGGTGTCCGACATTGTTTTTACATATATACACACCGACGCAACATTAATCTTAGTGACCTCCGATTGGCGTAACCGGGAGTCATTACCGCCGTCGTGAATAACAATCTTACTGTATTTATGTTTATCCTTAGCCAGCAGTTTCAAATAAGACTCAATGTTGCCCGCTCTGGCCCCAGGGATGCACTTAACTATGGCCTTCTCAAAATGGAGCTGCCAATGATCAGAGTTGGTTTCTCAGCGGGTGTGTCGCTGAGTGGGGAAAATCTGTTAGAAACGTGAACAGGTTTATGGTGCCCCGTGGACTTTGAATGCTTACGACTATTCCTCCTTCGGACAGTCACCCAGCCCCCCCTTCCTGGCTGCACAGGGGATGCCGGGGGACGGCTACCACAGGCTAACTCAGGCCGTTCCGCACCGACTACCGGGGACTGGCTATCTAAAGTAGTTAAAGACTGATCTACCAAGGTGCGGAGCCGGACTTCTAAATCACTGAGCCTCACCTCCATGTCTATAAATAAATTACACTTGTTACACGTACCATTACCGCTAAAGGAGGCAGAGGAGTAACTGAACATCTGACACACCGAGCAGGAGAACGTAGGAGAGAGAGAGGGAGAAGGAGAAGCCATCGCTAGCTGCTAAGCTAAAGTCGCTAATGGCTAAGCTAAAGTACTGTAGCGTCAGCTACCAAAACGTTTGAACAACTATGAGATTGAACAGCAGTCACTAAAAGATGGAAAGAACTGTGAGTGCTTAGGCAAAATTACTGTAAAGAATAAGTGTTTAGCGGACAGTTGGCTGCTGTAATCTCACAAATGTAACTGTTATTTAGCGAGAGCAGCACAACACGGTACCAACACACAAGCAACGGAAACGGAAATGAGTCGACACGCTTACCGCAGTGCGTCAGCAACCAGTCATTCACCAGAGCTTCTGAAGACAACAGCTTTTAATAAAGCTGAACACACAGTAGCTTATATTATCCAAAGACAAAAAACAGGTACAGTATTTGTATAATCGTACAGTACTACTTCAGGAGCTAACGCTAGTGTAGCCTAACTTTACCTATGTAGAACGACAAACTTATACACGTCACATTCTGTAATTTGTGTGATTTAGATATTTAGATATAGATACAATATTGATAGCTGTAGCTATTTTGACGGCGAACACATACCAAGATCAATGCATTCAGACTTTTGTCAATGTTTTGGATAATGCTAACCAGTCACCATAGACGTATAAGAAATGGATGTTGTCATTGTGACGTCACCCGTTGGTTTGTGGACTGCCGTTTTGAAGCCTTGAGTTTGGCCGATAGGGCGCCACCATGTTGAGTTTTTGCAACCAGGAAGTGCCCGGAAGTGACATGGCGGAGCTAACGGCCATGTGCGGAGCTAGCTAGCTGGCTTAGCTAGGTGCTAAGGTAGCTAGTCATTTTAACAGGGCTGATAACTTTGTCTAGCAAACAACAGTCTTAAAACTAAATGTACTCACCAGAGAAAGTGAACAGCCAACTCCTGATAAGTTTTTCAACAGCGCTGGTTAAATTTACACAGTGCCGAGGGTACGAGTCACTGTAGCCTGATTGACAGGTCGCCATGGTAACGCCTTGTCAATCACAGATAATCCCGCCCTGAAACATCCTCTGCTTTATGGTCTATTTTAAAATAAATGGGACTATAATTTACTAAACCAACATCATTGTATTGTATGGAAGACTTGAAACTAGCGACTGAGATCATAAACTCATCATCAAAGTGTATACTGGGGTAATTATTCAGCTGAGAAGTAGGGTCATTTTACCATTATTTCTAATGGAGCCAGACTTCTTTTTGCAACCAGAAGAGTCGCCCCCTGCTGGTTTCAGGGACTTACGCATTGGCTTCATATTTTAGACTGGAAGCTTCCCGCTTGCCAGTCACCCACCCTTGTCACGATGTGTAGAGTAGCTAAACAACCAAGAATGCATCACGTTACGTCCTGTGGGGGATGTAAAAAAAACAGTTTATTAGGGCCTGAGCACGAACTGTGCACAAACGACCGGTTTGCCTGTGGGGTGCGGTCAAAAATGATGATTCACCATGAAACAGGAAGTTGTTATAACTTCACTACATGCTCACATCTGCATGAAATTTTACACGTATAATAACCGTGCCCTGAACACATCCATATGCCAATATTCACTCAAAGTCACAGCGCCACCTGCTGGCAACAGGAAATGATACGTTTTACGCTGTTATGTACTACTCCTAGCAGGTTGGACATATCAACTTTAGAACTGTCCCAGAAAACCCTTAACTCATTGATGAAGCCATGTTGTAAAAGTTGTGAGTTTGCAGTTAATGGCATGGGGGTGGAGTTCCACGCTTCGCCATGAAACAGGAAGTTATTATAACTTCAGGGTAGATGCTCACATCTGCACCAAACTGTACATGTAGGATGAAAGTCCTGCCCTGAACACATGTACATGCCGACATTCACCCACAGTCATAGCGCCACCTGCTGGCAACAGGAAGTGGCCTTTAATGAAGCAGCCCCGCCGCACGTTTCATCTACATGCATGAAATTTCTGTGGCACATGTATCATGTCTAGATGTTCTAAAAAGCCTCTTGAAGCGATTGCCTAAACCCAACAGGAAGTCGGCCATTTTGGATTTAATGGTCATTTTTGGCGATTTCCACACTCCGTACTTTAACAAGCTCCTCCTAGGATTCAGATTTGTGTTGTCCACTCTAAACCCATTGACGATTAAAAGTTGTACAAACGGTGAGTTTTGGTGGAGCGGCATGCCTGTGGCGTGGTGTCGACAATTGATGATTTGCCATAAAACAGGACAGAATTTGTTATAACTTCACTCTACATGCTCACATTTGCACCAAACGTTACATGTTTAATAAGAGTCCTGCCCTAAACACATCTATAAGCCAAAATTCATCCGTAGTCACAGCACCACCTGCTGGCAACAGGAAGGGACTATGTTTATGTATTGAGAAACCACTTCTAGCAGGTTGGCTGTATCTACTTCAAAACTATCTCAGAAAACTCTTAACACATTGATGATGTCATATTGTAAAGCACGTAGGTTTTCCTTCAAGGGCGTATCCTTGGCAGGGTGGTGAAGTTCCATGCTTTGCCGTGAAACATACATGCTCAAATCTGTACCAAACTTTGCGTGCTTGATAATTGTCCAGCCCCAAACACATCTATACACCAATATCAACTTGTAATCGTAGCGACAAGTTCTCTGCAGCTACACAAAGGGGACACAGGAAGTGATGATTAACACCTTCTTGCAGCATCTCAAGCGCACAGCAAATTTACAGCCGCACGGGCAGGGCTCCAGAATCTGCAACGCGGCTGCCTCACACCTTGATGCGCTACACGTGCGAGGGCCTGCTCAACGCTGCTTGCAGCTTTAATTTATGGTTATTTCCTGTACTGACAGTGAAGCTGACTGGAGCGTGGAGTCTGCACTGGAAGCAAGGTCTGCAGTTGAACCCCTCCCGAAATTGCACATTCAAGTCAAAATGCTCGACTTCCTATTGGGTATTGGGTATGGCTCCAAGAAGCTTTTTTGTGCGTTTTGGGATGACACATCCATCCATCGTCAACTGCTTATCCTGCGAACAGGGTCACAGGGGGCTGGAGCCTATCCCAGCTGACATCGGCCGAAAGGCAGGGTACACCCTGGACAGGTCGCCAGGGATGATACATGTGCAACAAAAGTTTTGTGCATCTAGGGGATGCATCATTGAAAGGTTACATCTTTCTGCCAGTGGGTGGCACTATGAGATTGTGTGAATATTGGTATGTAGTTGTGTTGAGCGCGAGACTCTTATATAAAGTTAGGTACAGATCTGATCATGTAAACTGAAGTAAAAACAGCTTCCTGTTTCATGGCGAATCATTAATTTTTGAAGCCATGCCACGGACAGACCCATGCACGAAAACTCACAGACAGCATAACCTTTCATCGTCAATGCCTTTAGATTGCACAGCCAAAATTTGATTGGTTTAATTCCCTAGGAGGAGTTTGTTAAAGTACATAATCTGTGAATTGTTAAAAGTGGCCGACTTCCTCCCAGAGGCTTTTTTGTAGATCTACACATGATGCCACAAACATTTCGTACAATTCGGTGAAACGTGGCTCTGTCGTGTTCGATAGAGCTGTGACTCTCTGTCAGCCTGGCTACAGTGCTGAAAAGAAATCTGGTGTTGTTCTTATTTTCCTCTATTAATAATGAGTAATAAGCTGCTCTGGCGTTATGGAGGGCCTTCCTTAAAGATTTAAGACTATCTTGCCACAGTGAGCAGGAGCAAATGAATGTATATATGGTGATTGTATGGCAGGGGTCTTCAATTCAGCAATGAGATAAAGTGAACCTTTCCACTGTCCCTTTGTGTCATGAAGTACACTGTTATCTGGTATGTACTTAGATAGTATAGTGTTTTAGACAGTGGCGATATGTACTCTCCACTAAAGTAAGAAGGGAGACTCATAGAGGCAATGAAGCTTACATTTTTGAATGTGCAAAGAGGTGGTTTTACTTCAGTGACGTTCCTGCACTGCAGGGCTGCAGGGGGAGGCTTTTGTTTTTCTTAGCTTTTGTAAAGTTAATGTCAATTCAATACAGTGAGATAGAAATTAAATCATCACAGAATCATTTACTTTGCACACATGCAGCATGATGGTAATACCAGTTTAACTGGGTTTGATCTGTTATCAAGTGTGGGGGATTTGAACATATGGTACATGTTGACATCAGGTATAATATACTGCCAAAACAACATAGGTAGCCTTTGCTGTTTAATGTGGCTGATGCTGATTTATGAACAGAAAAGTTCATTTTCAAAATTCTCAAAATACTTGAGAACCTGGTTTATAATTGGCTATCAAATTTTATTGTCTCAACTTCCGTTGCAAGCAAATTGCATCTGGCTTCTGTGACAGAAATAGCACAGAAGTCTCACTCAAAGATGTAAATCATATTAGCTGGTAGAAAGTTGTTCTTTCTAGTACTACTTTATATGTTTTAATGGTGGCTTGGGTTCTCCAGCACAGTTTTAGACTGGTTTAGATGTTTAACCACTGCCTTGTTTCCTCTGGGGAGAAGTTGTATTAGTTCTTCTGGTGTGCCCCAAGGTTCAATTCTAGGCCACATACATGCTTTCTTTACCAGTGTTTGTTTTAGATGTGTTCTTTCCAACCAGTGGTGTAGTCTAGTTTTTTTGTATACTGTTATTTTTCCCTCCCAGCCTCAGACTCACCCATCCCAGAGCAACGTCCCATAAGCACCGCTACACTTAATACTAATACAAACAGTAGGCCTACAGCAGGGCTGTTTATGTGTTATCAACACTGCAAAGACTTTAACAGCCAATGAATGTTACAGGTGGGAAGAATCATGATTTTCTACTGTTAAGTGTTAATCACCACCTAACTCAGCCAGTTAAGAGTTACATTTAGATGTTATTTGAATATGGTATTTGGAGCACGCAGCACTGCAGTCTCTATTCATTCAACGTACACTGTATATTTGCAGCTAAACAGAGGCTTTCTGAAGGCCCTTTTCTCTCTCACTCTCGCCTGTCATTCACCGGGCTTGTGTGAGTTTTGCGTGCATGCCGTGCTGCCGACAACTACACGCACGTCTCAGTTCCTCGCGCGTCTATTTCAAGTAGCTGGCTTTTTAAAAACGATAAAATATTCTTTATGTGATTCATCAACGGTGATAAATTATCCGAAAGTCCCGCGAGGTGCGGACAATTCTGCATATCACCAGTGAAGCCGGGGCTCGGTCTCTTCAGCAGGTGTTCCTCTTCCACCACCACACACACACACACACACACACACACACACACTACGCCTACACATGCGAACTGACGACCCAGGGTTAGGGTTACAATTTTGGATTTATTCACGCACTTTAAAAACATTTATTGAAAGTTTTATTCTTTTTACATATTTATTTACAGCATTAAATGTTGAAATGTATATTGTGATAGGCTGTATATTAAGTTATTGGGAGAAAACTGATAGTTCTATGCAAAATCAGACGTCGAACACCCCCATATCGCCAAAATAGCATGATCCTTGTTTCGCTGCAAAGCTTTGACTGTGAGATTGATAGTTGAATCAGGCTCCGCCCTTCACAGCATTGAATCTTCGACTATTGGGGGTCAGCCCTATTAAGCACACTTCCTAAATCCGCATCCTTCCAAAACCATTGTCAAACCTAGGCTATGTATTGTATCATTTTAAATGCATGAGCAACTGTTACTTCTACTACTGTACACAGACACACACACACACAGTATCACGCATTCATTAGTTACAGTTTTTCTCCATTGCTTAAACACTATCACCAGGCTTTTGAACTAAAATTTCAAAACCATAACTCCATTTTTCAAAAAGCACACCCATTTTCCTAAACTCTACACATAAATCCCTTAATTTCTTATTGCCTACACAAAGTGGTCATTGAGAAAGCTCTAACATTCAATATTGTTCACTCAATCAGCACAGCTTGAGCTCAGTTAGCACACAGCTACCCAGCTGGAAACACAAACAGTCAAAATTGATAACACACCAATCAGAAGCTTCAACAGATAAAGGGCCAGAGCCTGTTGATTCAGTTTTGGAACAAAGGATCCAGAGAAATCTGAAGGAAGAGGTGTAGGACACCAGAGATGAAGAGGAAGAAGAAGAAGAAGAGGAGGAGAAGGACAAAATGCAGTATGGAAAGGAGTAAGAGGTGAAGGAAGAGGAACAGTAGGGCCCAATCCCAATGTCCCCCTCACAGACTTTGAGGCGCGTTCCCGGGAAGAGGGCTTTGGGCTGTCCCGCTGTCGAATCGTCAAGTGTGCAAGGGCTCTCTCGCGGACATTTTGAGCCCTTTATAGACCCTTTTCGTAAGTCCGCATTTCTGCAGACTTTGGCTGAGGGAATTGCCCACAGTTCATGGCGGTATGACGTGAAACACAGGGGTTACCGGGGGAAGCTCGGAAGCAAGAGAAGTATCACGGCAAATCCGCGTTGTAAGAGAAGAAGAAAACAGTAAACAAACAAGAATCGACACCTACGCTGATGGCTTACAGTTCTTCTCGTTTGTTGACACACATTTTCTGAAAGAATGCCTCATATTCTCAGAACTCTACACACAAATCAAAAAACACACACACAATGGGCAAAACCCCTCAATTCTCCTGCAAAATGAAACTTTACATTCAAAACAATGTTATTTCTTCTCAAAATGGTGTTTTGTTTTCAAATGACTCACAAACCATCATATGAATAGACATTCATAAGAACCAGTTGAACACTGATGTGCTCAATGTAAAACACTATGATGAATGGAAAACACTTCTTCTCCATTCATCATAATGACTTGGGCCTTTTTTTTTGTTCAGTGTTACACTTACTACAGAAAGTACATACATAAGTGTGTTGTAAAATATTTGAGAATATTGTTTTTATACTCAGACCACACAAATACATGGTAACAAATATATTTGTCCCACAAAAACAATGTACACAGTGTACATCCCATTCCCAACCAACACAAAGTTGCATATACTGTACACTACATACAAAACAACAGAAGAATTTACTGTACACAGTTACAGTAAAAAAAAAAAAAAAACTAAACACAAACTATGCTGCATCCTCTTTTCTGTTGCGGTCTGGCCACAGCACGTCATCCACATCACAAGCAGCGGGGGAAATGTCACCTAGCATGGCGATTCCAGCCATGAAAAGCATCAGCTGCTATATCTCCACATGCATCCTCCATAGCTTGGAGAAGAGGTATACGCGTTTGTGGATTTCTGTCATACACTTTCCATCTCCAGGCAGAAAAAAATGGAATGGAGAAAATGGAGGGAGATAAACAACTAAAAAGCGTGGGTGGACAGTGAACCAGTTACGAACCAGAGCAGCCCTGTGGAAACTTACGTTGTCCCAAATGACAACGTACCTGAGCTGCTCTGGGCCATCTACCTGATCTGGTGGAATGAGTGTGTTGTGTAGGGTGTCCAGGAATGTGATCAGATGGGCAGTGTTGTAGGGGCCAAGGGTAGCATGGTGATGGATGACGCCGTGGTGGGTAATCGCTGCACACATTGTGATGGGACTTCAACAATGGCACGCTGGCCGATGACATTCCTTCCCCTCTTTCGTCTTTGTGAGGGTGAACCCAACCTCATCAATGAAGATGAACTGGTGCTCCACTGCAGCCACCTCTAGCTCAAGGACTCTCTGAAACACACATGACAATATCAGAAATAGACATGGAGTGGTCACGATTGTGAAGCACAATCATTATGATTACAATATTGAAATATGTGTCGTCCTCGTCCTCGTCCTCGTCCTCGTCCTCGTCGTCGTCCTCGTCGTCGTCCTCGTCGTCGTCCTCGTCGTCGTCCTCGTCGTCGTCGTCGTCCTCGTCCTCGTCCTCGTCCTCGTCCTCCTCGTCCTCGTCCTCGTCCTCGTCCTCGTCCTCTCACTCCTCTGGCTCTGCCTCTGTTTCCAATGTTGGCATCCATTGCTCCATTGAAGAGCTCACCTGTTGCCCTTTTATGCTAAAGCTCTGATTGCTAATTGGAAAACTGTGTGACGGGTGTTTGCCCTTGTGATGAGTCAGTGTGCATATTTGAATGGCAGTGTGTTCCTTGTGATAGATTGAAGATATTTTCTGCATGAAACTTGTGCCAAAAGCAGAGAATTGTGTGTACTGTTTTGAAAAAAGTGTGTTTTAGAACTGCAATTTGAGTGTAAAGCAGGAATTGTGCTTGTAGTTTAGCAGGTGGTTCAGGGGGTTGGTGAATGAGTTACATGTTGTGCTCATTGTGTCTCAAGTACCAGAATTTGTGTGTAAACAATTGAGAAAAACTGTAACTTAAGATGCTGCATAGAACACATGAAGTCAGAGGAATGCAATCACCTTATTACACACTTAGTTTATTCAACTATTTATTTTAGTTTTTGCTTAATGAT
Source organism: Micropterus dolomieu (assembly GCF_021292245.1). NCBI lineage: Eukaryota > Metazoa > Chordata > Actinopteri > Centrarchiformes > Centrarchidae > Micropterus > Micropterus dolomieu. The sequence continues at coordinate 5,426,177 of NC_060168.1, read as the reverse complement.
GCTGTTTGACCAACAATATTGTATTGATTAATTACAAATATATATTGAAATTTAGGTGACCTTTCTCCACTCTGTAGGGCACGAGCCTGCAGGACTTAAAAATAGGGGAAAAACATAAATTAAAAAGTGTGCATCGTGTTTCAGCGTCGTCAAGGTAACGTGATAATGTGGCTGTCCCGTTTACAGCATTTTGAGCCCTTGCAGCCTCTTAAACTCAATCACTTTCCAAGTGATGTCAGTAAAGTCTGTGAGGGTTCAGGGCTTAGGGCATAGGGGGACATTGGGATTGGGCCCAGGAGTTGGAGGAGGAGATGAGATAGGAGGTGAGATGTGATGGGTGGAGGAGGAGGAAAGCAAAGAAGAAGGTTGAGGAGGTAGAGGGAGGAGGAGTAGGTGGAGAAGGAGGTGAAGAACAAGAATCTCTGGCCTGTCCCAGACCAAAGACAGGACGCTGGGGCAGAATAATTAGTTGTTTTTAATTAATTAGTAGTGTGTTGAACTGTACAGCACACTATGGAATAAAAAATGTGTGCAAATGTATACATTTGTTATTCCTTCTGTTGTTGTGTTCATAATGTGAAAAGGTTTTTGAGGGAGAGAACCACAAGCAGCATTACTAATAACCAGTTTTTGTGCTATTGTTTTGAATTTATCTCACCAGTGTGTAAAACTGTGTTGTAGTGTGTGTGTTTCTGAGCACTTGTGTGTTATGTCTGAGGGCAAAGTTTGTTTTTTCAGAAAGATTGAATGGTTTTGAGTAGAGTGATTTATTGTGACCTGAAAATAGGTTGTTTGGGGAATTGAGTGAGAAACTGTGTATTTGTGTTTAGAGTTTTGAGAAAAAGAAGCATATTTTCAAGAAATGTGTTTAAGCGATCGAGAAAATCCCGGTCACAGTCACGGAAGCCCTGCAAGTCAACGCTTTGCAACACATAAAAGGTTGAATTAATCAAATAAAGTGTGAACATTTTGTCATAAAACTATGTTGTTACATATTGTCTCACTATTTTTAGGCCACTGGGAACGTAGGGTTTAAATACAGCGACAACTTTTGGACGAACTCCCCTCTCCCCAGCGTAAATAGGATCTGACGTTACCGCTGCACTCACTGTATCAAATAAACAGTTGTATGAAGATTCAGCATTCGTGTTGAGGAAAAGTGTGTTTTTTGCAATAACGAAACTGAAAGCATTTGTCATTCATTTTGTGTTTGTGTCGAATATTACTTTAATGACTTCAGATATTTACGAAAAATAAATATTATATTCTTTTATGAAATGATTGATATTCATTGTAAAGAAAAAACCTATATATATGAACCTCTTTTCTTGTCAGAAAAATATTACATTCACAAATCCAACATTTAAATATAAATCATACATTATATTGAAGCAGTATATAGTCTGAAGAATTTATAACAATTAAAATGTATAAAGACTTAATTATTTTTCTTTAATGCCTTTGTTGCTTGTTACTGATGCCCCTGTCTATTTAGTTGTGCCATGTTCTATTATTCTGTTATGTAATTTAGGCTTTTTTGTTTTGGCTGAAGATTTTCATGTGAGATGAATATGAGTCAGTAACAACAACAGCTTTATTGTCTATCAGACAAGCATTTTTTAAAATTAAATACAATATAACCTTTGGGCTACGTTGTTAACCTGTGAATGGTGATATGAAATGTTAGTGTAGTTTAGGAATTTAAAAATCCTACATGTTAACCAGCGAAGTCACACGGAACTGATTTGAAAGAAAGTCCCCCATCGTGCAGCAAAGGGTATTACACACCTTCAACAAGCCGGCATTGGTGCTCACTTGGCATCTGAGTGTTTAACAACCCACTACCACTCCGCCCTCATTGGTTTCGGATGCCACTTAATGTGGCGGATCCTCTGCATGAAGGTGCAAACGGAGTGGAAGTAAATAGGGAGAGGGAGTAGTAAGCAGTTTCGGAAAGGCCCTAAGTTAGCAGATCAAGACAGTGAAGTTAGCAATTTTTTATTTCACACAGAGCTCAGGAAACATTTGTACTTTAAGTAGTTGCACAGTATGTCACTCAGGATGTTCAGCATGTGAAGCAAAATGTGTCGTTTATGTTAAGATTATATTTTCGCGATCGCGATGCTAATAGGGTTGAGCCGATAGACGATGCCATCGTCCATCCGTGAGCCACTTGTGGGCTTGTTAAAGATGCAGCAAATCAAACAACTGAAACAATATCTGCACTCTGTGTTCACTGTTGCTTTACCTGCTCCGTGCTTGTAAAATCCACCGTGACTTGTAACGTCATAGGCTACTAAGTTTTTAACCGAGTGAAGTCTATGCGAGTGAACACACGCCCATAACACGACCGCTAATCCCCCCCGATCCCACTTCCCGATGTTTCAGTGTGGACATCGTCCGATGGAAATTTTGTAGACATCGCCCAACCCTAGATGCTAATGTTGTAGCATTGAACTAACTGTCAAATTCCTATTTTTTTATTTCTATGCATTGATATGATGGCTGGAATATCGATACAGTATCATGGAAGAATGTATAACAATATATTGCTGTTGATTTATTGACACACCTCTATGAATCATCTCTCAATCTTTTTGCAAATGTTTGTGTGCTCCTTTTTTCCAGGGAAAGATGAACTGGAAATATCTCCCTATGACAACACACTAATGGATACTCGCATGGCCTCCTTAGTGGCAGGTAAAACACACCCTTTTTGTTTTTTTTTGGTATAGAGTATGAGGAGCTGGATACCATGTTGTGCCAGACAGATTTTGCTTTAACAAAAGAGTTTTTAATATACTCCTTTGTCTTCTTTATTATTTATTTAATTATGTATTAATTTGTCACCGGGTCGGACGGGGGTAGAAATGGGGATGGGGACACAAGCATCACACAAACAGTCACCACAGAGAACGGACAAAGAACGGGGAGGGGGGCTTCTGGAGGAAAGAAAAAAAATGGGGGGGACAACAGGAGACAACCAGTTTAACAGCAACAAACAGCAGACATAAGAAAACAACTGAGGGAGAATGAAAAGGAGAAACAGGCAAGCAAAATAAATAAAAAACACAGCACAGCCATGAGAAGGAAATAAATAACATATTGACATGCATAAAGAATAATGCAACTACCTGCTGACAACCATGCACAACCTAAATTTGTTTGTGTGTTTGTCTGTGTGTCTGTACCCTGCGACCCTGTACGCAGGATAAGCGGTTGACGATGGATGTGTGTCTGTGTCAAGCGACAACCTCCGGCTCTCACTTCCGATGCAACCAGGAAATAACAAAAAACTGCAATTCATCGAGTGGCCACTTGAGGCTGGCTGCAGAAGGGAGTCAATCTCCATTGAACCTCCCATGTTAAAAAGGCCAACTTTACAACAGTAAAAAACATGTTTACAGCCCGGTTCATAAATGGTTTTAATGTATATAGCTTAATTTTTATGTACCTCACCTGTTTAAATTAAAGTTAATTAAAGTTCTGCATTAATAGGGGCGTGGCCGTTTTGATTGATAGGTGGCTGCTCGGTCCGCCATCTGTTAGCCTCACTCAGCTAATACATGGAGCCTGTGGTTCAGCCTGTTGGAACCTTTTGGACATTTCTTCATTCAGATACTCAACGAATAATGGCAGGCTGTGTAGAGAGAGACCATCCAAGAAGCCTGTTCTCCAGTTGGTGAGTGGAATTCTAGTATTTCATTTAAGTGTTAACAGTAATTAGCAGGTATCGGTGCCAGCACAACTTATAGCTTGTTAGCTTAGCTCGTTACTTTAATTAGCCAGATACAAGCAACCCCAAGCTGTGCTAACAATGCTAAGTAAATGGAAGTGTGTTTAAGGGAAGTCGGCAAGAGAGAAGCCAAATGTAATAGATAAACGTTGGTGTTAGACATTAGCTCTCTGTTAACATCAGCTGACGTTACATTAACGTTAAATTTTACAAACGGGCAATGTTAGATTTGGCTTTGAACTGTAACTGAGTCACTGTTCAGTTAGATATTAGTCAGATACTATTAGGATAAGCGGCTGCACCTGAATCCAAGGGGGGAGCAGCTGCAGCATGCTGCCTGACCACCGAGGAGAGCCATGCACCTCAAAGTAACGTTAATGTTACTGTTTAAAAACGATATAATGTTACTATTCTGTTGTGGGGTTCATCAGTGGAGAAGATTGATTCGAAGTACATATTTAATAACGTTTAGAGTCATCAATATTTTATTATTACACTTAGTTGAAGTAGTATTTCTTGAGATTCAGCAAACAGTCTTAGGTGATAACCGCATTTGATCAGTGTTAGCGTTATCAGCGTTATCTCCCGCGAGGTGCATGCAATTCTCTGCACAACAACTGTTAAGACAGGTAGCTGGGCTGTAACTAGGGGGATGTTCCTGAGTTCAATAAAGTTAGTTTATTTAAGGCAAGAAAATTTGTTTGGGGGATTAGAATTTGCCAAAAAAAACAAGTAGTACAGTTCAATAAGAAATCTAAAATAAGATCTTAATAATAAATATTCATTAAGCACTGACTTGAGTAGTCAACAGGTGTCTAGCAGAATGGATGATTATTGCATAATGTCCAGCAGCAAATGTTGAATTAATTACTGTCACATGCCAGAGAGGTTATCATGCTGAGGCGATCTCAGAGTTCAGTAGCTTTATGGCTCTTTGGAAGAAGCTGCTTAACTGTCTACCCATTGTTGTCTTTACAGGTGCCAGAGGAGCTGATTGCAGAACCTTCCAGATGTGATTTGCTGTGTCCAGCTCTTCAGGAGAGAACAGCTCCAGATTGCAGCGAGGTTCTTCAGCTCTTGCTTTGCTCAGCCTTTTCTTTTTACTCCACAACATTATAATAACTCTTACAACACATTAATTCAAGTCATACAAAACTACTTTTACATTTGTAACCTTTTAACATTGATGTTTTCATGAATGCAAGACATGAGTTTTAGATTGCTTAACTATTGCTTGTGGATAAGGAATAATTTGTTATAAAACTAATCAGACTAATTAGACTTAAAATAAAATCACATTTTTCATCATCAGTTTCTTGTGTTAATTGTAAAAAGTGTGATCTAAACTTAACAATATGATAGTTAACAGCTGTAAAGGAAAATATTAAGATGGTATTTATAGGGGTGGGGGCACAGTGGTCCTGTGGATAGTGCTGTGGCCTCACAGAATGAAGGTCGCGGGCCTTTCTGTGTGGAGTTTGCATGTTCCTCCCACCATCCAGAGACATGCAGCTTAGGTTGATTGGTGACTGGTTGTGTGTCTATGTGTGGCCCTGCGATGGATTGGCGACCTGTCCAGGGTGTACCCCGCCTTTCGCCTAATGTCAGCTGGGTTTGGCTCCAGCCCCCCACGACCCTGTATGCAGGAAAGCAGTTGATGATGGATGGATGGATGTATGGTATTTATAGGTCAACATTTTGTATATATGTTAGTAGAAAACTAAAGAATGAAAAGCTGATTTTACAGAATATGCTGGTTTTATTTGGACATTTCGTTAAGAGACTGAGAAGTTACACTCAGATAAAGAATTATCTGCACACTGAATAATTTTGAAGCCAAGAAGTTGTCATTTATTGCAACTGTCTATCACAGGTGCATTTGATCAGTTCTGAGACTCCAGAGTTTTCAACAATTAATGACACCACCTAGTTGGATTTGTAACTACTTTGTGCAGGTTATTCTTTGTTTCATCACTTACCCACAGGTTGGTTTCAATGTGCGCACATTCTTATGTTTTTAAACTAGACTTATATCAGAGCAGCAAAGAAGGCACTCAAAAACATCGGGCTCTGGTTACTGGGTTTAAGGCTCTTAATGTATGAGGTAGAAAGTGAAAATAAATCTCTTCATGTTGTGGGATGCAGTCCTGGGTGTACAGCGTGAACAGCAGGGGGCTGAGCACACAGATCTGGGGGGCTCGGGTGTTGAGCACTAGAGTGGAGGAGGTGAGTCCACCAATCCGAACTGACTGGGGTCTGTTTGTGAGGAAGTCCAATATCCAGTTGCAGAGTGCTGAGTTTGCTGATCAGTTTCATGGGGAGATTGTGTTGAATACTGAGCTGAAATCCACAAACAGCATTCTGATGTCATCATATGATGGCCCAAACCTAGTGCTGAGTTTGCTGATCAGTTTCATGGGGAGATTGTGTTGAATACTGAGCTGAAATCCACAAACAGCATTCTGATGTCATCATATGATGGCCCAAACCTAGTGCTGAGTTTGCTGATCAGTTTCATGGGGAGATTGTGTTGAATACTGAGCTGAAATCCACAAACAGCATTCTGATGTCATCATATGATGGCCCAAACCTAGTGCTGAGTTTGCTGATCAGTTTCATGGGGAGATTGTGTTGAATACTGAGCTGAAATCCACAAACAGCATTCTGATGTCATCATATGATGGCCCAAACCTAGTGCTGAGTTTGCTGATCAGTTTCATGGGGAGATTGTGTTGAATACTGAGCTGAAATCCACAAACAGCATTCTGATGTCATCATATGATGGCCCAAACCTAGTGCTGAGTTTGCTGATCAGTTTCATGGGGAGATTGTGTTGAATACTGAGCTGAAATCCACAAACAGCATTCTGATGTCATCATATGATGGCCCAAACCTAGTGCTGAGTTTGCTGATCAGTTTCATGGGGAGATTGTGTTGAATACTGAGCTGAAATCCACAAACAGCATTCTGATGTCATCATATGATGGCCCAAACCTAGTGCTGAGTTTGCTGATCAGTTTCATGGGGAGATTGTGTTGAATACTGAGCTGAAATCCACAAACAGCATTCTGATGTCATCATATGATGGCCCAAACCTAGTGCTGAGTTTGCTGATCAGTTTCATGGGGAGATTGTGTTGAATGCTGAGCTGAAATCCACAAACAGCATTCTGATGTAGGTGTTGTTTCTCTCAAGGAGTGTGACGGCTGACTGGAGGGCAGTGGAGATGGCGTCCTCTGTGGATCTGTTGGTTCTGAAAGCAAACTGGTGAGGGTCCAGGCTGGCTGGGATGTTGGTCTTTATATGCTGAGGAACCAGTTTCTCAAAGAACTTCATCAGAATGGGGTTGAGAGCCACAGGGCTGCAGTCTTTCAGACTAGACACTGCAGACTTTTTAGGTACAGGAATGATGGTGGCTGTCTTGAAGCAGGTGGGAACCCTCTCCTGAGAGTGAGATGTTGAAAATGTCAGTAATAACATCAACTAGCTGATTGGCTCAGGTTTTTAGTACATGGCCAGGAATGTTATCAGGCCCAGCTGATTTGGCGGTGCTGTAAGCATTTTTATCACCCAACCGAAAAGCAGCTTTTTTGGCTGTTTTAATTGTTGACTTGACTTGGCTTTAATCAGCTGGGTGTAAGTGGGCTGAAGAAGCAGAGAAATATGGTCTGATAAACCAAAATGGGGATGGAGGAGGGCTTTGTAGCTACCAGGAATATTGGTGTAGACGTGGTCCAGCGTGTTTGTTCCTCTGGTGGGGATGTGGACATGCTGGTTTAGGTAAAACTGTTCTGTTTAGATAACTGTTTAGAGATTTTTTTGATTAAAATCACCAGCAACAATAAAAACACCATCAGGTTGTTTTGTCATGTGACTACTGATGACCTCATACAGTTCCTGTAGTGCATTTTTTGAATTTGCATTTGGAGGAATAAAAACTGCAATTACAAAAATGCTGGAGAATTCTCTGGGCAGAGAGTATGGTCGGCATCTCAACATTAAAAATTCCACATCTGTCCAACATTGTCCACCCACTTTAGCTGCGTTTGAGCACTAAGCATTATTTATGTAGATACACAGTCCTTCTCCCCTCGTCTTACCGGACTCTAGTGTCATGTCTGTGCGGAATAAACTCCTCCCGTCAAGTGTGACAGCTTCCTCAGGTACGGTGCTGTGCGGCTAGGGCACAGCAGTCTCTGCTTTGCCGTTGCTGAGCGAGCCTTAATTTTACTCTCCAATGACCGGACATTAGCCAGGAGTAGGCAGGGGAGTGGGAAAGCCTTTGGTCCAAACTTATTTGATTTCACTCTTCTCCCTGCTTGCTTTCCTCTCTTCCTTCTCCGATGTTTCCTCCAGCTTGTCCACTTGTTTTGTCGGGAGATCCCGTTGCTCCCGTTTCCAGATTTGTTGCACTCAGTCCAGTCCCCGCACTTTCTTTTCCAGTATTTATTAATGTATTTCTGTCATAGGTGATCATAATTAGACGATTTTCAGTTTAAAAAAAGGAGAAAAAAACACAAAAATATAACAAAAATTAAGGAAGCTACTGATCGCTGCTTTGGCATGCTACTGTTGCCATGGAGATGGCTATGAGGCAAAGTCCCAACTAAAGGAAACTCCCAAAAAAAGAATATCTTCAGAACACAAAGACAGGCAGAACACTCCACAATAGATGTCGACTGCACACAGACTGAAGAGACAAGCACACATTTAAACATCAGGTAACAAACAGCGTGGAACCAAGACCAGGTGGAGGACATGAGGAAATTAGACAGAACTCACACACAGGCAGGCAGGGTGATTAACAGACAGAACACAGACAGACTACCAAACGAGCCATAACTCAAATAGGGGGACAAGCAGGTCAGGGGGCCAGATCAGGTCAGGAGGTTGGCCAGGGGACCGACAGTGAAGGCGGGAGCACTCACGAGGCCAAGCAGGAGGCAGACGGTCTAGGCGGAGGTTGGCGATGAAGGCAGGACCTCTCCAGAGGCAGAGCAGGGAGCCGACGTCAAAGCTTTGGCTCTCTGGACCGATGGCCGGTGGCAAAGCAGCTGAACAGGAACCAGAGACAGTGCTATAGGGCTGAGGACCAGCAGCGGGCTGTGGGACCAATGAACTAGACGTGAAGTAGGGATCGGTCGGGCCACCAACTTGACACGTGGAGCAGAAGTCGGCGTTTCATAGCGAATTAGGCAAGGAGAGTCATTGTCCCAGTATCCTCGCTGGGTCCATGCTGTTCCTGTTATGGGAGAGTGCAGGTCAGCTGCCTCCACACATCCCCAGGGCAGCTCTGCACAGCCCTGACCCCAAGCCTGGTGCCTGCCCGCAAGGGAGCAGGCCCGGAGGGGCAGGAACTAGGGATCGACCGGTATGTTTTTTTCCGGGCCAATTCCTGATTATTCTTAAGCAATTAGACAGATGACCAATATTTGGAACTGATATACATTTGCTGTGAAAGTTTTAATCTTGGTGTCAAAATTTAGAATAACACAAACTCCAACACAAAACTTTAAATGTTTAATCTTTATAAATACTAAATTAAATGAATTAGAGATCCACCCCAGAGATGGACTTGATAAAGGGGATCTATTATGCTTTTTCATATTTTCTAGTATTAGGTATGATGTCATTCTGAGCCAGATTTCCAAATATGGTCATTTGCTCCAGGCAGAGAATGCTGGCCACGCCCACAAAGGAACATACAGACCTATCCCTGCAGCAACCTGGTAAACACAGGCAATAGCCAGTTAGAAGACAGTGGGCTCTGGAGTGGGGGGGTCTCAAAGAAACAGAAACATAAACAGCTTTTTACAGACAGATGCTGAAATGAGGGCCAACATGAAGAGCCAGTATAAGATAGAAAATACATTTTTGAACTTTGAATCATGCAAAGGTGCCATACAGGAGTCACAGAACTACAGTATAGGGCTGGAAATGCAGCATAATAGGTCCGCTTTAACCATGAGTGATAAATTATCATAAACTTTGTCTTTACCTACTGCCATTTATATTGTATTTATTTTATATTAGGATTTTATTGATACATTTATTAACACTATTTATTTGTTCTGTTCTTTATCTATACTCTTATTGGTTTTTCATTACTAAATAATTGCCTTTTAAAAACGTTATTGAAAAAAAATAAATTGAGAACAGTAATCAAATTTGTGTTTTCAGAACAGCAACAAAAGTAAAGTTTACAGCAGCAAAGTCACTTTATAAAATCAATATCTCATTGGAAACAAATGGAACATGTAAAATAAACTATATTCCTGACATCAAAATACAGAGTAAAGTTTAGAAAGAAGACATCACTCAGTCAGTTGTTACTTCTCCTCCTCTCTCTGCTGCTGGTAGAGAGGAGATGGTTTCTCTCAACAAGCAGCTGGCAAGGTAGTTTCCTATATTGGGTGATACTTAAATTTTTGGCCTTGGTGATGCATAGGGCAGTGATGGGCAAACTGGGACGGGGTACCTTAGCCAAATTGATAGCTCTTCACATATCTTCTGCCAGAACTTTTGGACAGGTGCACATTGCCACATAGCATGCATGTAACTGAGCAGTTTAGGCAAATGTTTGACTGCATAAGACCCATTCTGAACATCCTTTGTCCTGTATAGTGTGTTCTAAGGAGTGTGTTCTATTTTATACTGTATGAGTTGTAAATTTGTTTTTTTGTTTTTCATTCTAAAATTGTTTAAACATAACTGCATCCTGTAGTGTGGTCTGGACAATGGATAGATGTGTTTCTCACTTAAAAAAAGGAGAGAGATTGAACCATCTGTTTTCAACAGTAACAAAAGGCAAAGTCCAAACCAAGGCAGCATTCCAAGAAACGTAACTAAATCCATAAACAGTCCAAAATGTTGCAACAGAGCAGAATAATCCAAAGAACACAGAAACAGGCAGAACACTCAACTTACAACGAGAGCACAACAAAGACAGAACAGAACTGAGGGCTTAAATAATAGGGCAAACAAGCTGGGAGGGAGAGCACAGATGAAAGCCTACATGGATCCCTCCATGTAGGCTTTGGTCGGCTTCACTGTCCGATCTCTGGCCTACCCCCTTGGGCAGAACAGACACACATGCAGGCAGAGTGGGAAACAGGATGGAAAGACAGACTGAACAGACCTGTGGCCTGTACTACAAAGTGAGGCAACTGGCTTATGCAGGTAACTTCAGGAGTAACTTTGTGATGTCGGGTGCAACGAGCCCTGCAGCCTCGGTGAGAAGATCTTAATTTAATACTGTAGGTAACGGGCCGGTTTCTGAGATGTAGCCCATCTGTAGGCTATAAATGAATTATGTGTTTTCACATATTTAAATTTACTATTTTGTGTCCAAAACATATGGAGCCAGGGGTGAGGGTTAATAAACCGAGAAGAAAATTACAAAGTGGCAAATTTACAAGAACAAAAATCTGAAATTCCCTTAAATTAAAAGTGCAAAAAATCCAAATCACTCTGGTGTTTTATTCTGAATACGCCCAATTCATGGCAAAGTCTCTAAGATACATGATGAAATAGGCTAGTGATTGTGGGCTAAACGAGGATTTCCTCACTGCTAAATCCGATTGCAAAGTCTAATATAACTTTCCACCGCATGCCTAATGCATGGCAGAGGTGTGTGTGATGCTGCAGCCTTGCAAAGTGAATTTTCTCTCATAAATGTGTGACTGTAATGTCAGAGAATATACAGAAAAGTTTTTTACTTGTACATTGGAATTTTTTTTTTTTTCTCAGATTATTACCCCTCTCCGCTGGCTCCATTTGTTTTTTTGTTTTTTGTTTTCTTTTAAACCTGTCCTGCCCAGCAGCCTGGTATAGAGTATGATGAGCTGGATACCATATTGTGCCAGACAGATCTGACCAACGATTTGACTTTAACAAGAGAGTATTAATATACTCCTTTGTCTGTTTTATTATTTATTTAATTATGTATTGATTTGTCACCGGGCTGGACAGGGGGGCAGACACGGGGATGGGGGGGGCACAAACAGACAGCACAGAGAAAGGACAAGACCTGTAAGAGAAGGGGGAAAGGGGGATGGAAGGTGGGGACAACAGGGAAAAGCAGTGGGAAACACCAATTGCAGAAAGCAACGAAACCTGCAATAGAACAGAGAGGGGGCAGGAGGAGAAAAACACAACAAACAAAAACAAACAATAAAAATAAAAATAATAATAATAGTAAAAGACAACCAGCCGAACAGCAGCAATGAACAGCTGACATGGTAAGACAACTAAGAGAAAAATTAAAACAAGAAACAGTCCAGCACACTAAATAAGCAACACAGCACAGCCACGAGAGCTGGAATAATAATTAATTTAAATAAGTAACTGAAAGAAAAGCATCAGGAATAATTCTACCAGGGAAAACCTAAATTTATTTGTGTCTATGTGTGAGACTGTGTGTGTCTGTGTGCGTGTGGGTGAATGTGTCTGTATGTGTGTGTGTGTACATGTGTGTGCGCATAAGCCTGTTAAAGAATGTAGTTGTTAGTGAGAGTGGGATGCCACGACTGTGCCACACTTACCCCAGCAACAGGCAGGCAAGAACCCCAGTAGCCAATAGGGGTGGGAGAAAGAAAAAAAAAAATCAAAATCAAAAAACAAAGACTCCCAGATGCACCGCGATGCAAACGTGAAAGACCCCGACCCAACCAACAGATGCCCCAAAATAAATAAATAAAAACCATCCAAATGCCAATTGACAATGCAGTGCCGACAGAATGCAAGAGGCGTAACCCGCAGAAGAGGCTCCATTTGTTTTTATTACAATGGGCCTTATGTGCAGTTGTACCTTTACATCTTAATCATATTACAGATAAAATCTCTCAATGGAATTCTTAAAATAAAGGTTAAAAACAAACAAACAAAAAAACAATAAAAAAAATAAATAAATAAAAAAAGAAGAGTCCATAAAATACATAATAAAGAATTAGCCCACAACAAGAACACGTGAAGATAATTACAAATTTCCTCAATGGATGCCAACAAGCCAAAAACTCCAGGTGCAGATATGTTACTTAAAACCACAAAAATATTGCTTTACCTGACCTGTTATCAGGGTTAATGCTAATAAATAACTAATCTAGGTCACTCTACATTGACAACAGTTACAGCTACATCCTAATAAGCTACCATATTACAAAACACGTGAGTAAAAATGTATATTCACTTCCTAAATTAATAAAAAGCGTTTTATCTGCCATGTTTCTGTGTAGTAGGACTTCAACCTGGCAAGTCGTGTACCAAAATTCTCACTGATTTTCCGAGTTGTTGTTTGCCTTCAGGCAATAAGTGAATTCTCCGAGTCGGGATTATTTTGGCACCATATGAATGGTAATTATACATCAAAATATTTTCAAATTCAAACCAATAGGAATAAAAGTTTTGGAACTCTATCACCATAGTCTACAATTCCTGCTGCAACTCACAGATTAAAAACTAATAGGTATAATTTATATTTTGTATAAGCTTGGCACTTCTTTTTCCCTCTTCACAACTTTTGGCTAATTTGACTATTCCTCACCCCCTCAGCCTCGTCTTTCATGCAATTGGATGATGAGAACCAGTGCCTTAAGGCAGCACAGGACTGTGGCCTGTACGAGAAGTGTGGTTCTCTGCGATCAGAGTATGTCCTGGCCTGCACTAAGATGGTACCCGGGACCAACCGATGCAACCAGCACAAGTGTCACCGAGCCCTGCGCCGCTTCCTAGAGCGGGTGCCTGAGGAGTACAGCCTGGGTGTTCTGTTCTGCCCTTGCACCACCACCCTGTGTGGTGAGAGGAGGAGGAAAACCATCGTACCCTCCTGCTCCTACCAGGAGATGGAGGGTCTGCAACCTAATTGCCTCCACCAGCAAAGCTTCTGCCGTCGAGATGACCTCTGCAGGTTAGACATGAAACTCAGATACTGATACTGTTAGCTAATTATCAAATGTAAAATGGCTAGAAACTGGCATTATATGGGGCAGTTTGATTACATATTTATTGTAGAATTGATAGCAATGTTAAGTGGCATAGCTTGTACAGGTGCTGGTCATATAATTAGAATATCATCAAAAAGTTGATTTATTTCAGTAATTCCATTCAAAAAGTGAAACATGGATATTATATTCATTCATTACACACAGACTGATATATTTCAAATGTTTATTTCATTTAATTGTGATGATTAAAACCGACAACTAATGAAAATCCCGAATTTCAGTATCTCCGAAAATTAGAATATTACTTATGACCAATACAAAAAAAGTATGTTTAGAAATGTTGGCCAACTGAAAAGTATGAACATGAAAAGTATGAGCATGTACAGCACTCAATACTTAGTAGGGGCTCCTTTTGCCTGAATTACTGCAGCAATGCGGCGTGGCATGGATCAGTCTGTGGCACTGCTCAGGTGTTATGAGAGCCCAGGTTGCTCTGATAGTGGCCTTCAGCTCTTCCGCATTGTTGGGTCTGGCGTATCGCATCTTCCTCTTCACAATAGCCCATAGATTTTCTATAGGGTTAAGGTCAGGCGAGTTTGCTGGCCAATTAAGAACAGGGATACCATGGTCCTTAAACCAGGTACTGGTA
>NC_060168.1:5402430-5411751 GCF_021292245.1 Micropterus dolomieu | reverse complement strand
CCTCAGAAAACACAGTGGACCAACACCAGCTGATGACATGGCACCCCAAACCATCACTGACTGTGGAAACTTTACACTGGACTTCAAGCAACGTGGATTCTGTGCCTCTCCTCTCTTCCTCCAGACTCTGGGACCTTGATTTCCAAAGGAAATGCAAAATTTACTTTCATCAGAGAACATAACTTTGGACCACTCAGCAGCAGTCCAGTCCTTTTTGTCTTTAGCCCAGGCGAGACGCTTCTGATGCTGTGTCTTGTTCAAGAGTGTCTTGACACAAGGAATGCGACAGCTGAAACCCATGTCTTGCATACGTCTGTGCGTGGTGGTTCTTGAAGCACTGACTCCAGCTGCAGTCCACTCTTTGTGAATCTCCCCCACATTTTTGAATGAGTTTTGTTACACAATCCTCTCCAGGGTGTGGTTATCCCTATTGCTTGTACACTTTTTTCTACCACATCTTTTCCTTCCCTTCGCCTCTCTATTAATGTGCTTGGACACAGAGCTCTGTGAACAGCCAGCCTCTTTAGCAATGACCTTTTGTGTCTTGCCCTCCTTGTGCAAGGTGTCAATGGTCGTCTTATCATCAGTGGCCAAATGATTACCCACAGTGTTTCCTAATCGTAATTATAATAATAATAATCCTTATTTGTAGAGCACTTTTCAAAAACAAGTTACAAAGTGCTTTAACAAGTGTAAAGAATAATACAAAAAACAAGATAAGAGTAATTAACACACACACACACACACACACACACACAATAAAAGCTCGGGTCCTCTACCAGAGGCCTGGGAGTTTGAGGGTTCTGCGCAGTATCTTAGCTGTTCCTAGGACTGCACTCTTCTGGACAGAGACCTCTGATGTTTTACCTGGAATCTGCTGTAGCCACTCTCCCAGTTTGGGGGCTCTTTCAGCCCTTGGTATTTCTCAAGCTTCTCATGTTCCTTCTTGATGTTGCTGTCGCTTGGGATTTCCACATCTATCACCGCAGCCTTCTTCTGCTGTTTGTCGATCAACACGATGTCTGGTTGGTTAGCCATCACCACTTTGTCAGTCTGGATCTTGAAGTCCCACAGGATCTTAGCTCGGTCATTCTCAACTACTTTAGGAGGTGTCTTCTATTTTGACCTTGAGACCATACTCATGGCAGATGTTCCTGTACACAATGACAGCTACCTGGTTACGGCGTTCCATGTATGCACTTCCTGCCTGCATCTTACACACTGCTGTTATGTACTGTACTGTCTCAGGGGCATCCTTGCACAGTGTGCACCTGGGGTCCTGCCTGGTGTGGTAGACCCCAGCCTCTAAAGATCTTGTACTGAGTGCCTGTTCTTAGTGCTTCTGTGCTGTCCTTCAGTCCAGCCTTTTCCAGCTACTGGTAGGATTTCTTGATAACAGCCACTTCTTCTATTTGTCTGTGTGAAACCCGAGGGTGAGGACAAGGAAGATGAAGAAGATATATATATATATATACATATATATATATATATATATAATTAGTCCCTGTTCCTAAATCCAGTTGTCCTACCATGCTAAATGATTTTAGGCCCGTTGCTCTGACCTCCATTTTAATGAAAATCTTTGAGAAACTGCTCAGGTCAGGGATTTTGAGGCACACTGAACATGCATTGGATCCTTTGCAGTTTGCATAGATTTCGCAGAGGAGTGGTGGATGCTTAACATGCTTTTTAGACATCTGGACGGTAACAGGAATCATGCCAGACCTTTATGTGCTTGCTTTTAACATGATCCAACCCCATATTGTAACCAGAAGGATCCTTGATTTTTAACTAACAGGACAGAGAGAGTGTGGGTAGATTGTATTTTGTCTGACCGGAAGTGTAGTTCCACAGATTCCCCACCAGGGTGTATGTGGTCATCTTTGTTATTCATTCATTATACAAATATGTGTCAGAGCAGAAATGATAACAGAAGTATTGTAAAGTATGCAGATGACTCTGTTGTTGTAAGTCTGATTCATGATACCAGCCACGGTCCTGTCGTTGATCAGTTTGGACACTGGTGAAGGACTCAAACCTCACGAAACATGATTAAAACTAAAGACATGCTCAACGATTTTAGTTGGAAAACTCACATGAGTGAAGACACTTTATTTAACGGTCAGACCATCGAGTATGTGAAATCTTATAAATACCAGGGAACCATCATTGATGCAAATTTGAAGCCAACTGTGAAGCTGTGTGCGAAAAGGGTCAACAGCGCTTATAATGTTTAAGGAAACTCTCATACTTTCATATTGACCATGTTTTATTGTGCTTTTATGGAGTCAATCCTGTCCTTTCCTTGATGTCATGGTCTTGCCACACATCGTTAAAAGAGAGAAATTCCTTAAACCAAAGAGTTAAATAGTCCGGTCGGCTGAACTCTTTGTATATCTCACTATCTCACTCTGTGTCCACTGATGTAATGAGGAAGCAATTTCACCAAAATGTCACTATTTTAAATGCTGGTGTTACTGGGCCTTTTTGATGATGTAATCTGATGATATATGATAATATGATTTATTTACTTAAATATAGTAAATCCTCTTTTTTTGCTATGAAGGTTTAATTGATGTTTTTTAGGCTTTACACTTGAAATGTTTAATGTATAGAGGAAATAGTGATACTTGATACAAATTTAAGGATATTTAACATTTAACACCTGGTACAAAAGAAAAACGTATCAAGAAAAAAGTAATAATGAGAGGAAAGACAAAAGGCAACATTTACAAGTAGTAAAACGTGTTAATACTATATTTTTTAAAAACATTGGTATGGGACTTAAAACCCTAACATATATTTCCAGATATTCTGCCCACTTCTTGTGTTTGATGTTGAGCTGTTGTTTGTGTTGTTGCCAGGTCCAGACTGGCTGATTTCCTTAATAACTGCCAGCCATCTCCTCAGACGGCCAGCGGTTGTCTGAAAGATTCTGCAGGCCTGTGCCTCCGAGCCTACACTGGACTCATCGGTATGGGCTTCAGGGGCAAGTGGGGGGACATTTTGAAAATCCTAATACAGAGTTTCCTGAAATTTTGGAGATAGAGTCCTTGGCCATTTGAACTATGGATTATATATTTTACTTCATGCTGTCAAATACCGATCAATAAATAGGTGTATGGAAATTATATCTTTCATGCATCAACAAATTGTCAAATTAGCAAGTCTAGACTAATACGTCTTATGTCTTCGCTACTTAGCTATCAACTCCTAATTGTCTTACTGTGTAAAATAATGTAGCTGAGTTATAACATTAATGAGAGTTGAGGTGTGGATCACAGTAAATACTGCATATACCTGACAGAACATAACTGAAAAGGATTAACGGTTCTTGAAATTTTTCATGTCAAAAGTTATTGGTGTTTTTTCAACTTATGGGAATCTGGGCTAAGAAAAAAACTTAACTTTTAAAAAAAGCAGTAAATTGAAGATTTCTGAGAATCTTTTTTTATAAGAACCTTGAATATGAATTGAATATGAATTTTTGGTGGACAAGTGATATCAAAATGGCCATTGAAACTACTGAAATCCTCGTCATCAGCCCTAACTCCCTCACCAGCTCCACCCTGACCTTTTTACTCAACATCGATGGCTCCATTGTTACCCCCTCCACCCAGGATTTCAATCTTGGAATCATCTTTGACCCCACCCTCTCCTTCCTGCCCTATCTCAACCCAGTCACAGAAACTTCCACCTCAAGAACATCGCCCGCCTCTGACCCTCCTTGACTTTTCCTGCTGCAGAAATACTCATACATGCCCTCATTACTTCCAGACTACTGTAACAGCATCCTCTACAGTTCAGCTAACAAAATCTTCAATAAACTTCAATACGTCCAGAACTCTGCTGCCAGCATGCTCAATTCGACCCGTTGCAGAGATCAGATCACCCCCATCCTTCACAGCCTCCACTGGCTCCTGGTTAAATACAGGATCCACTTTAAACTTCTACTCATCACCTACAAAGCCTTAAATAACCTGGCCCCTCTCTACCTTTCTGACCTCTTCCCCTGCCACACCTCCACATGTTGCCTCAGGTCTGCGAAGGCATCAACTTTAAAAACCATCTGGACAAAGCGACGGTCCTGAGGTGACAGGTTCTTTTCCCTTGCACCACCCTCCCTCTGGAACACCCTCCCTAGCCACATCCGACAGCCTAACTCCATGCCATCTTTCTAACAGGCCCTGAAAACCCACCTTTTCAAGACTGCATTCCTTAGTTAACTTCCTTCCCCTCTCTCCTCCTCTATTTTTTTTACCAATTACTTTGATCTTATCCCCCCACAACCCCCGTTTGCGTAATTACAAAAGTACTATTATTATTATTATTATTATTATTATTATTATTATTATTAATAAGAATAAGAATAAGAATAAGAATAAGAATAACAATAATTTAATTAAATTTAATTAAAATTATTAGTCTGGGATTTTATTTGTTTCAATCACTAAACTCATACATCCCAAAAACTCTGTAAAAACCATTTGACACCTGCATTTATTTGTCAGAACGTGTAGCCACGCCTGGCCAGTAATCAACTTCTCTCCAACTAGCTGCTCAGTATGTTAAAAAAGTTAGGTATATGATATTTAACAGAAAAAACTGAATAAGGAGGTGGTTGGGGTGAATGGAGGGCCAGAACCCGGACTTTGAACCAGAAAAGGGTGTTTGTGCCTCGTGTGAAACAAAAAGTCGACATTAAATATGTTTATTTGAGGCAAGTTACATAAATTCCATAAGTTACACAAGTAACATTTGTTCGAAATGCTAGCGTTTTATTTTGAAAGTCTAACCGGACGTTACATGAAGCCTGAAGAGTCAAAAAATGACGCTAAAGGGTTACACAGGGCGTTAATAAATGACGCCAAAGGGCCTTGACCAAGCGACAATATGTGACGATTCGGGAGTGAGAATGTGTTGTTCTGTTTACTTTTGTTTCTGATGGCAGAGGCACCTTAGCCTCTCTCCATCAGTGTATGAAGGCACGTAAAAGTGGTGAATGTAATGTAGTGTAAAACGCTTTGAGTCTAGACTAGAAAGGTGCTTTATATGTACAGACCATTTATTTTCCCCAGCTTCCAGTCTTTATACTAAGCTAGGCCAATCGTCTTCCAGTCCAAGCTTCAAAATGAATGAAGTATTGATTTTCACTATTTCTTCTAGGAAAGAAAATCAAACAGTTGAACTGACTTAAAAGTGGTATTGTTTTGTGTGTCGCACTCAGCTATGGTGTTTGCTATTTCAGCATATTGTCAACATTTGGTATGTTTGGCTCTAAAAATGGCGAAGATGGCATTATGAAGAAAAACACCAACTCCAGACTTCAAAATGTCCCTTCAGCTCTCTTAGGAAATGTCACAGGATCTACATCACGTTTTTCTACAGGCTATGCTTCGGCTTTCTTTGAAGTAAAAGAACAGTATCCTCTCTCTGTTTCGTGCCATAATGCAATTTAACTAATTTTCTCACAAATCAAAATGAAATGCAGTATAGAAGCCAGTAGAGGCTTCCAGTCTTTTTGACCATGGCCTAATTTGTTTCTAACAATTGTGTTTACATTTCTGAATAACTGTAAAATAAAAGGAAAAAAAACCCCAGATGAATTAAAATCAAAGTAAAAGTGTATTTGCCAACTTTCACCTCTCTGACCTGTAGGTACCATGATGACACCCAACTACATCGGTAACAGCTCTGCAGATGTGTCACTGTGGTGCAACTGTGAGGGCAGTGGCAACCAGTGGCAGGAATGTCTGAGACTGCGGCGCATGTTCACCCACAACAGCTGCCTGCGTGAGTCTACAGTCTATTTGCATGTTTCCAATGTAGCTCTTTTTATATACTCTATTTGGTCAGTGCAGTAATTTATCTGAGCTGGACCAGATCCCATGTAGTAGTAGATGTGTTGGCTGCATAAAACGTCTTTCATACCAAGCTGGGTTACCTGGTCAAAGTGGACAACTGCCCCAGACCGCCAGTGGCTAACAAAGCCCTTGGTTCATAGTGTGTCAGTTTGATTTTAATAACTTGATTAATTGCTCATTTGTTTGGGACTGTGCACCATTATAGCACAATATCACAACAAAATTCCCTAAAGGTTCAGTGTGTAATATTTCTGAGGATATAGAAAGAAATGCGATATAAGATACATAACTATGTTTTATAACTTTGTTCTCAGTGGTGTATAAAGACCTTACATAATGAACCATTATGTTTTTATTACCTTAGAATGAGCCATTTTTTATCTACACAACCGCGGGTCCCCCTTAAATGGACGTCGCCATGTTGTTTCTGCAGTAGCCCAAAACGGACAAACAGCGCTACAGAGTGCGGTTTGTCCTTCTTCTTGATCTTGTAGATGGTGGGTGAGAGCATGAGGCACAATATTTAAACTAAATGTAATAGTTTTTGGTTAGCTCAGTTGGTAAAGTGCAGGACTGTCACCTAGAAGGTTGCGTGTTCAATTCCACGTTGGAAGAATGGCATTTTTTCCCCCTTTTCAACAATTTGATTATGAAGCAACTGTTTCACATGCTCACAATAAAGCTCACAAATGCTGTAGTGTCAGTGTTTCAGTGTTTCATTCGCATCCCTCAACCCAGGGACGCTTTTTCTTTTCCCCATTATCTCCAGGCAGAGGAAATTTCTGATGGCTATTTCAGAGGTGTGTCAAGCAGGCTACAGACTCTTTTTAATGTCATTCAGAATTTTTCAAAGTAAAAGCTCTCAATTCTACTCAATGTAAAGCATTACTGCAAAAAACATTCTTGCACTTTTATTTTGCTATGAAAATGATTGATTGAGTGATTATGTGAGTAACTGTTGCATGTATGTATACAATCCTGGGGCCAGATAGTAATCCAGGAGAGGAAAGCTGGTGGGTTACTGGGGCTCTGTAGGCAAAATTTAATTAAAAGCTATGTGTATAGACGGGTTTCTTGTATACACTACTGGATTCGACACAGGACTCCGGTAGCCGGTCAGAAGACTGAAGTCAACCGCTGTAATCAATGTAGATTTCGCATATTAATATAACATGCGTTGTTTTTTCTATTTCAGCCTGTGACATTAAGAAATGTTATGTACTGTAAAAATCATACTCATTGCTGCTGTTATGAATACGCAATTAGTTATAATTTTGGGAGGGACCTGCTTTGTTTTTTATTATTTTTAAATGGCCTATATCCATAGCCTATATGATCCAGCATCCTCTGGTCTGAGAGGCTGCAGTGACTCCTCAGGTTAATTATTGTTCCAGTAAAGTGGATTTCTAAAATGTGCTATTTACTTTTAATACCCAGCAATAAAGTAAAGTTAGTTTTGTGCAACCAATATTTCTATTAAGAAATATCCTAAGAAATATATGAATTATTATTATAATCCATAATTATTTCCTGTGGTTTTATGGAATATGTTACCATCCCATGATGCCCTGGATGTTGTTTCAGATTCTTTTTACCCCAAAGCACTTGAGTATTTCGAATTTTGAGGATTATTTGGAATGGAAAGTCACATTTAAACCA
The DNA here is from genome assembly GCF_021292245.1 of Micropterus dolomieu. NCBI lineage: Eukaryota > Metazoa > Chordata > Actinopteri > Centrarchiformes > Centrarchidae > Micropterus > Micropterus dolomieu. The sequence goes on along the minus strand of NC_060168.1, from coordinate 5,404,228 downwards.
GAATTATGAAAATAGAATGCATATGTCACCATCAAAGATACTCTGAGACAAACAAATTAAAGGGAATACATGAAAAAATGTCTTTGACACAATATCTGCTGAATCTGTCTGGGTGGCTGGCTCTACCTATTTAAATGTTACAGCCTTAGCATTCATAAGAGTCTTACAGCCTGTATCTGCAGCATTAGGCTTCTGCAAGAATCAAGAGGTGTGCGGAGAGGAGCCCTAGGGTAAAGACCTCCAGGTGTCACTCAGGCACAGCAGCTGTCAATAAGGCTGTCGATACACACTGAGCCCGTATGTCCAAACACTAAAGCCTGGGTCGATGCGTCAATGCACTTCCCATAAAGCTCAGTGATTTATCAAGCTGCTGCCAGCTCAAACAATAAAGCTGCCAAATAGATATGTTCACACCCACTCACACACACACACACACACACACACACACAAACACACACACACACACACACAAAAGCAGTGATGGGACTGTGTCTCCATGCAGGCAACTCTATCAGTTGGATGGGGAGCCCCGGCTCCCTGCCTGCAGACATCACCCCCCATCCTGCTCCCAGACCTTCCCCGCTGGTTCAGGAGGATGAGCTGCTGAGCAACAACCACCTGCCTGAACACAACAACGTTGTGAGTACAATTCAGCTCATCACGCCTTCACATTTTAAATTACCTTTCAGACTTTTATCCCAAGGCATTTTTTATTATCTTTGGTTTGAGCCCATCTTTTCACTGTCACACGGCAGCCTATGTTGTTTATTTAATATATTTGTTTTATCTCCATTGCTGGGGCTTTTTTATCAGTTTATTATTTTTAGCGTTTACCTGCTTTTTTCTTGCAAGCTCAGAACTTTATATTCACTTGCTCCTTTTGGATTGTGACAAAACATAATGTGGAGTTTGTGTTTAAACATTTTCTTTACATATATACCAAATCTTTGAAATTTCAACACATGTGGATTCAATTTACCACAAGTAGCCTACCATATGTTCTCTGTCTGACCATTTTAACGTAGTTATGAAGAAAAGTTTTCAAAGCAAAAAACAACAACTTTGAACTAACCATAGAATAATTTTAAATATTTTAACAGTTTGTGAGGTGTAATGTTTTGGACTACTTGGACATAGATTTTGGTAGCAGTTTCAAAGTTGCAGTAGAATAAGAACGTTTCTTAACGTACAATTGCAAGGAATTTAGGGATTTCATCATCTAGGCTCCATAATATCATCAAAAGATTCAGAGAATCTGGAGAAATCTCTGCACGTATGCGGCAAGGCCGAAAACCAACATTGCATGCATGTGACCATCGATCCCTCATGTGGACCATCCGGATTGTTATCAGCGCGAAGTTCAAAAGCCAGCATCTGTGATGGTATGGGGGGGTGTTAGTGCCCATGGCATGGGTAACTTGCACATCTGTGAAGGCCCCATTAATGCTGAAAGGTACATACAGGTTTTGGAGCAACATATGCTGCCATCGAAGCAACGTCTTTTTCAGGGACGTCCCTGTTTATTTCAGCAAGACAATGCCAAGCCACATTCTGCACGTGTTACAAATGCGTGGCTTCGAAGTAAAAGAGTACCAGCCCGGCCTGCCTGCAGTCCAGACCTGTCTCCCATTGAAAATGTGTGGCTCATTATGAAGCACGAAATACGACAACGGAGACTGTTGAGCAACTGAAGTTGTATATCAAGCAAGATTGGAAAAGAATTCCACCTACAAAGCTTCAATAATTAGTGTCCTCAGTTCCCAAACGCTTACTGAGTGTTGTTAAAAGGAAAGGTGAT
>NC_060168.1:5393292-5402330 GCF_021292245.1 Micropterus dolomieu | reverse complement strand
ACACACACACACACACACACAAAAGCAGTGATGGGACTGTGTCTCCATGCAGGCAACTCTATCAGTTGGATGGGGAGCCCCGGCTCCCTGCCTGCAGACATCACCCCCCATCCTGCTCCCAGACCTTCCCCGCTGGTTCAGGAGGATGAGCTGCTGAGCAACAACCACCTGCCTGAACACAACAACGTTGTGAGTACAATTCAGCTCATCACGCCTTCACATTTTAAATTACCTTTCAGACTTTTATCCCAAGGCATTTTTTATTATCTTTGGTTTGAGCCCATCTTTTCACTGTCACACGGCAGCCTATGTTGTTTATTTAATATATTTGTTTTATCTCCATTGCTGGGGCTTTTTTATCAGTTTATTATTTTTAGCGTTTACCTGCTTTTTTCTTGCAAGCTCAGAACTTTATATTCACTTGCTCCTTTTGGATTGTGACAAAACATAATGTGGAGTTTGTGTTTAAACATTTTCTTTACATATATACCAAATCTTTGAAATTTCAACACATGTGGATTCAATTTACCACAAGTAGCCTACCATATGTTCTCTGTCTGACCATTTTAACGTAGTTATGAAGAAAAGTTTTCAAAGCAAAAAACAACAACTTTGAACTAACCATAGAATAATTTTAAATATTTTAACAGTTTGTGAGGTGTAATGTTTTGGACTACTTGGACATAGATTTTGGTAGCAGTTTCAAAGTTGCAGTAGAATAAGAACGTTTCTTAACGTACAATTGCAAGGAATTTAGATGTAAATGTAAATGCTCCGTACTTGTATAGCGCCTTTCTAGTCTTTTCGACCACTCAAAGCGCTTTTACACTACATCTGCATTCACCAGTCACACACATTCATACACTGAGCCTAAGTGCTCAAACAGAAACTAACATTCACCCTAACTCATACACTGGCGGAATAGCCGCCAGGCTCTAGGCTCCATAATATCATCAAAAGATTCAGAGAATCTGGAGAAATCTCTGCACGTATGCGGCAAGGCCGAAAACCAACATTGCATGCATGTGACCATCGATCCCTCATGTGGACCATCCGGATTGTTATCAGCGCGAAGTTCAAAAGCCAGCATCTGTGATGGTATGGGGGGGTGTTAGTGCCCATGGCATGGGTAACTTGCACATCTGTGAAGGCCCCATTAATGCTGAAAGGTACATACAGGTTTTGGAGCAACATATGCTGCCATCGAAGCAACGTCTTTTTCAGGGACGTCCCTGTTTATTTCAGCAAGACAATGCCAAGCCACATTCTGCACGTGTTACAAATGCGTGGCTTCGAAGTAAAAGAGTACCAGCCCGGCCTGCCTGCAGTCCAGACCTGTCTCCCATTGAAAATGTGTGGCTCATTATGAAGCACGAAATACGACAACGGAGACTGTTGAGCAACTGAAGTTGTATATCAAGCAAGATTGGAAAAGAATTCCACCTACAAAGCTTCAATAATTAGTGTCCTCAGTTCCCAAACGCTTACTGAGTGTTGTTAAAAGGAAAGGTGATGTAACAAAGTGGTAAACACGTACCTGTCTCAGCTGTTTTGGAACGTGTTGCAGGCATCAAAGTCAAAGTGAGTGAATATTTGCAAAAAACAAAGTTTATCAGTTTGAACATTAAATATCTTGTCTTTGTGGTGTGTTCAATTGAACATAGGTTGAAAAGGATTTGCAAATCATTGTATTCTGTTTGTATTTAAGTTTTGCACAATGTCCCAACTTCATTGGAATTAGGGTTGCAACTTAGACTGTTGTATAGCACTACCACCAGGAGAATTCATCCAATAAAGAAATACCTAATTCTTAGTTTAGCAAATGATAGCTTTCTAACATATTAATTAGCTCTAGAGTAGAGCTGAGGCTGACGGGGATGCCATGAGGTATTTGCGTTGGACACATTCAAATGTTGACCAGATGACAGATCACCAAGTGCTTGCTCTTGGTGGGAACTGTTGGGCTTCTGTAAATATCATCACAGAGTACGGTCTAGACCTGCTCTTTTATGAAAAGCGCTGTGAGATAACTGTTGTTGTGATTTGGCGCTATATAAATAAAATTGAATTGAATTGAATCACCAAAGTTCTTACAGTTCATCCTGAGGGGAACAGGAACTATACTAAATTTGCAGGTTTCTTCAATTGCTAACATGCATTGGTCAAAACTGAACTCACATTGTCAAAACTCTTATCACATACAGCGAACAGAAGTATGTGTGGCCCAAACTGTAAATCATTTTTCATTGCTTTCACACAAAATGCATTCAATGACTACTTTCTCCAAAATCCATGAACTCTTTTCTCATTACTACTTCACCACCTGCAAAACTCTATATATCTGCAGCACATTTTTCAAATGCTAACACACTTTGTCCAAAACTGTTAAAAACACATTCAAAACAGAATTATTTCAAATATCCTGCAGACTGAAATATATAGAAAATCTTTTACATGCAGTGTATGCGTACATTTTATGTTTACATCTATCTTGGTTTTACTGTAAAACTGCAAGCTGAGTGTAAAGCAGGAAATGTGCTTGTATCATTCACAGATTGTTATTGACATCATAACAGATATCTTCATCAATTTACCGTAGCACACAAAAAAAAAGTAATAGACATGTAGAAAAAATTATTTGCACGTAATTACATGTTCAACCATTTTGCATGTAGCGACTTATGCAATGAACTTATGACTAGATGTTTTGGGAGGTAAGGCTACTCAACAGAGAACCAGTAAACTGTAATACATTGTAATCAACATGACATACAGTAAGCAACTGATAATGTAGGAAACAGCAGACAATCGTACATAATCATTTGCATAAATCTGTCAAAGCATTTTCCATTAGCAATTTCGATCAATTTGAGAAATTGCTTTTACATATGATGTGCCCACGTGACTAGATGATGTGGAGGTTGAACAAGTAGAATTTCAATTCTGATCTGAGAAATGTACCAAAGTGTCTGAGAACAACTGTATTCTATATGAAATATTGATTTATACGAAAGACCTGTCACATTTTGAAGATTCAGATTCAGATTCACTTTATTAGCCATTTGCAGTATAAAACCACATTGGAAAAGAATATGCAAGAAGCTCAAAGTGCAATGTCACCACATAAAAAGACATAACATAAAACAGACAAGCAAATGCCACATAAAACTCTAATAAAACACTGTACAATAAAATCCATACATAAGATAAAAGTGCTTTGTTTAAAGTGATCACAGCTTGGGGAAAGAAACCGTTGAAATGGTGATCAGTAGAACAAGAGCTCTTGCTACGGTGCCCTGCCTCGGCGCCATCTTTTGCATAGGATGTCAGTGTGTTATGAGTGACAATGGATGCTTTCTGATTGAGACTTGTTGCCAGGGTTTTGGTTGAACATGTTAATTTTGAGACTTGTATGAAGTGTTTTGGTGGTTTAAGTGAGTTTTGGAGGTGAGATTAACTGTTTGGTCAAGATGCATGCTGGTAATGCAGACTGTATGAAGACTTTTGAAAAAGTGGCTTCAGTTTGATGCTTGTTAACAGTTGAAAAAAACTGTAATGGCAATCCATCCAGCAGTTGTTGAGACATTCAAATCCACAAATGTGAACCTCATGGTGGCGCTAGAGAATCACAAAAGTCAGTAGGATTGATTGTCTAGGGACAATGAGTGCTTGTACATCGCAGCTGTGGCTAAGGTGCATGTCTAAGTGTCCTTGGGCAAGATACGGAACCCCGAATTGCCCCGATGGCTGTTTCATCGGTGTATGAATGTGTGTAAATGTTTTTGTTTGAGCACTTAGGCTCAGTGGGTGAATGCGATGTAGTGTAAAAGCGCTTTGAGTAGTCGGAAGACAAGAAAGGCGCTATACAAATACATTTAGAAAAATGTTATGCTAAGAGAACATTTAGAGGACATATCCAACAGCTGCTGAGTGATTTTGATGGGACCAACTGACTGACTAACCATCTGACCAACATTCCATTCCATTCCGAGCCATGTCATTAACATTGCAAAAAAATACAATCACAACATCTTTAAATGTTTAACAGTCCAAAACACAGAGATTAATTTTACAGTGATGTATAATAAAGAATGTGTCACTATCACTATTATCAAAAATGAAAAAGAAGAAATACCAGCAAAGATGCATAAAAGCAATACAAAATAAGACTAGAACTGCAAGCAGTTGTAAGCGGGGTACAAGCCTCCCGGCGCAAGCCGCCCCCCTTGCCCCGGGCGCCCTGCCAGGGCTCGGGGACCCGCAGAGAATAAACGACCATAGTTGTAAATGAAGCGAACTTGCAATTACAGAGATATAAAATGAATGTATGTCTAGGGGAGTGTTAATTGATATTCGCTTATTAATGCTGACTAGAGGCCGATTGACACCAAATTTCACACAGCCCGTCGGGAAGGTGGCTGATAATGCCCCCAGGTTTGCAATTGCAAACCTAAGATATGACATCACATCCTGTTTTGTGTGTTTTGTCAATTATTTGTTAGAGTATAATTAGGGCATTTTTTGGCGGATCAAAATTCCCTCTACAAGCTTTTATCGGCTTGGTCCAGAGATGGTCCGTGCCAAGTTTGGTACGGATCGGACTTGCGGCTTCGGAGGAGTTAATTAAAATAGGTTTTTCAGTTTTCGTGATTTAGCGAAATGAAAACGTCATCGCACAGAGGCGTATCGTATACCATCCGAACCGGCAGAATCCCCCAAACATGTAGACATAAGGAATGTGCGATGTAGTGGTGCGTAGTTATGAGGCAAAATGTCCTTTGGTTCAAAATCCCATTGAAATGAATGGGATTTTCTGACGGTATTTGAGCTTCCATTATAGCACCACCTATAAGCCGAATTACACCAAATTTTTCATGTGTCATCAGGGGCCCATGGGGAACAATTGCAGCTTCGGGTGGAGTTAATTAAAATAGGTTTTTCAGTTTTCGCGATGTAGCTAAAAAAAGTCTAAACGGAATTGGGCGTGGCCTATACCATTAGATTCAGCTCGATCCCCCAAACGCGTGTATACAAGGTTTTTGATATGCACCTTCGTAGGCAGGAGTTCCAAGGTAAAACGGCAAAAAAATTTGTTATAAGTGTGTGAATTTTTTCACCTGTGGTCGCTGCGGTAGCCTGGACCTACCCTGTGAGTTTCGCGTCTGTAGCACTTACCGTCAAGGCTGCAGTATCAGTTTTCTTTACGGAAGAATAAAAATAATAATAAAAACAAGAATGATTACAATAGGGTTCCCAGCCCACTCGGGCTTGGACCCCTAAATAAACATTAGTGATCCCACCCCAGGGAAATGAACTTGTTACAGCAGCTCAAAATTCTACATGTACAGGAAAAAAGTAACAGGTAAAAAATACACATAAAATAAAAGTAAAATAGAAATAGAACATACAGATACAGTATATGTAATGGATTATTGCACAGATATCATAATACACAAAGTGTGTAGCATTTTACTACAAAATATATATAAAAATGTTGCATCAAAGATTACACAGGATTTTTTATATATATATATATAATATACCGCGTGTTGTGTTTCATACAGACGCTAAAGAGTAGGCTACCTTGTGCGTGATGAAGTAGCGTTTGTATTTGACGAATGGGTTGTTAATGTTCACCAGTGATCAGTTTTTTTACTGCTGATTTATTTACATTAATTGAGTGTGGAATATTAATTTACAGTTTTAAGGAAACACCACTGGAAGGCTTTTACGGTGATTCCTGATTCCAGGTAAAATAATGGTATTGACAACAGTGGGCAGCGACTTAATCAGAAGCAAACTAGTACAATCGCTGGACACCACACACTGTAGGATTTTATCTGCTGACTGGCCCATTGGCCCAACAACTGGCCCACACTGGAACTAGTTGATCCAACTTGGGCTGATCAGTTATCATATTAACATAACATGTTAATAATCAGCTGAGCAATCGATTTGCCTGCAATAGGCAGAGTAGCAGTGTTGTGCAGCTATTTTTGCTATGATGTCTGAGTGGATTTATGTTTTTATTTACATCATGCAGTATCTTTGCCTCCCCTTAAGCTGTAGGGAAGCTTATTATCTTTGTCCTGCTAAATGTCCATGTCTACAGACCACTTCCTGGAATTTCATCCTTGTGTGTAAGGCATACTGAATCTGATAATATGTGTATCATATCTGTGTTTTCTGTGTGTGAGTTATGACTCCGAGAATATGTTTTGTATGAATCTTGATGCAAATTCCAGCTCATGATTCTCCACCCACGCCCCCCCCTCCAACTCTCATGTGCCACCCTGTGGAGTCGTGCTTCACCGTCAGAAAACCTCTGATATGGATGTTGTTTTTTACACAGGTGTAAAACGTTTCCAATCTCAAACAAGTGACCTTCTATTCAAAATCTGCTTAAGCTTTCCTACTATTTGGAGCCTAGCAGCTCAGTGAGGGGATCAGGGTCAGACCTCAACTACACCCAAACAAATTTTCTAACCGTCCTGAGTGTGTCCATTTAATTTGTCTTTCCTTGCCAATCAGGCTTCACACAGTCTGTGGGACACAGACAAGTCTTGGCCCTGAAGTGTTTTGATTTCAGTCCTGTTGGATCAAGTCTGAGTCTGCCAGCTCAGTAATGTGCAGACAGTAACAGACACACATACCTGCTGAAGTGTGCTGTGAACACATATGTCCCGAGCAACACAACTCCTGGCTGTCCATGTCCAAAACGAACCATTAAATGTGGTCCAATCCATTCGCGGTCCTGGCTACTGTAACCTTGGCCAGACCACAATCTGCCATGGCTGTGGCGCCCTGGCTCCCAGCATGCCTCACTGCCAGAGATAATCTGGGCCGCCAGACAAGAGGGGATTCCAACTCTCTCTCTTCCTCAGTTTGCCCTCCTCTGCTTGCTGTCTCTCTCTCTCTCTCTCTCTCTCTCCCTCCCTCCCTCCCCGTCTGTGTCTCTCTCCCAGTGAGTGGATTAGATGAGGTGTTGGTTGGAAGCAGTGCATCAGTCAAGCTTCATTAATATGAATTTATTCATGCCCATATGTCTCCCCTGTATTTCTCTTCCTTCTCCAAATCCCCCTCTTCCCTTCTTCTTTCCTTCCCTCTGTAATTTCTTCAGTTCCTCCATCCTGTTTCTTCTTCTACACATTTACTCTGTTCTCTGTTACTCAGTTCATTCAGTCTTGCGTCCTCAAGCCACCACTGTACCCCCCCACCCCTCCCCCCATCCATACCTGCTTGACATCTCCTCATCTGTTTGCCACTCAGCTGCTTGTGTTGTATTTCTGAGGAGCTTTGTTTTTCTAAAGTGATTTTTCCCGAATTTGAAAAGTTTCACTTCAAAAAGCTGAGTATCTGCTCTAGCAGTGAAAAATGTCACATTTAGAAAAACAGATGACTGCTCTTTGTTTTAAATGTTACATTTCCTCAAGGAATGCATTCAAGTACTGTATGGGATATTAATGGGATTTTGAATACCAGTAGCCTGTTAATTTTGTTATTGGTAGCTCAGTTGGTAGAGTCCTTACTGCAGAGGCCCAGGTCGAATCCAGGACCATTTACCATTTATGTGCACAGTGTACACTGGCTCAGCTGGAAGAGGACTCTAGCATATGTGCTCTATAGTCCCCGAAAAACAGAAGCTAATGGCCGCCTGAATTTTTGTTGCAGTCTGGACCTGGTGAGCAACTTTCATTGTAATGAATTGGGCCCAAAGCCTGTTCTCATCTCCATGCGTCCAATGCCAACGCTTTCAGAAAAAGTGACAGAGCATAGTTATTTGACGGTACCCTTTAGCGACCATAATCTGTGATGTTATTTACAGAAACGCAACAATTCCCACCAAGAGCAAGCACTAGGCGACAGAGGCAAGGAAAAACTTCCTTTTAAGAGGCAGAAACCTCGAGCAGAACCATGGCTCAGGGTGGGCCAGCCCGTTCTCATCTCAGGGCGTCATATACCGACAATTTGAGAAAGAGTGACAAAGCGTAGGATTCTGACGCTCAAGGTACCCTTTAGGTTGTCTGGTTCAGACCGGAAGTGCTAGTTACCAACGTTTGTGATAAAGGTGTTGACAGCCCCCCGAAGCCCCTACCCTTACCACAACCATCAGAAATGTTAGAACTTAAACCTAAGTCACTTAATATATGCATGTCGACCGGCTAACCCTATAGCTGCGCACATCGGCACGATGTGCTAACAGGTAGGGTTAGCCTCCCTTGTGATGCTGCAATTTAGGAAACGGGGGCGTTTCATGCTGACGCTGAAGGCTACCTTTAACGTAAAATCCTTACGCTTTGTCACGCTGGCTGAAAGTGTCGCAGTTATGACGCATTGAGATGAGAACGTGTTGGGTGGGCGGCCATCTGCCTCGAACGGTTGGGGGTGAGAGAGAGAGAGAGAGAGAGAGAGAGAGAGAGAGAGAGATTAAGAGGTAGAGAGGGATGGGGGCAGCCTAAACAATATCCACACAGAGGTACAGACAGTAAAGGTGATGTTGCTATAGACTAAATGAAAAATGGTACAGATATTTATAATAGTGTTAATGATAACAGTCGTAATGTTAATGATTATAATAACAATAATAACAGTAGAACTAGTAACAATAGTCGTTGCAGCAGAGGGTGTCGAGCAGGAACACGGGGGCAGCAGGTGACCCGCAGCCACAGATCCAGACTCCACAGCTCCAGAGCCAGAAAACCTGCAGGAAGTGATAGGAGGAGAGAGGAGAGGGACGAGAAAGCACAAGACTACCAGAAAGGGGAGAAGTTGTGTTAGTAACATGCAATAATGGGATGAGGTTGCATACAGAGGGAGAGAAAGTAGAGGAGAGAGGAGCTCAGTGCATCATGGGAAATCCCCCGGCAGTCTAGGCCTATAGCAGCATAACTAAGGGATGGTTCAGGACTCACCTGAGCCAGCCCTAACTATAAGCTTTATCAAAGAGGAAAGTCTTAAGCCTACTCTTAAATGTGGAGATGGTGTCTGCCTCCTGAATCCAAACTGGAACCTGGTTCCACAGGAGAGGAGCTTGATAG
>NC_060168.1:5375508-5393192 GCF_021292245.1 Micropterus dolomieu | reverse complement strand
TCTTAAGCCTACTCTTAAATGTGGAGATGGTGTCTGCCTCCTGAACCCAAACTGGAACCTGGTTCCACAGGAGAGGAGCTTGATAGCTGAACGCTCTGGCTCCTAGTCTACTTTTGGAGACTCTAGGAACCACAAGTAACCCTGCATTCTGGGAGCGCAGTGCTCTGGTGGGGTAGTAAGGTACTATGAGCTCTTTAGGATAAGATGGTGCCTGACCATTAAGAGCTTTGTAGGTAAGAAGAATGATTTTAAATTCTATTCTGGATTTTACTGGAAGCCAATGCAAAGAAGCTAAGACAGGAGAAATATGATCTCTTTTCCTGGTTCCTGTCAGAACACGTGCTGCAGCATTCTGGATCAGCTGAAGAGTCTTAATGGACTTTTTCGAGCAGCCTGATAATAAGGAATTGCAGTAATCCAGCCTAGAATATCAAATGCATGGACTAGTTACCAATGTTACCAATAGCATGCTTAGCTCAGCTACCCTTGTTGATCATGTGACTCTCGGCTCATGGCAATGGCGTTTTCATATGGAGTTTCAGATAGCAGGAAAAGGAGGAGTTAGGTGACCTTTCAACTTTGTGGACAGACAATGTGGCCACACTATGTTCAAACTGCATTTACATCTGAGAGAAGATCACAGTTCAAGTCAGACCACCTAAAGATGTGGTGTTGCTCCTCCTGTCACATTAGGATTGCATTGTGTTCTTGTGTGACGCATTTACACCTGCGGTAACATGCTTCTTTCTTTATACAGATAAGATATTCAGACACAGATTCAGCATATTTTTACCAGGTGGAAATGGGATGTACAACGCATACTGTGCAATACTATAACAGCTTTATTTATTCTTATCACAGCAACTGAACATGACAACTCACAACATACAGCAATTTTAAACATACCGTAACCACTGTATATAATAAGTACATTGCTCCAATTATCTTTATAGAAATATTAACAATGTTCCTAGAAGCAATAGATCAAAGGAAAAGTGTTATTAAAAAGACAGGACAAGAATTATTTTAAGAAGTGAGAAAAACCATGATGCATTTCTGTACCCTGAAGCAGAGCAAGATGGCTTGCTTACAGCTTCTGCAAGTGTCAGACTAGATGATGAAAAGTTTAAAATTAGTCAAAAAATTTAAATTGATAGAGTGGCGTATTATTATTTGTAGAAGAACAATCTGCACACAATAACCCAGCAAGGGCCTTGAGCTATTCCAGATGTTGGTGCATATCATTGAGGATGAACAGCTGGGTGTCAACACCCATAACACTGCATTAAATCATATTCATCAACAGCTATAAAGTTTTAAATAAGATAGACTTCTCTTGATCAAAGTGTTCACACATGAACACACACGATACATTTAACATCATATTTAATAGAAAAACAAACATTGTAATGTTTACCATGAACCAGAAAGGCATTCAAGTGACATTTAAAAAGTATAATCGCACACATACATGTAATAAAATACATGACATGAGATTTACATTGGCAGATCTTTGTTCAAGCAGGTATTGAACAATAATCTGTGTTGTGAATTTGTTTGTATTTTAATTAATATAACAGCAATTATGAAAAATGGTAACAGAAATGAACTATCATCAGTGGAACAGTGCTGAGGATGAATTACAGTTTAAAGTCTGATAGCTTGGTGGAAAAAGCTGCTCTGCAGTCTGGTGGTGTGGCAGCAGAAAAAATAAAAGGCAGCAGGGTGAACAGGCTGTGGCTGGGTGGGTACTGTCCTTTAGTATCCTTTGGGCTCTGCGCAGGCACCTCACCTCACCGATATCACTGATGCTCGGGAGATGGGTACCGATGATCTTCTGAGCAGTTTGAATCACCCGCTCCAAAGTAGTAATGATAAAAAAAATATAGATTTTGATTTGATAGCCTTTATCAAATATTGTGGGTGTGAAATAGGAAATGACCAGGAATCCATACTAAAAGTGTACATGCACACTAAAAAACAATGAAAATGGCGCATGTCCAAAAAAATTCAGATTTTAAACTCTGCATACACACACCTGTAGGTAGCTTTCCCTTTATACATCACAGTCCACATGGAAATGTGCACACGTGGGTCAGCCTCACATGCAGCCATTTACACATGCACATTCAACCATAAATGGTTGATGCAAAGCACCTCATGAATACTGATGCATATAAATGAGCCTGCTTACGCGCCAACAACAATGGCACCTCACGAGATCTAGGTGCTCGTGAGGTGGACGTTTAAAAACACATATTGTTTGACCACTAAGCCTAAACCCCTGGTTCTAATTTACAGATGTAATTTTACCTTGTAGAACTCAGGAGTGTTTTTCTGTTACTTTGGTGGTTTTAAAGGGTTAAAAAGTCACACAATAACACAAACTAACTCATTAAGGCAGCAGTAAACCAGAGAGGTAAAATGACTATTTTTGTCAAGGGAATCTGGTGGCTTTGACGTTTGACGAGAGCATTATAGTGACTGTTTCTGGTTAAACAAAAACATTCTTACTCTTAAAAAAAGCTCTCTCTCTGTAGGGATTCTTTCCACAAAGTTGTTGGACATTTCTGACAATCTGAACCTGTCAGTGGCAAAAACAAGCATTTTAGTGGACGTACTTCAACGGGGCATAATTGCATGCAAGGATTACATTGCAGCCCTGTTCACTGCTGCCGACAGCCGCGCACTCACACAGTACGCGACCAATTTAAAAAAATGTTGTTACCATTAGTCACATAGAGATAAAACATGAGAAAACAGGGATTCAGATTGAAAACCCTTAAAGTACCTGAAACAAATATCTGCCCAAACTTGATCTTCGCTAGTTAACATTTCAGAGTTAAGGTGAACATTTTGTAGTAGTACTACTGTTGTATCTGCTGTCCTCTGCTGTACAGTTTTTACTAACACTGTCTTCTCCCTCTCAGGTGGTGGAGAGCGAAGAAGAGGAGGAACTGACAGAGGAGGAGGGTGATGAAGGTGGCCAGTTTGACGTCATCCCACTCTACTCAGAAAGGGCCACTGTCTCCAACCTGGGCTCCTCCGGCACAGGGGGAGCTGCATCCCAGACCACTGGCCCTCCTAAATCCATACTACTGCTCCTTCTGATTCTGTCTGCCTCCCTTAGCTGGGGGTAGAACAGAGGATATAGAGAAGACACACATACACACACACACACGTACACATACATCCATGCACATGGAAACACTCGCATATAATGGACCTGCCAACAATCCTGGACTGATGGCTGTAAAATAATAGGAAGCATAATGAAGAAATGGACTTCACAATTTGTCAGTAGCATCCCCTTGATTCCTCAGTTCTTTCCTTGGTTCCTTCCTTTTCTCCTTGGAAAATTGCACTTTTTTCAGAATGGTCTGACTGCAGCTGCAGTGGTGTTTTACTGTAATGTCCTGGGAGCACAGGAAACCTAGTTGTGGTAGGTTATTCACATGTTACCATCAACCAATAATGTAGCTGTTTCTGTCATAGGTCCAGAAAGATTATATAATTTTGAGTGGCTTGCTTGGCTGTACACAAACATTAGCAGGCCAAAGTGTGTTAAGCAGGATAAAATAATGGCTTGAAGGTAATGTTGCATTCTTGCCATATTGTACAGACAGTTGAAACAGCTCCTGTCAGCTCCCTCAGTGTTAATCATGAGTAGTAGATACAAATTTCTGACAGCTTTGATGTCTCTCGGTTGGCAATAGGAAATAACCAAGTGTCCACAAACTGGTGCCAAAATGTCTGCAAAGCCAAAATTGCTGGCAATCCATTCAAGACAAAGAAAATACATACTATTAAGATTAAACTTAATGCAACTATTTTAAGAGGAGCTGCAAAGCTTACACAGTTAATGTCTGGTTTAACTTGTTAGCAAGATGCTACCAATATTTACCAAAATAAAACTAGCTAAATTGCTTGTGTGGCTTATGTCTATTTAAATGGGCTCAGATAAAATAATGAACATTCCCAAGCTAGCTATGCTAGTAACAAAATCAAATGGCACAGAAGCTGGCTACAAACTCTTTTATTTGATACATTTTACAACATAGCAAAAGAAAATCTGTAAAAGTTGGTACATGGTGTTGTCAAAGTGCAAACAAATGTTTTAGTAAGATATGTAGTTTGTTAGCTAGTTAAGTTGATGAAAGTTGATAAACTTAAGGATAAACTGTAGGCTATAGCCAATTATAACTTTTGATGATTTATGTACACTGTGTTCATTTATGGCTTCTCCAAAAGCTACTTTTTAGAAATAGGCAACATAGTCAACATAATGCAAATCCAACAGCCCAACCACCTGAAATCTAATAATTGAGTGCCACATTCCAAACTCTTATTTTGTTTATTGGTTCATTTTTATTTAATGATCAGTTTTAATTTTGAGAAGTAGAGAATAAAACACAAATGGATAGTACATTTTTAGTACCAGCATGTGTTTGGGGTCAAAGCAGATGATTGGCCTGGAAACACTGCAAACTAATGATCTTGCTTGGATGTGAATACGCCCCACACACAGAAATGCCCCACGGCTGCAGTCGGACCTCTTTTTTTTTTACTTATTGATGGTTGATGATTTGTCCCACTGGTTACAACTTACCTGTCTATGGGGTCATCCTTACATATGATGCATCATTCAAACTTCATGGTGATGAATGCAGCGATCCTCTTCTCCCAGCCGCTGTCTCTGTTCTACAGCTGGGATGAATGACAAATTACACACTTGGCTCTCATTGTTTAATGAACATCACGTGACAAGTGTGTGATGTGTGTGTTTGTGCGTGCAGGGATCAGACGGAGAGAATGCAAAGAAAATGCTTTTTGTCATAATTTGAGTGTTGCAATTCATCGTTCCCATCCACGTCAGCATTGCCACACATACTAGAGACTCACACACACCTTACATTTGCACACATACTGCCTGCCATGTATTGAGCCGATGCAGCTCTTTTTTGCTTTATTGCTCTATCCCCGTCCGTGTTGCCCTCTCCGGTGCCTCAGGACCGGGACCCGAGCTGCCACCGGCACCCGTATGAATAAAGCAGTAATAAAAACAAGATCCCAGAAACAATATGAGCTCTAAAACAGTAGAACAAACCAAATGGCTCCCCAGCAGGCGAAAAACACATGCTACTTCTGAAATTGACACGGAGACAAAATGAAAAGAGTTAGAGAACGAGTAGGAGCGATAGATGTATGGAGGAGAAATTTAGAAAAAAATAAGGCCCTGTCCCTGTGTGGTCTTTGTGCGTTTGATGTTTTACTTGTTTTTAGTTGGGAGGCTGATAATCACTCCCTGACAACATCTCTTTATCATCTGACAGGCTTCTTGGGTTAGTGTGTGTGTGTGTGTGTGTGTGGGGGGGGTGGGGGGGGTGGGGGGGTGTATCAGACAGTGATAGAAATAGTGTGCTACAGCGAGAACAGAAAGGACCCTGGAGCACAAATATAGCAGAGAGAATCGCCGGCTCTTGATTTTCTGTGTCTTATAAATCTTTTGCTGACACTAATTTTTCCCCCCCGTTTCTTTCCCATTTCTTGGGAATGTGTAAAATTAACTTACATCTGCAGGGGTGCCAGTGATGGTGGAGGGCAAGGAGACAGAGGACGGACAGAAGGGAGGGGAAATAGGAGAAAGATGGAAATGGGAATGGAAAGACAGCCAGAGAATGAAGAAAGGAGGGAAACAAGTCGAAGGAAGAAATGGAGGAGAGGGAGCAGGAGGGGGACAAGGGAAAAGGAAAGCAAGGGTAAGATAGGAAACAAAAGATGTAACAAATTAGAGGGAGAGAAAGAAAAAAGAAGCGAGGAAGCAAGAAGGAGAAGATAAAAGTAGAAAATAAACATAGAAGAAAGCAGCAAGTAGAAGAGGACAAAATAGGAAAGAAGAAGAAAAAGAGGGCATGAAAAGAGAGATGGCAGGAAGAAGAAAGGGGAGAAACAAATGAGAAAAAGCAGAGAAGACAAAGGAAAAGCAGGAACAAAAAGGTTGAGAAGCAAACATGGAGAAAGAATGGAAAAGAAAGAAATGGAAGGGGGGCAAATAGAATTTAAATAGGTGAGGAGAAAAGATGTAAACAGAAGATGGACAGGAGGAAAGGGGGGAGTAAGAAGAGAAAGGAATAGTAGGGAAGAAGGAAAAAAGAAAGAGGGGCAGAGAGAGGAGGAAAAAAGAACGAAATAGACAGTGAAGAAAATAACAAGGAAAAGAGGTTGGAAAGGGGGAGCAAAAAAGAGTTGAAAAGGGATAGGAAGAGGATGGAAGGAGTAGAGGAATGAGAAGAGTGAAGAGAAGGAGTGGGCAAAAAGGAGAAGAAAGCTAGGAGGAGGAAGAGGACACTTGCTTTGTGAAGCTGCCGAGGAAACAAACTACAAAGGGAATGAAAGGATGTGGAGAGAGATAGAGAGGTGACAGGTCTGCTGTGTACTTTAACCTCTCTTTTTCCTCAGGCATTGTGTGCAACTACTGACAAATGCAGGCTCACACAAACACACACACACACACACACACACACACTCTCAAGGCCTTTCTGTCTAAACACACCCCTCAGACAAAGCGCCTGTCAGTCAATGAAACAGTGATAAGAGACAGCGTAAAGCTCTGTTGGCTCACCTGAGATTCTTCTTTAAACATTCCGCCGGCTGAACAATAAATCATGATGTTCTGTGAGGAGTGCTTTGCCCAAGTATTAACTGAGTCATAAACAGCAATCAGGCACTGTAATCTAACAGAGGATACTGATTACAATGAAACATTCATTCATTGTAATGACTGCAAATGTCTCCATGAAGGACTCTTCAGAGAGCTGTCAGCATTGACAGCTTTGTTTAAAGAAACACCATGTGCACCTTAAAACCTCTGACTTAGGTCAACCATGACATGAATCTATATTTTTCTTTCTGCCACTAAATCCCATGAATAGACCCAACCAACAATGAATAATTAACAACTCACATGTGTCTCACAGCCTGATGTCTCTTCTTCTTCTGAGCCATAGAGCTCTATTGTCGTGTAGAAACTATTAAAACCCGTCAGTGAGCCTCACTGCTGCAGTGGGTGACATGTTCCTTCATCACCATGAACACACATAGCGTTCTGTAGTTTACAGAAATTATTCTAGTGATCAGTAATTCAAAATTTTTCCACTGTAGATTTCCCTTTCTCTCAGTCCCACCATGATTCTGTTGTCTTCATGATTATTGTGGCCTAAAATAGCACAATTTGCATTAGCTTTGGTAAGAATTGCAACCTTTTCAATTGTTTTGCAATGAACTGCTGTGTTGTTAAAAAAACTTTATATTTAATATCCAGCTGAACATAGTTTTGTCTTCAGTGTCCCAGGCTGTGTAGCACTCCTAACAATCATTAACCAGATGGTATATTTGAGGAATCTGGTTAGAGATGAGTTAATTGAGGAAAGTTGTTAGAAGTGGTTTGCTGAGATTTCAACTGGAGGAGCTTGTTGGCAGTTACACACACACACACACACACACACACACACACACACACAGCCTGAGCATAAGCTCTGTGAGAAAGGTTAATTTGTTGTGGGCTCACACCACACAAAGGGCAGTGATTGGTATAATTTAAAAATCTTCTGATTTAACCATTTTTTGTGGACATATTGAATTGATGTAAGGCCTTACATATAGCATGAAAACTGGTTGAAGTGTGATGAATTCCTTCTATTTGGAAGAACACCAATTCCTAGTGGGACTGGACAAGTCAGAGTAAATGCTCGTCACACCAGCATTGAAAAAAGCAACGTTTGGAACTACATCAATTAATTTCAATGAACAGTGGACAGCTGTTGTGACTGACTAGCAATAGCAGGTTCTAGACTGGCTAGCAATTAGCTTGTTAACTATAGCAGTTAGCTAACTAGCCCTGTGAGTAGTCACAACACCACCAACCTTGAGTTTTGCTGTGCCACTTTCTTGCGTGACCAGGGATAAAGACCTGTCGGAAATCGTAAAAGTGCTTAAAACAAGATGGCTTGTGAAACAGGTAGAAAGATCATTTTAAAGGCTGATTTTTTTAATCTACTATTTAAGATTAGTAGATCACAACTTCAAATTCCTAGAGTGGTTTTGAAAGTGGGTGCACAAGGTGAACAGTTGAAGTGAAGCCTGCAAACTAATTCAGGTAGTCCAAGTTTGCTGCGTCATCCACATGACAACTCCTCTCGCTGCAGCATAAATCCATGCTCCATATCTCCTGCCACACTGCTCTCCTGAAAGCTATGCTGGCCAACGTTACATAGAACGAGTGCAGTGCCCGTTCACAGGGGCCGATGTAAGACCTCCCTGCGCTTTCTGTTCAAAATGTGCATTCAAACATTGGTTTCACCTACAGCAGTGGTTGGTAAGAGGATGGCCAAAAAAATAAATACTTAAAAAGCGGCTGGTGCTGAAATAGATCTCAGTCATGCCAGCAACAGTTCTCAAACAATCACTTCCTAAAGTGATTGTGCCTACAAAACAAATACCAGTGAAAGTTTTTTGCAGCAATGCTTTATTTTTTGTAGAATTATGAGCTTTTACTTTGAAAAGTTCTGAAAGACATTCAAAAGAGACTGTTGCTTGCTTAGCCTCTTTAAAAAAGCCTCAGGAAACATGATTCCCCTGAATGAGAAGCACAGGAATTTCCTCTGCCTGGAGATGCAGGGTAAATGAAAATATGTGTCCATATGTTAATGAATGTGGATCAATCGCCGGGACCCACACACTCCAGCACATGCTTTATTGCATGGTTAATTTGCTGCAGAGGCAAAAATATATTTGTGAAAGGGGGGGACTGAAGACAAAACCTTTAACCTTCAATTAAAAGGCCTGTGCACTACTGACTGAGCTAACAGGAAACCTAACAATTGATTTTAAATTATCAAACTTATTTGCCGACCGCTGACCTACAGCATTAATAACACTGAAACAACACGACAATGGTGGAGATACTGCTAGATATTCAGCGCCTACCTAGAACTTAACATTAAACATAAAACTCTTACAACTGTTTCAACACATTCATTTCTAACATATATAAATCCTGGATGACAATAACTCTATTTCAACCAGAGATGCTCACAAGTCTTTGAGCTAGAGTCCAAGTTAAGTCTCAAGTCACTCGTGGTTTTAATGAATGTTGTATCACCTGTTGCGTTCAATCCAGGCTGCTTATTATACTGCAATACTGCTGTAAGATTCTGTAACTGCAACCTGTTTTTCATTTACAGAGCACAACCATGTAATGTGCAATGCAATCAATGACAGCTTATAAACTACTGTAAGTCAACACACCCCGCAGACTCTCAAACCCAGTGTAACGTTTTAAAACTGTAACGTTACATGATCAACAATAAACCTGTAACCTGTTTGCAGCCAACGTTAATAATTAATGTGATAGCAGCCAGCGGGACGTAAATCATTACGTTATCGACCACCACAAGTTTGGCAAGTAAACAAACGCTCATTCATCTTTTCATAACGAACGGCAGTCGGAGTTAGCCTCTTGTAGGTCGTGGCTAAACAAGAAGTAAGCTAACATTAGATGGCCAATTCTGAGCTAAACATGTTTACTAACCTCAGGTTACTAACCTATTTTGCATTCAGCGCTTCTTTGTTTGGGTCTTGTTGTGTGAAGTTTTAAAGCCAAAGCTTATGATGAATGCTCAGCAGCTGCTGGTGTTTGTTGTCCTCTCTCACATGTGGCCAGCAGATGCGTATGTGCTACGTAGGCAGGTTATAGGTAACGCAGGGAGGGGAATAACAGTAAGCTAATCAGATGTTTCCTAAAAATAAACATTGCTCAGGAGTCCTGCATCTCGAGTCCAAGTCAAGTCTGAAGTCACTGTGTGTGTGACTTAAGTCGGACTTGAGTCCGAGTCTCAAACTCAAGTCCCCATCTCTGGTTTCAACAATTACTACCACACCGGAGCATACAAGCCCCGTCCCCACGAGTGTACCCCGCTCTCGCTGTTGCAGAGCTCCGCTCAGCACTGTTCTCTACTGTATTTAATAATTCTGAACGTATTGCGTGTTAAAAATGCACAAAACATGAAACTGCACTCCCCTGGGTCCGCAACAACACACCTGCCATTGGAAGTCGATTGGATGAATGGTTCCTTACATAATTGAAATACAAACAAACAGACACACACATATACACAGATTCCTTCCTTTATTAGAGAGATTAGATGAAGTGACGTCCTTTTACCCGATAGTGGAGGTTAATTGAGATCAGCAGCAGAGGGCGGGCGTTTGATTGACTTGGCCGGAGGGGGCCGGAGCGTCGACCTTTTACGGGCCACGTTGTTTGTTCGTTTTAATTGTTGTCTCGTGGTTTGATGCCAGGACCGGCACCCGGTGGCAGGATGACAAGAGGGATGGACGGAGGGAGTAAGAGAGACAGTGGAGGGAGAGAGAGGATGGAATGGACACCAGTGATTTACATTAATATGTACTGAAATAAACAAGCGGAGAAGCCATGCGTTAAATCAACTCAACGAGAGAGACAGAAAGCCTAAAGGGTGAGAGAGGAATAGAGAGGAAGATGTGTGTGTGTAGAAAGAAGCATTCTTTTTATTGTTCTATTACCGTGCAGTAGATTTACACGGGTGAAAGTGCACGCACATACACACACACTCACACACTCACACACACCATGTCAGATTTGAGCGTCTAGTGTGTCTGCTTTCTCTCTCCAGTATTTTAGTATTCTAATCCATCATTGGCCTGACATGGGGATGCTGTCTCTCTCTTTTCTCTCTCCGTCTATGTCTCTCTCACCATGGTACTGCACATACACGGCATCCAAATGGAAGATAAACGCAGCGAGCAGGGGGAAAACAAACTCCACAGCAGGCTGTGCTTTATCCAGAGAGATAAAGCAGCAGAATAAAACAGTGACGGAGATATACAGAGGAAGTTGAAGAGATGGAATGAGAGGAAAAAGGGAGGAAGGAGCAGAAGAAGAACCAGGGAAGGAAGGAGATAAAATGGAAGTGGGAAAACCAGAGAAAAGGAGAAAATAGGAGCGGAAGAGGAGGATGTGCAGTTGGTGGGATGGGCGAGAGAGCAAGAGATAGAAACAGAGAGAGAGAGAGATGTGTGTGTGTGTGTGTGTTTTGCAGTGTCGCGGGTGAAGCCAGAACCTCCCTGCTCCATTTCACACTCTGTAGGTCCTGACGCATCAGCGCTTAAAGACACACATACACACACAAAATCACATAGACACACATAGGCTCAGTCCTTTTTTGATTTCTAATTCACAAACACACACACTTGTTCACCGCCATTTCTCAGTCATGCACGCAGATAAACACACTCACAGTCGCTAAACTGAAATTCCTGCAACTTTTCTTGCTCTCTCTGCTTCTTGGATCTCTGCTTTCAATCTATCACACTGGGTTCAAGAAATATTGAAGGAAGTCCCCTCAACAACATTAAAATGCTTTTTCAAAACAGCTTTGGTGGTGTCTCATGGCGCATTTACACTGATGCTTCCTGAGGCGAGTCAGGTTAAGGAAGAGCTGACACAACTAAAAAGTTAATTACAAAGACTGGCGGCTAACTTTTCCCTTACAGCTAATTACACAAAAAAGCCAAACATATTTTCTCACTTACCCTCCAGTAGTATCTCTCCATACAGATGGTTTTGGTTTTATTTGCCCATGTTTTGTGATTTTTGTCACTGAGATTCATACTTCCCCCTGACACATTGGGTGACACTGAAAAATTACATTTTAAAATGTAACAGCAATGCGTCTATCCAGAGACAAAATCCTGATTATTCTGGATAATCCTCAACCTTACATCAGAAAATGCATTTGAAGAAGCACGTGAAGGACATTTTAACTGACGTACACTTTTATGTTGTCATTCAGACTCAGACATTACATCATATTAATATCATGTTTGTGCACCAATTCACGTATTTAGTGTGGCTTATTAAAAAAGACTAAAAGAAGGGGGAAATTGTGCTAGCTTAACTTCATCAAGAGAAAACCTAACACTACATAACTGGTGAGCAAAGTGACAGCAGGACAGCCGACAAGTGCTGTCCTCATAGTGGGGTTACCAGATCCAGATTGTTGGATGGAACACAATGGCTCTGCAATGTTTGTTAGATTTTTTGAATCCTATGCAATCTATGTCTATTTAATAAGCGGAAACAAGACAAAATGTTGGCATTCTTTTCACATGTACCAGATTATTAACGCCTCTGAAGCAGCATTTAGACCATCATGGGGCCCTCAAAGACTCCACTGAAAGCCATGCTAGTCAAAAGTGAGACTAGGTAACTTTTGCTTAATAGTATCCTCTCTGGCCACAAGTGACATGAATGGGATAATGGTAAATGCCAAGACATAGCATAACAGTAGCACAGGTAGACAACAGTCATACAAACAAAACCAATAATGTCAGTTACACAGCTATCTATTTAAATATTGCTAATATCAGCTAACATTAGTCACCATAAACTACTGCTCATACCAGACCAAGTAAAACTGTAGCAGCAAAACCATTGAGTCTATTGAAGTAAGCGAAATTGAGTATTATTTCTATTTTTTTATTTTATTTTTTATCCTTTCCTGCTCAGCAGCCTGGTATGCACCACGAGGAGCTGGATACCATGTTGTGCTTGGCAGATTTTGCTTTTCCAAGGAGAGCTTTGATTAACTCCTTTGTCTTCTTTATTATTTATTTAATTATGTATTTATTCATAACCAGGCCTTACAGGAGAGTGGAAATGGGGGTATATCAGCCCCTTAAGGAAGAATGACGCAGGTTTCAGTGACCACTTCTTCTGTCTGGACTTTTGACTTAAAAAAAAAACACATTTAGCAATTATAGTCAAACAGGGACATTTTGGAGGTAAACCGCACTTCCTGGCCAATATCTACTCAATTTATCACTGAATCCAAGCATTTGCCAAAAACTCTAAAACAAGCACAAAACCTCTCATTTGTTTTGTGTTCAGTTTGAAACAGCTTGCACTATTCATTTGTTAAACTGTGTAAAGATGTATGTAATAAGGGAATTATTGGCAATGTTTTGTCATGTGACAGTTCATTAGCACTGTTTTGTATAATTTTAAAGAATTCCCAGACCCATATGAGAATATTTATGCTGTTGAATGAATACCAAATTCATTCTTGGACACCCTGACTGGGGTTATTTCTGTACATTTAAATATCTAGTAAATTAATTGTTTGGGACTTCCTGGAGCTTTATCTAGGACCTCCCAGGTGTCCCTTCATGGGCTAATAGCACTTCCTGGACTCTTTGAAAACCACTTTACCGTACTGCTCATTAAATTATGTTTCAAATGTGTTTCTGCAAAGTGTTTTTGTCTGAATGTTTTTGTGAGCTGACGCAGATGCACAAGCTCGTCACCGTCAGCATACATTGCCATGGTTACCTAGGTTGCTGCACCCCGGGTGATCCCAAAAGGTAAATGGAGCTGAATGATCTTTGGAAGTTCTTTTCAATACACCAACACCTGGTGAGGGCACAACAGCCATTTTTCCCTGCTTGACTGACTGAACATCCTCCCTCCTCCCCCACCTCTTATCCCGGCAGGTGCCTGGTTGAATGGGACATCATCGCCATAGAGATTGAGGCAATGACACTTTCGCAGGCGCGCACAAAAACACAAACACACACACACACACACACACACACACACAGAGTAACACACTCGGAAATGAGACTGGCTTTCATGAGCGAGCGGCTGCACAGTCTCACTCAATGAAAAGTTGTTTCTCCAAAGGGAGGACAGCCGCGCGGATTGAGCTGTCACTTGAAGGGAACTCTGCTCTGCTCTTTCATCCCTCTGAATGAATATGGATGGAGCTCACTTTCTCTTTCATTCTGTCAAATGTAAACCCTTCCTTTGGGTAATTCCAAACAAAAGCCCAGGCCTGGGAGACAAGCAGGTGGAGATATATACACTCCATTTAAAGAACATTGACCGAGGCTGAAAACAAGCTTGTCATCCCCCACCCCCCAAAGCATGTCAGTGTACAGTGCTAGAGTGAGGGAGGCACATCACCACAGGGATTTCCCATCTCTCTCCTATTTTAGTGCGTGATCCACTGCTCCATTGGTCCTGTGCTTTCTGATTGCTGGTTAAACCTTTGACTGTTTCTTAGGCAAATGAAGTCCAACTCCTTCACCCAAATTAAGTTGAGTAAACATTGGCTCTAGTCGATAGAGATCGGTAGTTGATTGATTTTTGGTGGTGTTGATGAAAAACTATGTATCTCTGGGGGATATATAGGTTGTTCCGCATGAAATATTTCTATTTCTGATCATTTGTTGATTTTTTTGCCCCGCTGAATGTGCCCCCGAGGGATATGAACCACTCCATGCCTCTGCTGTGTTCACCTGTGAATAATAAATGTACAAGCTGACATTTCCTTACCTCGACTTCCAGTGTGTCTGTTCTTCTCTAGTGACTTCTTACAGATTTTGCACTGCAGATTTAAATATCTATTTGTTGTTGTTTTGTACTCTGTACTTTGAGGTTACAGTGTCACTTTTAGCTTCACGCACCAACATCAGATGAGCAGTGTTGGAACTGTACCTCTGTTAAAACAGCACTCCCCCCACTCAAATATATTTTGGAGCATTGTGTTGTGTTTCATAGTGTCTTTATTCACAAAGAAGTGAAAAAAGTATTCATGCCTCCCTGGAAACATGATCACTGTAAAAGAAAATGCTAATTACACCCACAGTGTCACCAGACCATAAAACCAAAACGGCGTCACTCTGAACTGCCCTCTAAAATGGAAGGCCATTCCAGAGATAAGGAGCACTGTAGGCAAATGCTTGGAAGCCAGCTGATTTGTTTTTAAACCAGGGAATGACCAGGAAACCTGTGGCCTGTACTACGAAGCAGGGTAAGGCTTATCCAAGTAACTTCAAGAGTAACTTTGTGACGTCGGGTGTAACTTCCCGGTTAACCCATACTGCGAAAGGTGGATAGGTGTTAACCGAGGTCTGTTGCCATGGCAATTTACACCGCATCTCGAAACTGCTCCGAGCAGGTTTTGTTCGTGGTTAACTCGAGGTTACACTGCACGTGGACTACACACCACATCTGTACTCAGTATTGATGATGAGAAGTAGGATATTACACACCACTTCATAAAATATGTTTAGATTTCACCCTGATTTGTTCCACTGCGGTTGGAATGAAGTTCTGAACACAACAGCATCACGTTCAGACAGCGAGCCCTGCAGCCTGGGGGATTTTAGAGAGGAATTAATTTACGGGATAGTTTCTTAGATGTAGCCCATCTGTGGTCTATAATTGAATTCTCCTAAGTGTTTTCACATATTTAGATAGACTATTTTACGTGTCTAAAAAATAGGGAACCAAGGTGTGGCTTAAAAACCGAGTAAAAAAAATCCTAGATGAAAGTGTGGAATTTACAAGAAGAAAAAAAATTTCCCTGAAATTATTGTCATAAAAAAAATCAAATATCACTCTTCCGAATACGCCCAATCCACGGCAAATTCTCTAAGGTGCATGATAATATATTGTGGGCTAAACTCAGGAGGATTTCCTCACTGCAAAATCAGATTGCAAGTTTAATATAACTTTCCTATGTATGCATACTACACGGCAGACGCGTGTGTGTGATGTTGCAGCCTTGCAAAGTGAAGTTTCTGTCATAAATGTGTGACTATAATGACAGAGAATATTAAGGTTTTTACTTGTAGATTAATCTTAAGTGTACCTTTACATCTTAATCACATTACACATAAAAGAAGAGCCCATTTAAAGGTCCATTGTTGACCCTTAAATGAGATCTAGTACAACTTTAATTACTGTCTTATATGAATAACAACACTTTTTAGATGTATTTACATGATAAATGTATTATTAGCATTAAAACATATTTCATACTTGTCATCTGATAACCCCCGCTGTTGTGAAAATAGTATGGTCAAAACATTTAGCCATGTGCAAGACCCGCAAATGTAAGGCGAGTCGCTTTAAGTGAACACTGCAACACGGCATCTGCTCGTCGTCCTCATCGGGGTCTCGATCTGACTGCAACTTTGCACAGCCATTGAAGAGGAGTGGACCAACATTCCACAGGCTACAATCAACAACCTGATCAACTCTATGCGAAGGAGATGTGCTGCACTGCGTGAGACAAATGGTGGTCACACCAGATACTGACTCGTTTATGGACCCCTGCCTGATTCAGTGAAACTGCACATTTTCGAGTGGCCTTTTATTGTGGCCAGCCTAAGGCACACCTGTGCAATCCCCATGCTGTCTGATCAGCATCTTGATATGCCACACCTGTGAGGTGGATGGATTATCTCGGCAAAGGAGAAGTGCTCACTGACACAGATTTAGACAGATTTGTGTACAATATTTGAGAGAAATAGGCCTCTTGTGTACATAGAGAAAGTCTTAGATCTTTGAATTCAGCTTATGATGAATGGGGGCAAAAACAAAAGTGTTGCGTTTATAATTTTGTTCAGTGTATATGCTAGCATGGACTGGATGAGTCTATAACACTGAATTTGGAAATGGTCGTTAGGGACTCCATCTCTGTCACAATAAAGCCAATGGCCAAGAGCTTCTTTGAAATTGCCCATGTTTGTATTAGAACTAAGGGCAGGAGTGTGGAGTTGGAGTGGGTGTCAATGAGGGGACCAGTTTGAAAAATGTTGTCCCCCTGTCCATAATTCCTAATGGCTGGCCAGGCAGTGCAAAAAGAAACTTGACAACTTTATACATTTAAAATACATTACAAATACATTATTTTAACATCACATCATATATTTCACTCAGAGTGCACACTACTCGTTGAGAGTCATTAAAACTATCCATAAAACATTTAAAATTAATTATAACAAATTCATACAAATGTTATATATACATAAAAGCATAACAGCAACACCCTGGTGGACTGAATTAATATGTGTTTGTGGGGAAGGTGACAACACAGAGATAATGAAAATGATCAACACATTCTCAGTGCGTCATTACCAACGCTTTCAGACAGCGTGACAAAGCGTAGTTGTTTGACGCTAAAGGTACCCGTTAAAACGCGCTGAAATTACGTTAATAAAAAAAAGGAAAACACATACCTGCAGAAGACAATGCATTGCCTTATGGCTTCATCTTAGTGCACCTCTGTTTATTAAACATACAAAAATACAAGGCTTACACTAGGAAATGAGACACTGAAATCTCTGTAGGGCTACACTGGTCACATGACACAGCCCGCCTGCTGTGATAAAACGGTGGCAAGAAAGTTAAAATGAACACATTGCCAAAACTGCTGTTGCCAGCAGGTGGCGCTATGACTTTGAGTTGGTACATGTACATATTTACACCACCTCACTGGGGCCCATCATTCACTCGCACGGCTTCTCTTACCACTGCTACGCAGACGATACGCAACTCTACCTATCCTTCCCGCCAGGCGATCCCACCATCTCGGCGCGGATCACGGACTGTCTCTCGGACATATCTGCATGGATGAAGGCTTGCCACCTTCAACTAAACCTCTCTAAGTTTGAACTCTTGGTCATTCCAGCCAAGCTATCTATCCACCATAACATCACATTACAAATTGACTCCTCAACCATCACTCCAACCAAGGTGGTGAGAAACTTGGGTGTCATGATTGATGACCAGCTGT
>NC_060168.1:5373163-5375408 GCF_021292245.1 Micropterus dolomieu | reverse complement strand
TGGTTTTTGATCAGCCCAAAAAGACTCATGTCACTCCATTACTCAGTGACCTCCACTGGCTGCCCGTGGCCTCCAGAATCAAATTCAAGTCACTAATGATTGCATACAGAGTGACTACTGGGTCTGCACCCATCTACCTAAACTCCATAATACAAACTTACGTTCCTTCTCGGCCGCAACGCTCCTCCAATGAACGCCACCTGGTTCTGCCATCCCTTTACACAAAGCTATCCCAGTCCCGGCTATTCTCATCTGTGACACCACGATGGTGGAACGAGCTACCACACGCCATCAGAGCAGGGGCGTCCCTCTTTAACTTCAAGAAGCTCTTGAAAACTCATCTCTTCCGAAAACACTTCCTCTTATCCTAACCTCTAACATGCACTTCCTGTGCTCTTCTTCTCCTATCCCCTACAATGATCTTGTATTGATTGCACTTTTTTGTATTGAATGCACTTTTTGTTAACTCTTACTTCCTTCCCTAGGTATTTACCCCATTGATGTGATATGTACTATGAGCTCTTACTAGTATTTATTGCTGCTCCTACTAGTGTGTATTGTGTAGCATGTCTAAACTAGCTATGAATTTTAAAAAATTTATGAGAATACCCAATTATGAATTTTAATATTCAGACAATATTAATCTCTCGTTTCGGGGCACCACCGGAGTTGTTATTAACCTAGAGTCTCCGGACCTCTAGGTAGCTTTTAATAATTATACAATTATTCACCAGTGATCAGTTAGTTAATAATCGCTCAATTATCTTAAATCAATCAGTCAGTCTCCTATCTAAAGGGTAAATTCTCTTGGCAGGGACTCAGAAGTAGGCAATACACACAATTCCTTGGTTACAGTGAATTTATAAACTAACTAAGGTGATAATAAAAGGTGGTTAAATACATCAGAGAAATAAACAATGGCTAAACAATGAGAATGGAGGTTCGATTGTTGGAAGCATTTGACTCAATTCAATTCAGTTCAATTTTATTTATATAGCGCCAAATCACAACAACAGTTATCTCACAGCGCTTTTCATGAAAGAGCAGGTCTAGACCATACTCTATGATGCTATTTACAGAAGCCCAACAGTTCCCACCAAGAGCAGCACTAGGCGACAGAGACAAGGAAAAACTTCCTTTTAAGAGGCAGAAACCTCGAGCAGAACCATGGCTCAGGGTGGGCGGCCATCTGCCTCGACCGGTTGGGGTGAAGGAGAGAGAGGGAGAGAGAAAGCGAGAGAGCGAGAGAGAGAGGGCAGGAGAGGAACAGAGAGAAAAAGAGAGGGATGGAAGGAGAGAGAGAGGAGAGGGAGGCAGCCTACACAATACACATACAGAGGTACAGACAGTAAAGGTGATGTTGCTATAGACTAAATGAAAAATGGTACAGATATTTAGTATATATAGTGATATATAGTGTTAATGGTAACAATCGTAATGTTAATGATTATAATAACAATAATAACAATAAGACTAGCAACAATAGTCGTTGCAGCAGAGGGTGTCGAGCAGGAACACGGGGGCAGCAGGTGACCCGCAGCCACAGATCCAGACTCCACAGCTTCAGAGCCAGAAAACCTACAGGAAGTTATAAGAGAAGAGAGGAGGGGGACGAGAAAGCACAAGACTACCGGAAAGGGGAGAAGTTGTGTTAGTAACATGTAATAATGGGATGAGGTTGCATACAGAGGGAGAGAAAGTAGAGGAGAGAGGAGCTCAGTGCATCATAGGAAATCCCCCGGCAGTCTAGGCCTATAGCAGCATAACTAAGGGATGGTTCAGGACTCACATGAGCCAGCCCTAACTATAAGCTTTATCAAAGAGGAAAGTTTTAAGCCTACTCTTAAATGTGGAGATAGTGTCTGCCTCCTGAACCCAAACTGGAACCTGGTTCCACAGGAGAGGAGCTTGATAGCTGAACGCTCTGGCTCCTAGTCTACTTTTGGAGACTCTAGGAACCACAAGTAACCCTGCATTCTGGGAGCGCAGTGCTCTGGTGGGGTAGTAAGGTACTATGAGCTCTTTAAGATAAGATGGTGCCTGACCATTAAGAGCTTCGTAGGTAAGAAGAAGGATTTTAAATTCTATTCTGGATTTTACTGGAAGCCAATGCAAAGAAGCTAAGACAGGAGAAATATGATCACTTTTCCTGGTTCCTGTCAGAACACGTGCTGCAGCATTCTGGATCAGCTGAAGAGTCTTAATGGACTTTTTCGAGCAGCCTGATAATAAGGAATTGCAGTAA
>NC_060168.1:5370860-5373063 GCF_021292245.1 Micropterus dolomieu | reverse complement strand
TAAATCCTGACTGAAAATCCTCAAATAAACTATTGCTCTGTAGAAAGTCACACAGCTGTTTAGCAACTGCTTTCTCCAGAACCTTAGAGAGAAATGGAAGGTTAGATATAGGTCTATAGTTGGCTAAAACATCCGGATCAAATGTGGGCTTTTTCAGAAGAGGTTTAATTACAGCTACTTTAAAGTACTGTGGTACATAGCCTGTTGATAGAGATAGATTGATCATATCTAGTATAGAAGTGCTGACTAAGGGTAAAACATCCTTAAGCAACCTAGTCGGGATGGGGTCTAAGAGGCATGTTGATGGTTTAGATGAAGAAATTATTGAAGTTAGTTGGTAAAGATTGAGGGAAGCAAAACAGTCTAAACATATATCTGGTTCTACAGCTGTTTCTAAGGTTCCTGAGTTAAGAGATAAGTTGGTGCCAGTTGAGGGCAGGTCTTGGTGAATTTTGTCTCTAATAGCTAGAATTTTATCATTAAAGAAGCTCATGAAGTCGTAACTACTGAGAGCTATGGGAATACTTGGCTCAATAGAGCTGTGACTCTCTGTCAGCCTGGCTACAGTGCTGAAAAGAAACCTGGGGTTGTTCCTATTTTCCTCTATTAATGACGAGTAGTACGCTGCTCTGGCATTACGGAGGGCCTTCCTATAAGTTTTAAGACTATCTTGCCAAATTAATCGAGAATTTTCCAGTTTGGTGGAACGCCAATTCCTCTCAAGTTTCCGCGATATTTGCCATGGAGCTAACTGTCTTTGTTTTAGTATTTTCTTTTTTAGAGGGGCTACAGAGTCCAGTGTCATTCGCAGCGAGCCTGCAGCACTATCAACAAGATGATCGATTTGGGAGGGACTGAAACTACCATAGGAGTCCTCTGTTACTTTGTGACTTGATAATGAATTTAGAGCTGATGGAATCGCATCAATAAATTTAGCTACAGCACTATCAGACAGACATCTTGTATAGAAATATTTGCCCAGTGGCGTGTAGTTCAGCAATACAAACTCAAAAAAGTTATCAAACAGTGGTCGGACAAAGAGGGATTCTCTGGGAACACCACTAAATGTTCAATTTTCATTACCATACACCAAAACAAGGTCGAGGGTGTGGTTAAAACAGTGAGTCGGTTCATGAACACTCTGAGAGAAGCCAATGGAATCTAACAGAGAGATAAACGCAGTACTGAAGCTGTCATTCTCAACGTCCACATGAATATTAAAATCCCCTACAATAATAACTTTGTCCGTTTTAAGGAATAAAGTTGACAAAATTTAGATAAGAATTCAGAATACGGGCCAGGTGCTCGGTACACTATAACGAAGAGAATTGGTTGCAGTGATTTCCAACTTGGGGGCGAAAGACCAAGAACAAGGCTTGCAAATGAGTTATAGTTTAGTTTAGGTTTAGAGCTGATTAGTAGGGTAGAGTCGAAGATAGCTGCAACTCCACCTCCTCGGCCTGTGCCTCGAGGAATGTGAGTATTAATATGACTGGGAGGGGTGGATTCATTTAGGCTAACATATTCATAAGACAAAATAAATCAATATCATAATCTGATATTAGTTCATTTACTAGTACACCTTTAGAAGAGAGAGATCTGATGTTTAAGAGTCCACATTTAACTCTCCTATTAGTTTGCACTATTGCTCTTGTGGTTTTAATTTTTCTTCTGTTTACCTTTTTAAATAATTTCGATGGTCGGGGGGCAGACACCGTCACTATAGGATTTTCACTAAGTAAATCCTGAAATGGAGGAGCAGAGAAGTGTGTTAGACTGCTACTCAACTCTGGGTTGTCATGGATTTAGTCCACTAATAAACTTGGCCATATTTCTAGAAATGAGAGCTGCTCCTTCCCAAGTGAGATGGATGCCGTCTCTCCGGATCAGATCAGGTCTTCCCCAGAAAGTCTGCCAATGATCTACAAAGCCCACATCGTTTGCTGGACACCGATACATACAATACACAACATAACTACTCAAATAGAGGCAAACGTAATCAAGTAACTAAAAGATTATTTAATAAAACAGGTAATGCTTTGAATCTTTTTTTACATAAATTCAGGGCTGTCCCTGGTGTCCTGGATTTTGTCACACCTAGGCATAAAGGAGTATCCCTTTGATGAGGTAATGAAACACCGAGCAAGGTCAGTTGTCACGGTTACGTGTGTGTGTGGGGGGGGGGGGGGGGGGTTGTGGGTTT
>NC_060168.1:5345317-5370840 GCF_021292245.1 Micropterus dolomieu | reverse complement strand
GTGTGTGGGTGGGGGGGGGGGGGGGGGGGGGGGGGGGGCAGTTTAGGGTTTCCTGCCCCCTTTTAAGGAGAGTTCTGATAGGCTGTTCAGGGAAACGCTAATCGCTGGTTAATGTCCCTTTTGTCAGTTTAACAGTCAGGCACCACGTTATCAGGCTGTGGAATCAAAGGTGCCAGTTTTACGATCAGGCTGCTCAGGAATAGCACTTACGGAAAGTGACCTCTCCACCCCCCTTCTGTTGGGGTCTTTTCAGCCGTCTGTTGAAAGCTGATCTCAAACCCCCTCCTTCTCTCAGGGAGAGGGGAATAATTTTGAGTAGTTCAAATTTATTTAATATAAAATGCACAAATCCACACTGTTGTTCACTACAATTGTCAGTTGTAGATCTGTATTTGATGCTCTGTTGATGCTTGTATGTTGTTCCTCAAATGTAAGTCGCTTTGGATAAAAGCGTCTGCCAAATGAGTAAATGTAAATGTAAATGTAAATGTGCCACAGAAATTTCATACATGTAGGTGAAACGTGGCACAGGGGCTGCTTAGTTAAAGGACATTTCCTGTTGCCAGCAGGTGGCGCTATGACTGTGGGTGAATGTGGGCATGTACATGTGTACACTGTAAACCCCAATTCGCTCACTCAACTTAAATTATTTTTTGGAAACAGCTTGCACTCTTGCATAACTTTTAGTTAGTAAAATACAGTAACATGAAAGTTTTGAGTACACCTGACACAAAATTATTGCATCACATGACCCTTGTCTGACTGAAAATTTACGTCAGTTCAACATAACTTTTTTAATTACACTACAAAATTAGTGGTGCTGTTTGATCGTTTAAATCTGTGTCACGTTAACAGGACATGTATAAGTTATATGAATAAAAATTACAAGGCCACTGAATTCTAATTTTTATGTTTAGTAACCACAAATAAAATTATGTGTAATAACTTTATCATTTTATTTACAAACAACAATTGCATATTTACATTGCATATATTTGCACATTTTTTATTAATCAGCTAAATTCAAATTCGTTCATTCTACTCAAATTCTTTTTGGAAACGTCTTGCACACAAAACTACACAATAATAATAGTACAATAACATGAATTACACTAGACACAAAAATAATTGTGTCACATGACCCTCGTCTGACTGAGTTTTCTGTCTACACAAATTTTTCAACCACATGATGAAATATTTTCTGTTTTGATAACATCGAATTATATGTCAAATTATGTGGGAATATCTAGTATATGTAACACAAGTTATGTTTAAGTTGTTAAATGTATAAATTAATATTTTTCAAAGGACAGGATTTGTGTTTAGAACCAAAAATCTATTTTGTTAAGTGTACAAACTTAAGTTATTATGTTAATATAACTTCTGCTATTATACAACTCATTTTAAAAATACCTTGCACTCAATTAAAAAAACAAAAACAAATTAAAATGTTAGGTATCATGAACACATCTCTCTATTGTTCATACAAAGTCCCATGTTGTTTCTACCTTCTCATTGCTAATCATACAGCCATACAAAAACAGGAGTACATCAAGCTAGCAATCAGTCTAGTGAAAGACAACCTGATCCTGGAGGAAGACCTTGACTTCACAGGGATGGAATGGCACCATGCTTACATCTTTACTGTCAGCAGTGCTTGACGCTATGGTAGGACCTTGGTCTGCACCCTCCTGGAAAATATGCCCCAAAATTTACAATTACAACTTTGATTAAATTACACAGACACACACACACACACACACGCACCTCAGTACTATAAATGAATACATTATTTAGCGTTACCACAAAGTTACAGCCAATTCAGGGTTAGAAGGGAACCAAATAGAGATGGGGAGAACATCACATCTCATGCAAACTCCTCATAGACCAGTGATAGTTGACCAGGACAATCACAATCCAATTTAATGACACAACAGTATCATATTAATATACCGTATTGATACATTTTAACAGACCATTATTATTATTATTATCATCATCATCATCATCATCATCATCATCATCATTATCATCATCCATCTTGGGTTAATTAAACTAGTCTAACTTGCAGGCATGATCACTCAATTATGACCGGACCAAAATAGTAACGTGACACACACACAGTTGAAAGACAATAAAAAAGGTGTAATATTTACAATATATAGGGCTACAGCTCATCCTAACTTTAAATACAGTGTTCTTGACATACTTTACTCAGGTATAGTGATAACTCCCAAAGTATATTGTACGAGACATTTTAGCATTTTGCAAAGCAACACAGAGATGTAAACTGGTGTCACTTCACACACATCGCAGGCGAGTTTATTAAACGTAGTGACTTTAAACGATGTACTGCTGGAGAAAGTCAGCAGAGCAGAGACTCATACAGGGCAAGAGCGACAGGAAGAGGTGAGGCAAGTAGGTGTGTTTGCAGTGAGAGACCGGAAGTGTAGGTTTGTATGTGAGTGTAGGGAAAAGAGAAGTGAAGAGAAATGGAGCAGATTCAAGTAGTGAGGAAACACTAAAACAAGGTGGAGAATGAACTAGATTTGAAATAGTTAAATAATGAAATAACTTAACTAGAAATAAAATAGGCTACGTCATACACCGAGCCACCGCCCCTCCCTTTTTATAAGACAGCTCCAGGTAACAGTCCAGTGGTGGGTCACGGTTCTGCCCCTTGGAACCGCAACACATCACTGTGGACTTTTGTCAGCCCTAAAAAATTGCCTCATCATGTATGAAGGTAAATATGGTACAAAATGTGAGAGCTTGAAGACTTGATGTGAGCACTTGTAGAATACAATGTGAGAACTTGTTGGACAAAAATCTGAACCTGTATGTTAAAATTCTTGGTTGTATAAAACATTCAGGAACATGTGAGCTGAATTTGAAGTCACAGAAAGAAAAAAAAACACGAGAGCTTGTAGAAAATACATCTCAACTTGTATGTTGAAAGTTACACTCCAACACCATCCAGACACCTGTGTTCTCATTATATGTCGGAGGAAAAATATTCACAAATGTGTGGATTGATATTTACATAAATATAAAGACAGCTGCAGACTTGCAATGCAACATTAAATTATTAATTTTTTTTTACCTGAGTAAAAACCTCATATACGTATAGTCTACAAGCTCTCACTTTTTACACCATATTTACCTTCATAATCATTTTTCTTTTGAATGATTGTGACCAGCTACACAATCATGGACAATACTTTAAGCATGAATGTAGCATTTCATTACAAGACCCTGTAAGAATAATGACTTATTTTTCTAAAAGACTGATTGGTTAAGAATTGGTTTATTCAAAACAGTGATTCCCAACCAGGGGTATTTGTACCCCAGGGGTACTTCTGCATTTACCAGGGGTATGAGGAAAGCTTGCTATTTGAAAAATAGAAATTATTATTTCTTTGAAAGAATATATATATCCACAAATTAAGGCAACTGTAACACCAGTACTGTTCCTGTAATTATGTAAAAGTACATGAAAACTCATGCGTGTGCACCGTGTTTAGCCTGCCCCACGTTGTTGACTTGTTGTTCATTTGTCATTTTGTGTGCTTCTATAACTGATCACAGCACTCTGTGATAAGTTTTCCCCCAGTTCCCTGCAGGGCTGAATTTCACACATGGAGCATTTAAGAATAAGAGCATTTTGCCTGCCTGATTTTGCTGAATTGTTTAGATTTAGTTGATTTAGTAAGTTTTCCTTGATTTTTGTGCTTCTACCATGGTTAAGAAGGCTAAATAGTTAAATTGTTTCTTTTCTGGTCTGTTTTAACTGTGTTTATTGTTGATATATGATAGGGAGTCTGCACAAGGTATTTTATTTTGAAAATCGACCAGATTCTCTTTGCTGTTTCTGTGTATGACTTCCTGCCCGGCTCATCTGCTCGGTGCTGCTTGACGCATCTTCCATCAAAAATAGACTGCCTATTCTTTGCGCAGCTTCTGGACACTTATTTTCTGTCTGTACACACAGTGGCACAGACAGTAACCGGCTATTGTCACAACCTCACACGCTAAAACATGTTAGAAGACACAGTGCTCGCAATTTACACGTGCAGAAAAACACACAGGAAGAGACTCTATCTTGTATTGGTGTAGAAGGCGAGGACACGGTGGATATTTTACAGAAAGGACCAGGTAAAGCAACAGTGGACACACCTGTTGGTGCTGATGTCAGTCATTTTTCCTTGCCGATTCCGATTTTTTTTACAGTCTCACCTGCCGATTTTAGCCGGCGGGAAGGGCAAGTAGTAGGCCTATTTTTTGTAAATATTACTCCATAAACCTATTTTATTGTCTTCCAACTGCGTGTGTCACGTGACTATTTGGTCCAGTCATTACTGAGAGATCATGCCTGCAAGTTAGACTACTTTAATTAATAACCCAAGGTGGACAATAATATTACTAATAATAATAATAATGCCCGAACTGCAGATCAAAAATCGAGGTCTGAACCGAAAGATTCGAGAATCATTACACCCTAATCGATTCGATATAAAATTAGTTCAGATAGAGAATCGTAATGTTGGTTTTGATAAATCTTCCATTAAATGCTCGGCCTACTATTGCTTGCACATGTTAAGTGTATATCAGCCCACCTTGCAGGTGTAGAACAGCTCTGTGTTGTCTTCTTGCAGCAGCACTGGTAGACATCGAAGAACTGCAGTCTGCTCCACATTGATGTCCTGTGTTTGCTGTAGTGAAACATAAGGTAAAAATACAGCGTTTACTCTAGGAAAGGGACGCGGAAATCTCAGACGAGCTACATTGGTCACATGACACGGCATGGTAAAAATGTGGACGGACGTTAAAATATACTAACGGTCAAACTAACACAAAACCAGAGGTGGAAAGAGTGCAAAAATATTCTACCTACGTAAAAGTACGATTACTTTGATGAACTTTTACTTAAGTACAAGTCAAAGTAAAAAGTGTAAAAGTGTAAAAGTTACTTTTTTAACCTACTTAAATAACTTATTGACAATCCCCTCCAAAAGTATTGGAACGGTAAGGCAAATTCCTGTGTGTTTCTCCCTTCAGTCTCCTCTTAAGGAGGTGAAATGCAGCTCTGTTGGGTTCAGGTCAGCTGGTTAACTTGGCCAGTTTAAAACCTTCCACTTTTTCCCCTGATGAAGTCCTTTGTTTTGTTGGCAGTGTGCTTTGGCTCATTGTCCTGCTGCATGATAAACTTCCTCCCCATTAGTTTCAATGCATTTCTCCGTAAATTGGCAGACAAAATGTTTCTGTCCACTTCTGAATTCATTCTGCTCATCAGTTCCATCATCAATAAATATTACTGAGCCTGTTCCAGAAGCAGCCATGCACGCCCAAGCCATGACATGACCTCCAGCATGCTTCACAGATGAGCTTGTATGCTTCGGATCATAAGCAGTTCCTTTCTTTCTCCACACTTTGGAGAAAGAAAGGAACAATCTTGGTCTCATCAGTCCATCAGATTGGGTTCCAGAACTTTTGCGGCTCATCTCTGTACTTCTTTGTAAATTTCACTCTGGCCCTTCCGATTCTTGCTGCTGATGAGTGGTTTGCATCTTGTGGTGTGGCCTCTATATTTCTGCTCTCTGAGTCTTCTTCCAACAGTGGATTGTGATACCTTCATCCTGCACTGTGGAGGTCGTTGCTGATGTCACTTCCTGATGTTTTGGGGGTTTTCTTCACAGCTCTCACCATATTTCTGTCATCAACTACTGTTGTTTTCCTTGGCCGACCTGTTGGACGTCTGCTGCTCAGTACACCAGTGGTTTCTTTCTTTTTCAGGACATTCCAAATTGTTGTGCTTGCTATGCCCAATGTTTGTCCAATGGCTCTGCTCGATTTTCCTTCTTTTTCAATGTTCTGTCCTCCCATAGACAGCTCTCTGGTCTTGTTTATCCTCTTTAGCAGGAAATGCAGTCTTTATAGGTTTGAACCAAGGATGAAAACTTGGGCAACAAGAAACATCTGTCAGTCACATGTTCCAATAGTTTTGCTCACTTGAAAAACAAACGGTGAAATGTCCCAAGCTATTTAACACATCTAGATGTGAATACCAGGAAGTAAAAGCTGAAATTCTGAACTCTTGTCTCCTATTCATCTTTTGATCTTAAACCCAAATGTCTTCATTGAACAACAAAAACAAAGGAATTTGCCTTACCGTTCCAATACTTGGAGGGGACTGTATATTGATTTAATATCTTATTTTTACGTATACTTATTAAAGTAAATTACTTTTGCGATTTCATAAGGGAACAAAGCCATATCAATTCGATTTTGGACAGATTCTTTGCCAAATCAATGGCGAAAAACGTTAGAGACAGTTAATGTTATAATGAGAAGTTTGAGAATGTTTTCACTTCATTAGGAAACTGTGGTGGAACAGATTAGAGTCTGGCGGGCCATACTGGACTGGGAAAACTGGAAACACTGGACTCTATATAAAGTCATATCCCTATTTACATTCAAACACATGGTCATTTTAATGGGCATTTTAAAGCAGCCAAGGAGTTCCCTGAGGAGTGATGGTTAAAATCTGTAGCCTAATTGTAAATGTAAGTCTGATTGGCATTAATTAACTGGTTTTGACACTATTATGCAGCTGCCTGTTATTGTGCATGACACACCTGTAGTCACTGGTGGTAACAGCAGATACCTTTTAATACTACAGGGCACAGAAGTCTGGGGCAGCTAAACAAATTATTGTACTTCAAGGCCAATTTGGTCTCTCATATTTCTAGTCGCTCTAGTGTGGATTTTGTCAGGACCAGGATTAACGCTTTTGTATTTTGCTTGATTTATACTCCTGCGTAGGGTCTATGTGCGTATCTACGGCGTAGACTACGCACGTAGCCGTGCATTTATACTTGTGCATCGGTCTCTCTGTCATTCTGCAATTACAGCCCCAGTAGTAGCCCCAGCAGTAGCGCTACAGCGTCCACTGTGTTGACTTTTGCCGGCCGAGCAGGCTAGCTTCCAATTTAGCCCTCCTTTAACGTGGGGATAAAATAGTAAACGTGCGGCTGTTGTTGCCTTTTCAAATGTAATCGACCAAATGGATCACATTCTGATTCTCATTTCGCTCAGGTTGTGATGGTCAAATTTATTGATCCACCATGTTACAACCGCTGGTTTGGCCGCTAGTATAATTTACTTCAAACCACGGGGCACGTCCTGTTGGCTCAGAGGCAGTGCGAGGCTACCCAGTCGACCAGTCACAGTTCTTACGGTCCGCGTCGCTTCGACGTGTAGTTACATTTTTGAGGAAGTGCACGTCAGGCTACGGCGTAGGTGACGGCATAGGGTAGGGGGCTACGCAGAGGCTACGCCGTCGATTAGACGAAATTACACTTAAGGAGCTGCTGATCCACTTTTACACAGCCATCATTGAGTGTGTCCTCTGCACGACCATCACTGTCTGGTTTGGATCTGCCACCAATAAGGATAGGAGCAGACTAAAACGGACAGTCAGGACTGCAAAGGACACACTGAATGATGGATGTGTAAAAGTGGATCAGAAGCTCCTCAAGTGTAATTTATACTCATCATACATCAACTAACTTTAGTGCTAAAAATTTCTAAGAGGAATGGAGAAGGTGACAAACCTAAACAGGCAAAGATTTGTGCGTTGCGTCGATGATGACACTAGCAGTTTAGAGGTTAATGCTAGATATAAAAATCATTCTTCGACGCAGTCTACACCTACATTGTCTTACCTAATGTTAGCGTTAGCTAACTTCTCCAAGACAGCGGCTAAGCTGTTTTCCAACTTAGCTGCAGCTACTGATTATCTATGTCTGTACTCTGGCATGCTACACCAGGGTACACCTACACGGTCGTAGCTAATGTTAGCTGTATGCTAAGTAGGTAGCTACGTTAGCTAGTGATAAAAGTAACAAATTACCATCAAAAAACTAGACAGATTACCTATCCAGCAGAAATGCTGATATTGACTCCGGTCCTATGACCTCTTGTATCTACCGTCGTCAGGTCTGAGAGAGCTGACTGGGCAAGCGCGTGTAGGCGGGTCAGCAGCAGGGCTGGTATCAGGGTAGAGTGACAGTCACCCAGCCAATCATTAACATTCGGTCTGAATGGAATGAGTGCAGATGGGATGATTGCAGCCCTGTGAGGACTAAACACACTTATATATGACAAAAAGTGTTTTAGAGGGACATTGCCTTCCTTGCCTTTAAGTTATTAAAGAGCCACATATGCAGCCTAAGCAATCTCAGAAGATTTCTTAAAGCTGCACTAATCATAATTTGAATAATTATTTATATCAAAATGGGTCACTCATATGATAAATCCACAGACAATTATGACCTAATTTTGCAGTTTCCCTCAGTTGTACAAAAATATTTTAGCATCTTTCTTTCATAATTTTGGTTTTACAGTCCTCAGCTTTGTTTAGATCAGTCCAGACCAACCCCAAATTACAGCCAAATAGGTTGTCTCTGTAAGCAGCATATTAAAGTCCATGTAGGGAGGAGGCCCAGGTAGATCCAAAAGTCAATTGTTTTAAACCCTAACCATGATCTTGACCTAAACATAACCACGTAGTTTTGGTGCCTAAAACTAATCAAACTGAGACCATTTCACAAAGTTAACCACATGTTTATTATTGTTACCATGAACAAAGGTATGCCATTTATGTCATTTTGATGGTGAATTTTGTTGCTTTATGGTCTTCATTTACCATATTAACTTTATATTACCTTAATAATAATAAAACAAGTTTGTGTTTGCAGCTTGTTACTGTGGTGCATTTCTTTCTGTGACAAAAAAACCAATCCCTAGCATGCAACAAAATTCCTTGCATAGCAAACATCTAATTCTGCATATGGAGAATAAAATATGTTGAATTTCTTTTTTTATGAACTTATGTTTTCATTTTGATTTCAGTGTTTTTTCACGAAAAGTTAGTATTCCACGTTCACTTTGTTAACAACAGCATGTCACATTTCATGTGAAAAGCTTTTATCTTCTGTGGTGATTTTAATGCTTTGACATGAGCTGAAGAAAAATATTTAAAAAACATTTTTGTTTTTCTTGGCGACAATGTGGAGAGATACAAGGATTTCAGTGAACAACCTATAAGACCTATGCGATAATGAGATTGCCAGCCACACTGGCAAAACTATTGCTTTGAACACGCTAGGTTGGACATACAGATGGATGATAAGGAGTAATATTTCTATGCATCTACAAAAGTCAGCATTAATCAAGTCTCCAAACGGAAGAGTAATATTTGCACTCACATTCATTTGCTCGACCATGTGGCCACAGTAGTAGGCATGCACATACATAATAATGCACACGTACTACATGCAGGGATCGCTATAATTTGAATCGACTTTACAGGCCGATTGATTTTCCTTCAGGCAGGAGTTTTAAGCACAGACAGATGCAGCCTGATACAGCAAGAGCCAAGCCTCAGTAACAATACCTTGATTTCTGCATTCAACTCACTAAAAACTCTGATCTTGAGAAACACTACTGAGCTCTTCTTGCAGGTTCACTCCATTGTTGTCCTGTAGATTCTATTAACTAGCTAAGAACCTGCATGTTAATACGGGCCTGATGTAGTAAATAAATAAAAGTTCAATAAAAATACAATAAAACTGGATATGTGTTAACTTCTGTCTGCTTTCAATCTCTTCATATCTAGCAGTTACTCCTGTCAAACTGTGATGAGAATCTTTCAATGAATTGTGAGTGTATTGTATATGGTATGCACATACATAAACATATATATTTAACCCATTTCTCTTTTTTCATTTGACCTATTTTAAGTTGTAAATTCAACCCTGGGAAATCACAAACAGCATGGATGTGCACTGAAAATAATTATTGAAAAGAAAACAGGGCATTTTGCGACACATCACAAACCTTACTTTAGCCTTCAAGCCCTGAGTGGGTGTACCAGTGTCATGCGTCTCTGTTGTGAATTATTTTCACCCACAGAGGACTGACATTATGTGCTGCAATGCATGGTTGTAGATAGTGACCTCATCCTCTATTTATTCCCAAAGGGGAAAAGGGGTGATATGATTGGTCATCACCACACCAGCTGTTAATGTATTCCGACTCTGCTGCCGTTAAGCTGTCCACCCCAGGCTACAAAAATTATCACAAATCACATGCCACACCCTGTGCTTTTGTGCTGTGCATCATTGATTCACAATGATAGAGCCCCAGGTGTTCGAAATACCAAATATAAAAGCTTTCATAAAGTGAGTTTTAGTTGAATCAGTTTTGTGTTGTAGTAATTTGTGATGAAAAGTAGAAAAGCCTGCATTTTTTTATATGTCAATGGTTAACTTAACTTTAAGACCAAGAGCCCAAACGTCAAACAAGCATCTGAACGTCAGGCTAAGAAGATGTCATTGTGTGAGTCTAAAACATAAACAGCCCTCATAAAGATACAAGCACCTGGACAAATACACACACACTTGAACAATGCTCCCTGTGAGGTCCATTCTGAGGCCTATTAAATAATCAGGTTTCTTCCCCACTGGCAAAAATCAGAACCAATCGGCTGTTCCTCAGCAAACTGCTGTGTGTGTGTGTGTGTGTGTGTGTGTGTGTGTGTGTGTGTGTGTGTGTGTGTGTGTGTGTGTGTGTGTGTGTGTGTGTGTGTGTGTGTGTGTGTGTGTGTGTGACAGAAAGAGGGAGCCAGTACATAAATGCAAGCAAGATTCTTTATGTCAGGGTGTAGGTGTGCATGTACAAATCCAGACGTTTATGTTGTTTGTCTGTGTGTGTGTGTGTGTGTCTGCCTCTCCTCCAGCGCTGCCATTCAGTCTATGAGAAGCAGCTCCAGATTTAACAGTGAGTATTTTCAGCCTCTATGGCTCAGCTCTCACCAGTGACCCTGTTTGAATTCAGGCCTTAACATCTTATTGCCTCCAAACACACCTCCATTCCTTTGATCTCATACCACGACCCCCCAACTTCCTCTCCTCCTTTTACACCACTTGACTGACGGTTGACATTCATACCTCAACACTGAAAATGCAAATAGCTTATGTATGTAAAATTACACAAAGCAGGGTGCTGGCACATAAGATCTAACCAATTGGAGAATCACAAGGAACAATCACATCCTGGTCTTTGAAGAGTGGACCATTTCTTTTATCTTTGAAAAGTTACTTAGGCCAATACTTCTACATTGTTATGTGGACTTGGAGAAGACTTATCACTGTGTCTCTCTGAGAGTCTTATGTACTGCAGGAATATGCAGTTCAGAGTCATTTAGTCCAACGCTATTGATGGAAAAGAATGTCAATGTTGGATGAATCTCAGATTTTTCTTATTTTTACATCTAATGTCAACATTCTTACATCTTAATTTCAGTATCGGTGCATGCAAACTACTGTATAAGTATTGTTAAGGAAATATTGTGGTTATGGAAACTAAACAACAGTTAAGGTATGTTTAGGGTCAGGCAACTAAAACACCTAACCACGCAAAGGTTAGGGAAAGATCATGATTATGGTTGATAAAAAGACTAATGCTACTTGTCTGTAACAGGACACAAACTTCAGTCTTCAGGCTCATCTGGACTAACATACCAAATTAAATGAAAACATCTCAAACACTTTCACATCTAGTGCATCAAGTATGACCACTGACAGATAACAGGACAATGTAAGCCTCACTGTTTCTGCACCACAGTCCATTATAAACCACATAATACATGAAGTTTACAAAGGCATTGGCTGGTGAAGATCAAGGCTCCTCTCACTTTGCTTAATTAGATAAACATGCAAATCTTACCAAAATGTCTTTTATAATTTTTTAACATACAACAGAAACACAAAGTAGTACTGACAGCCATAATTTCAGCTTGTGGTAAAACGGTGCAACATTTTAATGGGCATTCAGCATGTGAAAGTACAAATTACACGTGTGCACAGAACACCTTTTTTTTAAATGCAAATTTGGAAAGTATTCATTA
Organism: Micropterus dolomieu; assembly: GCF_021292245.1. Classification (NCBI taxonomy): domain Eukaryota; kingdom Metazoa; phylum Chordata; class Actinopteri; order Centrarchiformes; family Centrarchidae; genus Micropterus; species Micropterus dolomieu. The sequence goes on along the minus strand of NC_060168.1, from coordinate 5,358,869 downwards.
TTGGTCACTTGACAGGCACACGGTCTTGTTATATATCACCATTAGCAGTAAAAAGAAATACATGTTTTCCAGCAGGGCAGTAAAAAGCAAACAAAGCCATAACAGAGGCTGGAGAAGAACTACATGAAATTACAATCCAACTACATATTTTTCCTATCAACGCAGTAAGTTTAGCTGGTTGATATGAGCTTTGACGCTGAAGCTGCCTTCTTTTATTGCCAATTAGTGATCAGCTGATTGTCTCACGAATGTAACAAAACCAAAACAGAGCGCTGGAGAGAGAAATTAACTACAGAAAACTAATCCAACAAGATATTTTTCTACCAGGACATTAAAGGTTTAGCTGTCTGATCTGAGCTTCCAGCTGTAAGCTACGGTTTTGAAATTAATACATAAAATTAATGCAACTACATATTGACAGGGGAAACACCTCACCTCTCTCAGTGATCGCTAAAGTCTGACAAACTTAAGTTAATTACCTTTCCAGCAGAAACTTCAGCACCGCTTTGAAAACATCTGTCCCACATTATATCCTTCCATCTGGGAAAATCCACATCCGTGATTTCTACCGTCAGCTGTCTGCATCTGTTCCGACTCAGTCTGGCTTCATGGTATAAAGACCCACAGGCTGTCGGCTCTCGTGCTAAATAACGTGTGCTCGTTCATTTGGCCAAATGTCACTTCTCTTCTAACTTCTAATAAACCAGAAGACTACTCAGAGACTGTATATTATTATTGTTATTATTATTATTTCCCCTTATTCTTCTACGGACGCATTTAATGTAGTGACAGAAGAACGAACGTGATGACGAAACGGAAATGCGCTATGTAGCGCTCTTTGTCTGTTATCGGCTGTGTAGAAACATAGTCGTCCATGGAAGGCGGGACCCGCGGTTATGTAGATATAAATGGCTCATTCTAAGGTAATAAAAACATAATGGTCCATTACTTAAGGTCTTAATACACCACTGAAAACATAGTTATGGATATTATATTGCATTTCTGCCAAAAGAAATATTACACACTGAACCTTTAATTAATTCAGCAGTAACGCAAAAGATATAAATTCCCTTTTAACTGAAAATAATTTAACACACATTCGGCGCTACTGCCCAGATAGCAAACTAACTCCGCACTGGAGGTATCACAGGGTCCGGAATGGAGCCGCAAAAGTCCACTTGCACAGCGGGATGGATCCGAAACGGATAAGGATTCCGGCCCATACCCTACCCGGATCTGATCTGGACCCGTTCACGCAGTGGCTTAGCCCGGATCCGATCCAGACCCGTTCACGAAGTGGCTCATCCGGAAATATCTAGCTGACCAACATCTACTGTTCTGTATAAAAGCTTAAATACTGTCTATCCTTTAAGCCACCCTGCGGTTCTTTAGTTAAATGCTTTTACTGTGAAGAAGCAGAAAATAAGAAAATTTAGTTTGTATTAGCAACTTCATACAGCTCTGCTACGGCCGTAAGAGAGCCAGCAGTTATCAGCGATGCTTGTTTCCTTACACAGTTTTTATCCAATGGTAGACTCTGTAGGTCAAAAAAGTCTTTTACGGACTGTAAATACATTGAATATGTATTACTGGACAAACGAAATGCAACCATAAAAATGATCAAAAATAGGTGTATTAACAGTGGGCTGATCTTCCATAAGGACGCTGATAGCGGCATACCTCTTTGAGCTTCTTCCCCTCTCTACCTAGCTAAGGTTAGCCCAGTGTAAAGACTTGAAACAGGTGGAAATGCATTAGGTGCGTTTGTGTTTGACTACATGCGGCACTGTGCAGCGCTGACTTAACATGATGTATGCTGGATTTAAAATAGGCGTGTTGGTTAGAAAGGACAGGACATGGCTCAAAGCTGGTTTGGGGGGGGAATAAGACAGCCTGGCCCTTTCTACATGTAATAAAACCCACTTCACTGTACCTCTAAAGATCAGTAATCAGCACTTCATATTTTATTCATAGTTGTTTAATCTAGACAAAAAACAAATTGTAACAAGACTTTCATTCATAAAATATATGCTGATCATTTATCACTATTGATGAACCCCACAAATAATAGTATAGCGTTTAAAAGAAGAACTTTAATGCATTTTCATGCAGTTCTCGGCAAGCATACAAAATTCGGCATAACCTCCCCCCCACAGTTACGCTGTCAATCTGTGGGAAACACTGTATTTTACACTCACACAACATGATGCGATCAGCTGATGGTTTTACTCGTACAGAAAGTCTCATTCTGTTGGAGTTGTTGGAGCTACATTAACACTCAGTCCACTGAGTTGGTCAAGTTAAATCATTGAATTAACGTTTGTTAGCAACAACTGATATGACTTGATGTTTCTCATTTAAAACAGCGACGTGGTCGGCTAAAACGGGGATGGATGGATGGATCTGAATGTTTTGTACACTGAGCCAGAGATGTTTAGAGCTTATGAAGACATTGACTGAGCTTTACTATCATGGCTGTAAAAACTCAGAAGTCGCTCAGTGCGCCGAAAAATATAAGACTTATGCTCACTCACACATGCACTTAAAATGCACATACATTTATTAAAATCAATAAATAAGTGGACCATTGTCAGTATTTGACAAAATACTAATTTAGTCAGCTAAATCAAGTCTAATACTGTATTATTTACTTTACTCCGACAGCAGGAAAGGGTGAGAAGCAGGCAGTCCCCAAATCAGACTGGCGCCGCTTGTAAATGAGCAGTATGCTGCAGCAAAGCACAGTATAATGCGATGTGAGACTTTTAGTAATGCCACTCGGAATTAAATTTAACACCAATTTTACAATAACCAAAGTTGAAGAAAAGAAAAATGCCAAATGAGAAAAAAACATGAACTGACATTATAGGTAACATTACTTAGGGTTCAGGGATTTTTGACTAAATGTTTAATATGATTTAATAATCTGAAAGACATTGCAGATCCACAGTGTATCTTTCAGTGTGAGTAAACTTCCCGCAGATGACATAACCGATGTAAACTGCCAATTTACGTCCATAAATCCGCTTAAAGGTCGAAAAAACACTAAGGTAACTAAGGTTAGTTAACTTAAACTGCCTGAGAAATGATCACATTTCAAGTTTTCTTCAGTAATAAAGTCATCAAGTGATAGTTGTCTGCACAAGTACCTTTCCATTGCAAACTGTAACGTTAACTGCCAAGGTAATAGCTTTTTGGCATACTTTTAATAGCATCACTTTAGCAAATATCAGCTAAAAATGGACTCAAACGAGTAACGTTAATGGTTAAATTTAAGTTATACAAGAACCTGCAAGCTAAGTTATCAGATTAGCTTAGCTTAACTTGTTACTACTAGAGGGGTGAAATATAGTTAAATTAAATATGCCCTCGTGACTGGCTTAAAATTCCTGAACACTGCGCTGATGTTAAAATCACTCTCCCAGACAGAAAACATCTCATCCAAATTGGGCTTTGTTAACTTTTAAGTTAGTTAGCTAGATTAACATTAATGCTAAGGTGCTGTAACACGAGCGAACTTCGGATATTGTCTGAATTAAAATGGCAAATACAAATAAATCATATTTTGACAGCACAGTTTAATATTACATATGTCCATGTCCTCCGAGAGAGCTGCCGATTCCCACTGCAAGTACTCTGCTGCCTGCGAGAACAACGGTCAGCGACGATTAAGAATTTTTAAAACAGGCATGTTCGATGTGCGAACCCACCCGGTATCCGCAGTGAGTCCGCTGTTTGACAGAGTGCTGTCTGGAGGCGGGCCGGATCCAGTGCGCATGGCCAAAACGGGGGAGAATGTACGGCGGATGTGCCGGCTTGAAGGCGGATCTGCCCCACAGTCCTCTGCTATCTGGGTGGTGACTGTAAACGGCAATCAATATTCAATCAAATTTTATTTATATAGCGCCAAATCACAACAGTTATCTCAGAGCGCTTTTCATAAAAGAGCAGGTCTAGACCGTACTCTGTGATGATATTTACAGAAACCCAACAGTTTCCAGTCCCACTAGGCGACAGAGACAAGGAAAAACTTCCTTTTAAGAGGCAGAAACCTTGAGCATGGCTCAGGGTGGGCGGCCATCTGCCTTGACCGTTGGGGGTGAGGGAGAGAGAGAGAGGGGAGGGAGGCATCCTACACAATATACACACAGAGGTACAGACAGTAAAGGTAATGTTGCTATAGACTGAATGAATAATGGTATTTACAGTAGTGTTAATGATAATAATCGTAATGTTAATGATTATAATAACAATAATAACAATAGGACTAGTAACAATAGTTGTAGCAGAGGGTGTCGAGCAGGAACACGGGGGCAGCAGGTGACCCGCAACCACAGATCCAGACTCCACAGCTCCAGAGCCAGAAAACCTGCAGGAAGTGATAGGAGGAGAAAGGAGAGGGACGAGAAAGCACAAGACTACCAGAAAGGGGAGAAGTTGTGTTAGTAACATGCATTAATGGGATGAGGTTGCATACAGAGGGAGAGAAAGTAGAGGAGAGAGGAGCTCAGTGCATCATGGGAAATCCCCCGGCAGTCTAGGACTATAGCAGCATAACTAAGGGATGGTTCAGGACTCACCTGAGCCAGCCCTAACTATAAGCTTTATCAAAGAGGAAAGTCTTAAGCCTACTCTTAAATGTGGATAGCTGCAACAAGTCCCTCCCGAGCTTTGTGTTTTTACAAAAACACGTACATATACCATAGACTGTATATAACAAACATAAATAGCGCTGCATCTTCTGTTTCATGGAAACTTTCTGTAACGGAATGCAGGGGTTTTTTTTGTTTTATCCTGATTATGTAATGCCATTCAATGTAGTCCGTTAATCTCCAACCCTGTTAATACCACCGCCAGTCCCCCAACACCCCCCTTCCCCGTGCTGCTTGTGTGGGTACGTTTCCGACGATTTTGAATACAGACTAATGCGAACGTGCAGCACCATAAATGACCGAAAACTGCCGGGGATTAGTGGGATTGAAGGCAGTTTACAGGGACGAAAATCCCACTTTTCATGTAGTGTGGAGGTGGATGAGGATTTAGAAGCACTTTAAAAGTGGAAAATAATTTCCATGGGTCAGTGGCACTGTTAATTCTGTCATTTTAGATTACAGTTTTGGCAGCACTGATGCTGATTGAGAAGGAGGATAGGAGTATTTGGTAGCACAGTGGGGGTAGCAGAGTTTTCTGGTTTTATCCAGGTCTCAGTGAGCACGAGTAGCCCGAGAGACGGACAGGAAGCAGCACGTGAAGATGGGAAAACATCTCTGATTCCAGGACCATTAGCACCGGTTCCACTCAAGGCTGCGTTCTTTCCCCTCTTCTCTTCTCCCTGTACACCAACAGCTGCACCTCCAGTCACCAGTCCGTCAAGCTCATGAAGTTTGCAGATGACACCACCCTCATTGGGCTCATCTCGGTGGGGATGAGTCTGCCTACAGGTGGGAGATCGACCATTTGGTCACCTGGTGCAGCCAGAACAGTCTGGAGCTCAACGCTTTGAAGACAGTGGAGATGGTTGTGGACTTCAGAAAGAGCACAGCCCCACCCTCCCCCATCATCCTGTGTGACTCTCCAGTCACCACTGTGGACTCCTCCAGACGGCACCAGACATCAAGGAAAGCCCTGTCAAGATACAGACAGATGGTCAACACTTCAAGGCATTCAAGACCCTTCAAGCTCTAGTGCGGCCTAAAAGGTCAAACGAGGACACAAAGAACTATGTGAAAGATGTGTGGCCGCTCGTTGACGGGAGCACCGTGCATAAAGGGGGCAAGAAGCTGTGGTTGAGTAGCATAACCAATCAACCGACCTTTATGACTTTAGAATTTTTGTATAAATGTAGCATAAAGGGAACTACAAACTGCATTCATCTTACAACCCTGTTTTAATACATGCATTTACCTTGTACATTGTATATTCATTTTAGTCATGCACATTACATAACACATGGTGGAATTTGTTTTTCTGCTGTTATTTACCATGATTGATTTCCTGTGCCTTAGGATCGCAAGCGTCCAGGGTCAGGAGAGGGTGTAGGTGGGAAGCCCACTGCTGCAACTTGGCCCTGGTTTGTCCTCATGGACAAGGTGTTGGGACAGAGGCATTCCACCACCCCACCTGTCGTAATTGCCTCTATCCGTGAGGACACACCAGGGCCAAGTACTGCAGTGGGTGACCAGGAGGAGGAGAAGGAAGAGGAGGAGGAGAGCCAGCCGAGAAAGAGAAAGAGGGACAGACAGGATGAGCTGCTTCAGCTTCTTAAGGAAGACATGAGGTTGCAGAGAGAGGCAGAGGAGAGGAGAGCACAGGAGAGCAGAGACAGGCTGTTCTCTCTACTACATTTACATTACATTTACATTTACTCATTTGGCAGACGCTTTTATCCAAAGCAACTTACATTTGAGGAACAACATACAAGCATCAACAGAGCATCAAATACAGATCTACAACTGACAATACATACTAGTAAGAGTAGCAATAAATACTAGTAAGAGCTCACAGTACATATCACATCAATGGGGTAGATACCTAGGGAACGAAGTAAGAGTTAGTTAAAAGTGCAATCAAAACAAAAAGTGCAATCAATACAAGATCATTGTAGGGGATAGAAGAAGAAGAGCACAGGAAGTGCATGTTAGAGGTTAGGAGTTAGAGGTGTTATAAGAGGAAGTGTTCTCGGAAGAGATGAGTTTTCAAGAGCTTCTTGAAGTTAGAGAGGGACGTCCCTGCTCTGATGGCGTGTGGTAGCTCGTTCCACCATCATCCTTTTGAGTCCTTTTGGGCTGATCAAAAACCAGACGCGATGCTGTGTTCTGAACCATTTGTAAGGGTTTCACTGCACAAACTGGAAGACCTGTTAGGAGGGCATTGCAATAGTCGAGGCGAGAGATAACCATGGCCTGTACCAGAAGCTGGGTGGCGTACTGAGTGAGGTAGGGCCTGATTTTCCTTATGTTGTATAGAGCAAAGCGGCATGACCGAGAGACAGTAGCAACATTTTCTGAAAAGGAAAGCTGGTCATCAGTCATGGCACCCAAGTTTCTCACCACCTTGGTTGGAGTGATGGTTGAGGAGTCAATTTGTAGTTTGATGTTATGGTGGATAGATTTCTTGGCTGGAATGACCAAGAGTTCAGTCTTAGAGAGGTTTAGTTGAAGGTGGCAAGCCTTCATCCATGCAGATATGTCCGAGAGACAGTCCGTGATCAGCGCTGAGATGGTGAGATCACCTGGCGGGAAGGATAGGTAGAGTTGCGTGTACTAGAGAGACTTGCCGAAAAATAAATCCTTAAATAATAATATATACAATATTTTTTAATAAATTAAAATAAAATATTTGTTAAATAAATGATTTTATTTTCTGTGGTCTTTTTATTTACAACATTTATTCTGCTGAGCAGGGAGACCCTGGTGATGCTGCTGGACCTGGATGGGCTGCCACAATAAAGACCCTGGTCAGCAGGACATCATCTGGGGTGGTCTCCAGAGTGGGTTGCAGGTGTGGATGCATCTCTCCACTGTCCAGGGCTGGTTCAATCGACGGCTGCCATGTCACTAAAATGTTTTAGTAAGAGGCAAGAATAATAGGCTGTGCACACAAAGTACTAATTCACAATCTTATTTTGACAAAATAAATCAGGCAAAATTGTTAGGATATGAATAGGAATTTACCAATCTTTTACTTGCCTGTTAAAAATATTGGTGGTCAGGGGGCACCTCCTCCAGGGCAGACACCTCTGCAGACAGCTGGTCACGCCAGGGAGCACCACTGACCGTCTCCAAACCGTTCTCTCCTCATCCTCTGCCACATTCTCCTCAGGCTCATCGTCTGGGGACACAGTGTCACCAGCCCCAAGGCAGATGTTGTGGAGAATGGCACATGCTGTTATGACCTGAAATGGTTAAAAATATATTTCAGTCTGAAAAAAAATATTTATGCTTTTTGATGAATCAGTCTGTTGATTTACTCATTAGTATAATTAAAAAAAATACTCACGTGAGGTACAAAGGTGTGGTGCACCTCCAGCGCTTGCAGGAAGATGGCCCGGAACCTGGTCTTCATCATCCCAAAAGCCCGGGAGTGATGGCTGTTGAAGCGCTGGGCTCCCACACCTTGTATTGGCCTCTTGTAGGGAGTGATGAGGGGGAGTGGGTGCTGGTACCCTCCGTCTGCAAGGATGAAATGCCCTGGAGGAGGGTAAAGTGAACTCCTGTACAGTGGGCTGTAGCGGAGCACTCTGGAGTCGGACGTGGCAGCCGTCAATTGCTCCAGCTGCTTTAAAAAAGGCTCTGTGTCTTGCCAGCCCTGCAAACCCACGTAGATATCTTTTCTATTTCATCCTGGGTCTTCGGTAGGTGGATGACCTTGTGGCGAATGGCCACCACCTCCTCAGTGACTCTGTGGACGATGCGGTGGACAGTGGATGGAGGCATTGCAAACACTCAGGGGGCCACCCTGTATGATGCCCCACTTGCCAGCCAGAAGAGAAACACCAGGGTCTCAATGGTGGCACCCCATCCGTGTCTCCGTTCCTGGTTTAGGAGGCCCAGTAACACTCCCATCACCTCCCTGCTCAACCGGAAATCTGGCCGTGTGTCCTGATGGCTAAAAAACCTGTCCAGCACAGGAACACTCAGATTTATCCTGCAGTACAGGGGCCTGGCTGGTTTAGGGAGACAAGGAGAAGAACAACTGTTATGAAGTGTAGAGAGCTTAGTTAGATAAGTACGGTGGCCCTTAAGTGCAAACCACAACAGCATATTGACACAACACTACAGGTGAGACTGAAATGGAAAGGCTAGGTACAATCCTCCTCCTGACTGGTTGCACATCTCTCTCTCATTTTCACAAACTTTTGCAGTTTCTGCAGCAGCACTGAAGAGGAAAGGTAGGATAGAGGTTAACGTTACTGTGGAAAGAGAAACGATAGGTGTTAACGTTACGTTATGTATTGCCCTCACTGTGGCAGGAATTGTTTTCTACTACAGCCAAGTTTTTGCAGTGGCTGTGGCTAAGGGGTTCCCAGGGTGTTATTTGACGAATGTGAAGCCACCACCGATGAAACTAACGTTACACCTGAGAGCGCAGCGTATTCAGGTAACATGTTAACAATATCAACTTTGCTGTATTTGAAGCTAAGTGATGTGTATTGTTAAACTTACACTGTTATGTAACGTTATGTTATAGCCATGCCATATAAAACTGGCACCGGAAATCTAGCAAGCTAGTAAGCTAGGTGTTACGGTGATGAGTTCTGCCTACAGCAGGTAAGCTGGATCATATTCACGCTATTGAGCCAAAAAGACCCAAAAGGTGAGCTGGTAAAGCCATTTCAATAATAGATCTCCAGAAATAAGGTCACAGTGTCGATGCAATATTAGCCAGAGGTGTATGAAGATGTGGCAAGGCAGAACTCCGCAAAACACCTATTTACCAAAAAATTAACCTAAGTTAGCGTGTGGCCTTATTTTATTGGTAACGTTTCATTGGATGATAACGTTAGTTGAGAAGCTTGTGGTGCAACATAATCTTTTTTTGCAAAGCAGAAAATGGTTTTGAGCTCTGTCTAAGTAATTTGCCAGATAATGTTTAATGTTAGTTTTGCGTCTCATCCAGAGTTGGTGTCAAACCAGTGATCCACAAACCCTACTCCTCGTACTTTTTTGCAAAACCGCAAGAAAAAGTCAGAGGAAAGACAGAACTTTTCCTTTGGGGGAATGGGTAAAAAAAGGAAGGAAATAAATTTGTCCAGGTGAGTTAAGCTTTGTTTTGGAATAAAGTCTGTAGACAGGTTTTATCAAAATAATTACATTTCAAATCAAAAAGTTCTTTTACTGTCATGTGCACAACATTTAGACTACAGAAGCAGTATGTTGACAATGAAATGTTTTATAAAATGAAAACCATACATGTAGTAAGAGAAAAACAGTACCAGGTTAAAATATAAAATAAAGCAACATAGGCCTATAACAAATAATACTGTAAAATAGAAGACATGGTTTTCAATATACATTTATGTGTGCAGGTACTTTTTTATATACCTGCAATATAAACAGATGAAAATGAGTTTTCCATGTTTTCTATTGCAGATAAATATTGGATTGATGGCATTGCACAAGGGTGTTTTAAAAACATTGTGTGGAAAAGCACTACCACTGCTTATAGACACTGATGCAAATGCCAAAACACTCCATCAACTTGCTGAGAAGAAGATGAAGGACTCAATAAAGATCTTGAAGACCACGGACCCTTCATCCTCTTGTACCCAGATTCATCTCAAATAGTTAATGTGCCTTGAACAGACCGTCCTTTTGTGCTGAAGGAATACAAGGAAAGCATATCAGAGGATCACAAATTTTCTCTGCTCAAAAACAAAAGAGTTTGAGAAAGGTAAGACAGTTGGTATGGCCCACTTGGCAAATACTACCCACTAGGCGTACTTTCCAGTTTCCCCAATACTTTAATTAATAATAAACCTAGTCTAGGTTTATTATTAATGTACACATATATCATTGTATGCATTTGTGTTTGCAGATCCAGAACAAGAGGTACTGGAGAGTGATGAGTCTGACACTAAGGTTGTGGTTAGAAGACCTGGAGCTGAGTTTGATCTTGCTGATACACTGGTGAGTGTGAGGTTATGTTGTATGTTTATTGATGACATGTAAGAGTAAATCAATTGTTAACTTGCAGCAATGCAGTCTGTTTAAATGTAAATGGTGACTTTGGTTTTATTTCAGCCATTTATACCTCAGCATGAGAGCAGCCCTGTACTGCAATCAGAAACATTGTAAGTCGGTTTATATGTAAACATATACATTCTGTTGTGAATAGTGTCCACCATTTACAGTCTTACTCATTTAAGGGTATTCTTTACAAAAGGTGGCTACTGGAATACATACATTTGACTCCAGTAACCTTATGTGAAGTACTGTGTTTTTCTCCCCATTTAAATATAAAATGTCCCATCTCAGGTATTGCACTGGCAGACTTTTACAAAGCAGTGATTTACCTAAGGTAGTAATCCATTATTACATATTACTTGTGGTTTTCCTGTTTCCTTTGTAGTTTAATATCACATTTTTGATTAAAACCATTTTCTACATATTTCATATTATACTGTCTGATACAGAGGAAGCTATTCAAAGTACCGCAGGATCTTCTGCTACCAGGAGCACTTATTATGGGTGTGTATTTAAGTGTGTAAATTTTTTCTTGTGTGCGAAAGCATAGGTCGACATAAATTAAGTGTTCTTTTTACAGGAAGTACACAGACCTGTATGCGCCAGTTGTCATTGATGATGAGGAAGATTAGGAGGAAGAAATTGCAAATGAAAGACATATTTTGACAAAGGAACCTGAGTAAGTCACTAAATTATTATTACAACAGTAATAACGGGTACTCTGCAGTTGTTTTTGACTCCCAATAGAGCTGCATATTTGGCTGCTCTATCCTGGTAAAACTATGGATTGAAAAACAATGCTGCCTAACTGTGTACTGTGCCCAAATGACTGTACTCTCAGAAGTTTCCTTTATAATTATGTTGTATGCATTTGTGTTCCAACTTCTTGTAATTTAAATATGCAAGTATGAAATCTTTTACATCTGAAGTAATTTATTACTTTATTTTTACACACAAGTGCGTCTTCTCAAGAAATCGTTACAGATTTGTCACCTGCTCTTGATCACAAAAAAGTCAGCAGGTTTAATGTAGCTAGGTCAGATGTGTGGGATGGAGCTGTCCGAGGATTTAAGTGTGGCTCTTACTCTGATAACAATGACTTGCTTGCGAAGTTCACTGACGATGCTGGCACATTTGAAGAGGCCTTGGATACAGGTGGTCCCAAGCAAGAATTCCTCACCCTTTTCATGAGTCATCTCAAAGATCGCCATGGTCCGCAGAGAGCTTTCAAAGCATCAGAGAGATCTCATTGTTGAAAGACATAAGTCAGGAGACGGGTACAAAAGAATTTCCAAAGGATTAGATATCCATGGAACACAGTGAAGACAGTCATCATCAAGTGGAGAAAATATGGCACAACTGTGACTTTACCAAGAACTGGACGTCCCTCCAAAACTGATGAAAAGATGAGAAGAAAACTGGTCAGGGAGGCTTCCAAGAGGCCTACAGCAACATTAAAGGAACTGCAGGAATTTCTGGCAAGTACTGGTTGTGTGGTACATGTGACAACTCTCGTGTTCTTCATATGAATGGGCTATGGGGTAGGGTGGCAAGACGGAAGCCTTTTCTTACAAAGAATAGAACTTTTTGGCCATAATTCCTAAAGGTATTCCATACCCGCAGTGAAGCATGGTGGCGGCAGCATCATGCTTTGGGGCTGTTTTTCTTCAGCTGGAACCGGGGCCTTAGTCAGAGTGGAGGGAATTATGAACAGTTCCAAATACCAAGCAGTTTTGGCACAAAACCTTCAGGCGTCGGTTAGAAAGCTGAAGATGAAGAGGAAGTTCACCTTTCAGCACGACAACGACCCAAAGCGCACATCCTGGATTTTGGACTTCACCAGAAGAAGATTAACGTTTTGGAACGGCCCAGCCAGAGCCCAGACCTGAATCCGATTGAACATCTGAAGAGGCTTGTGCACAGGCCATGTCCTCGCAATCTGACAGATTTGGAGCACTTTTGCAAAGAAGAGTGGGCAAATATTGCCACTTCAAGATGTGCCATGCTAATAGACCCAAAAAGACTGACTGCTGTCAGTATTAGTCTAAGGGTGTGCACACTTATGCAACCAGGTTATTTGAGGATTTTTATTTTTCCATTTTTCCCCCTCGAAGATTTCAGTTAGTTTTTCTATTGAATTGTTCACATTATAGGTCACATTAAAAGGTGGAAAAAGCTCTGACATGATTTATCTTTGTCTTATTATTTTACATCATAAGAACCTGCCATTTTTACAGGGGTGTGTAGACTTTTTCTATCCACTGTAAAGTAATTCAAAAGAGGGAACCCTAGCCCTGGGGCTGCTGCTTGCAGTACCTGGCCATCTGTAATGAGCCTTTTTATACATTTGTCTGGCTAGTTTGTTATTGTTAACCAATAGTCATTCAGGTCACATTTTTTCAGGTTCAGAATGCAAGTTCCCCTTCGAGGGAACTCGAACTGCGTCGGTTACGACACTATGGGAACGCCTCTAGGCGAAGCAGGTCTGAACGTGAATGAAATCACTCCAATCCTATTGGCTTGTTGCTAGAACGGTAAGGTGTGACGGAATAACCGGAGGAGTATAAAGCACACCTGTACACACTCATCATTAGCTTTTTTTTATTCAGCAGGCGCTCTGTATGTTGTTTGAAGAAAGCTCCAGTCCTACAAGCAGTGTGTCTTACCTGAAGAAGAAGTCTACCAGCATGTCCGGCAACCAGATGTACAGAAGGTGTGTTTTTTTCTTGCCCTCGGTACATCACGGATAGAGATTCTCATGAGATGTGTGTCTCATGTTTGGGGATGGAGCCCGCCCGGGCAGCTCTCGAGGGGGCTGCCTGCGCCCGTTGAGAAGCCCTTTCCGTGCGGGTACTGAGGTACAGCAT
>NC_060168.1:5339208-5345217 GCF_021292245.1 Micropterus dolomieu | reverse complement strand
GGTAGAATTCTCTCCCTCTACAATATAAACTGAAATTCAATCGAACCTTACATAGGCTACCCTGTTTTAGTACCTCCTTGTTGTCATATTAACTGTTATCCCTGTAATATCACCACATTTACCCACAATTGTACCCTCTTTTGTTAGTTAATAAATTCACCTTGAGTCCCTATACATAGAACTTACGCTCAGATCTGAGACTGACTGATTGACCTTACGATTTCAGAATAACAACTAATGAATTAACCGAACTTCGTATAATTCTCAGGCTATACTCAAGGACCTAAAGCCTTGGGCGGACAGGCAAATCTTTAGGTGGTGCTCCTAATTTCGAGGTATAAATTAATATTCCCAGAAATATTAATTTCCATAACTGTATTAAAATTTTACGTAGCCGAGGTCTGCTACAATATTCGTCTCCATACCGGTGGACAGCAGCTGTGAACATTGCTAGGCGACAGGAGCAGTACTTCACCACGCAATGGTAAGGGTGGGGTCAGTTGGTAACGGTTGGTTCAGCCTTTTGCGGCCGTATGCCTTCGTAGGCCGCAAAGGCCATGCCCTTCAAAGGATGCAGTCCAAAAGTAGAATGGGAGCCAGGGCCTTAAGCTATCAAGCTCCATCTTATGAAACCAGGTTCCAGTTTAAAGCTTATAGTTAGGGCTGGCTCAGGTGAGTCCTGAACCATCCCTTAGTCTGCCTTGGGCCTTCCCATGATGCACTGAACTCAACCCGTTTACACCCTCCATACTTTTACGAACTCCTCCTAGAGCTTTAATCTGATCGACTTCAAATGTGGGTAGCGCCATCTTAAGAGCCTTGCAATGTTAAATTGCGAAGCATTTTTTGATTGATCAAACGGTGTGTCCATGGCATGCCGTTGAATTGATGTTACGCCATGTAAGAGGAAGTAGCATGTAAATGGACTAGACAAGGTCAGATCTGGCCCAAAATTCACAAGTGAACCTCTTCATAGACTTGTCATGTCAATATCCAGCAGTAGTGATAGCGCCACTTACTGGCATCTGGAAAGGACACATTTTAAAATTTAATTCTTATACCTCTTTCATATTTTTACCCCACTTAGCACCTTAGCGACAGAAATGTCCATAGTGAGGCATTTATGCTCCTTATAAGAGGTGGACCACATCCACATGGACCCTGACAACTATTTCTAGGAAAAACGCCTAAAATAACATACCCAAAATAAATCAGTAATATCTCCTCAACCATTAGGCCTAGATGCATAATTCTGGTCTCCTTTGAAAGGTCTGGAGCTAAGGAATATAAATCCATTGTATATTAACCTATTTATTTTACTATTACAGACTACATGGAGATGAAATACAGAAGAAATAGGATATTTTCATCCTCGCCTGGTAAAAAAAGCTTTATTTTGATGCAATAAACCTTTAAAACCTTCATAAGGTAGATTATAATGCACCTGAATATCTTCTAATACACCTGGAACACAACTGCAACTGTACACTTGATGAAAAGAATGGCTATCTCTCTCTCCCCCTCTCTCTCTCTCTCTCTACCCCTCTCCCTCTCCCTCTCTCTCCTTCACCCCAACCAGTCGAGGCAGATGGCTGCCCACCCTGAGCCATGGTTCTGCTCGAGGTTTCTGCCTCTTAAAAGGAAGTTTTTCCTTGCCTCTGTCGCCTAGTGCTGCTCTTGGTGGGAACTGTTGGGCTTCTGTAAATAGCATCATAGAGTATGGTCTAGACCTGCTCTTTTATGAAAAGCGCTATGAGATAACTGTTGTTGTGATTTGGCACTATATAAATAAAATTTAATTGCACTGCAATATAAATAAATATATAAATAAATATAAATCGCTCCACACTACCATGTACCGTTACATTCTTTCTTGCGGGCTAAATCAATCCTATCTAGTCTGGGACTGCCTCAGGATGAATACAAAAAGTATAATCCTTTGAAAGAACATTTAGACTACACATTGTTCGTACTTCTGTTGTATTTGTTCCAGTGATATCATTAGAATTGTTAAACTGCTCCTAAATCTTAAATTAATACTGCATCATAGCAGTTGTATCTGTGTGGATGATCTGACCTTCAATTTAAATGACTTAATCAGACTCATATATAAATCAATTTTATTTATTTTTTCTTTCACTCTTCTGCTACTCCTCTGTTTAATCCGTTCTTCACTGTCATCATCTACCTAAACAAAAATGATTCTCCAGAGCCCCGATGGAGAAATGCACAGAGAGGGATGATGGTGAGCAAGGGCAGGATGAGTAGCAGGTGGAGGATACAGAGTAAAGCTTTTAATCTGTAAATGGAGAAGGGTAATGGTCATTTAAGCATTAAGATATCCCCTCTGTCTGTCTGCTCTGTTTGCATCTCCTTAATGCTCTTTAAACATTTATGAAGCCTGATAACAAAGAAAGACTGTAGCTACGCAGAGTAATCAAATCACTGCTGGTTATAGGGCTCTACTCGGAAGAGTGAGTGAGGGAGATAAAGAATAAGAGAGACTGGGAATTAAGAAGAAAACAGTGACAGTGTGAGAAATAGAGACAGAAAGAGGAGAGGACAATGAAAAATATCTCAGCTCTTAAAACAGTCATCTTGCAATGTGCAAATAAACTGCAGCGTGTTGCTGTCAAGGAGAATTTACAACAATGTATATTACACTTTCTCTAAACACATTTCAACGTCTCTCTGATGGGTTCCCTCCGAAAACAACATATTCATTTTACAGAGTGTGTTCACTGAAATTCATGACTCGCCACATTCACGACGGAAAATAGTAGAATTTTACAAGCTAAGGTTTTGACATATTAAGTGCGATAATACCCTGCGGTAAGTTTTATACTGTTATATTATGTGATAAGTTTTTATTATGACAGTGCCCTAGCAGCGGTGTTCATGTTTCTTGAGGGACAAAAAGGTTGGCTTATCACCTTCAAGGTCAGTGCTGTAAAATGATGCCATTTTCTTTCTTTGTCTTTACTTTTGATATTATTCATATTAAGTACTCTCTGTAAACCTCTTAAACCTCCTAAAAGTTCATATTATCAGTTATTGTAGAATGTTAGTTTCATAATTTCATTATATCAATTTTTATTTTGTAATAATATTATGGTGTCTACATTGTGTTGTGTGATTTTAAAAAGAGACTTAACTACAATTAGAAAATATGTATTTTAGGCCTAGTGGACAGAAAAACTAGGAGTCTGGACCCAGATGCAGACATATACTGAACAAAATTATAAACACCTCACTGGTGTGGCACATCTATGGCGCTAAATCAGGGCCAAATGTATTGTTAATTTGAAAAAAAAAAAAAAAAAACTGTAATAGACAAATTAAAACTTGTAATTGAACAATTAATTTAACATTTGATTTGTTCCTATGATATAAAAAAATGCCTCTGTGGGGATACTGTCCCCAATTATCTATTCAAAAGGGCTCATATCTTTGACATCTTACCTGTGCACTTGGCGCCATAACGAGTGAATACTGCGTTGTGCTTATTGTAGTTTGTGGTAGTGAAAGTCCATTCTCAAAGTGTCATTGCTGAACTGCACAATCTGGCACAGTTTATTGCTCTTATAGTGTAATTGGTGTCACGTGTTGTCCAAAGCAGCTTTTTAAACAGAACTTTGTCAATGGCATCAGTTCCCTACCAGTCAGTCAGAACTGAAGAAGTCCCTTGGATGAGGGACGAAATGTCTTCTAGTATCTTCAAACAAGTTCAGTTGCTCTTGACCTAAACCTTCGTTGGATGATCTTGAACATGTACGCTTTTATGATCAGTCTGTCATTGATATATGTGAACTCCGGACATTATGGATTTATCCTCAGCACAGAAGAAAATCTATTCACTTTTCTTATTCTTATTTTCCACAACAACAAGGGTGACGCCATTGCATTCGTTCTGTCATCCTACTTCCGGTTGAGCAGGACCTAAGCTAGCTGCTAGCTGTAATGTTAGACGATAACCGAGAAAAGATGTCAAGTATTACATTTTCAGTTTCAAGAGGTGAGAACAATTGCACACACAACGTTATGAGAATAATGTGAAGAGCTTGGAGTGCATTTTACAACTTAAACCTACCACCAAGATGAGGAGCACTTGAGGCTAACTTATGGCTGAAGGCGCTAAACTTGATGCGCACTACGCTTGTGTGTTCTGGAAGCAGACTGATGAAGTCCTCGGCTGAACAGGTTGTCAGATTCAGGTAAGCTAGCTATATATGTGTTAAGTTGCATAACTTTACTTTTTTTAAGTTTGTTCTATCAATACATTTAAAGATAAGTAATGAGCAGGTAACTAAAGTAACTAAATACAATTCATTTTGCATGATTACCATTGCCTACCTAACGTTATAAATTTAAATTTTGACATTAAGGTGTTAGCATATTATGATCTCCTCCATTACAGTCTAACAATAGCTCACGTTATTCCTGTAAGTTACATATATCGCAGAGGTTAGCCGGCCAACTTAGTTAGCTACACCCCTCATTCAGATGTTGATATTGACCTTTGTATTAACAAAACAATTAGAGATTGTGTGTATACTGTCTTGTTTTAAATACACCTCTCTCACACACACTGTTTTATATAATTGTGGTTGCCATGATCAGTGCTTGAAATGGAGAAAAATAGGTGCCAGTACTCCCCCCATTCTGGAGACATTTTCGGCACCAACTTATGGTGGAAAAAATTAATTTATATGAAGGGGAACAAAATTAAGGTGGTGACAGGTGACAATTCAAAATATAAAAATATAATGGAATATAATGCAGTAATGAGCTTTTGGACTATGCGCATTTGTTTCTTCTATATTTCAGTTGATTTGCATGTTTTGTTATTGTCCATTGTTACATTTGGAAAATTACATTTATTGTTGCTGGTGTTCAAAACATTTTTAACAAAAGCTTTCAAAAAGTGATGGGCATTCTGATTCTGACCTGTCCCCAGCGTCCCCAGTGTAAATGACACCTATCTGTCAATATTTTTAAATGTCCCGCCCCATCCAGGCTGCGATTGGTCGGTTCACAAAAAGTGACATTGACAAGCTACATTCAGTACACGGCTGCTTGAAAGGCACCCGAGCTTCTTCATCTCTCTCTGCTGACAGAGTTTAGCAAGCAGAGAGAATGGGAACAGCTGAGAACCTGATATGGAGAGGGCAGAGGAGAGGACTGCCAGCTTGGGAGAAGTCCCGGTATGTAAGAAAATGTAAAAAAAACAAATTGACACAATTCCAGTCTCTCTGGTTCCCCTTGATCAACTTTATCACTTAATGGGGGTGGGTGTGTACTGCCTTGCTGGTCAGGGTCCCGTGCGGCCGGTAGGTGTGTCTGGGGGTGGGTTGATTCTTGGATGCATCGCGGTGCGGGCGTGGGGGACTCGTTTTTGGGTTTTTTTAATGTTGGTTGATGGCGTGGTGTTGGCGGGGGGCGGGGGGCGGTGGTGCGGCGCTCGGGCTGCCTGGGGTGCGGGCTTGACGGGGGGACCGGTGTTTGCCCTGTATTCGGCGTGCTGCTGCTGCTGGGTGGGTAGCCACTTTTCTTGGGTGTCGCACGGTTGTTGGTATCGGTGCATGGGTGGTGATTTTGACTCGCGCGGTGTGCGGATGTGGTGGCGCTCGGTGCTTGGCTGCCTCTCTGTGGGTCCTGTGTGTGGGTCCAGGTTGGGGGGAAGGGCGGGCATGGCGGTGGGGTTTGGTGGGGGAGGATGCTTGTGGTGGGTTTTGGTCCGGTGGTAGGCGTGCGGTGTGGGTCACGGTGTAGCCGTGGGTGGGGTCTGTGGTCTCCCTGGCTGTGGGGGGGATGGGGGCGGTCTGCACCGGCTGGCATCTCTCCTGTGCAGCACATTACTTGGCTGTTGTGTGCCACTAGTTAGATTGGTAGTGGGGTAGTGTTGGTTGGCTCACCTGTAGGTCGTGATTGGCTTGCGTGCTTGTCGAGGGTTGGGGGCATCAGGAGCGGGCCTGGACTGGGCTGGTGTGCGGCTCTGTCCTGTGTGCA
>NC_060168.1:5325921-5339108 GCF_021292245.1 Micropterus dolomieu | reverse complement strand
GCGGGCTTGACGGGGGGACCGGTGTTTGCCCTGTATTCGGCGTGCTGCTGCTGCTGGGTGGGTAGCCACTTTTCTTGGGTGTCGCACGGTTGTTGGTATCGGTGCATGGGTGGTGATTTTGACTCGCGCGGTGTGCGGATGTGGTGGCGCTCGGTGCTTGGCTGCCTCTCTGTGGGTCCTGTGTGTGGGTCCAGGTTGGGGGGAAGGGCGGGCATGGCGGTGGGGTTTGGCGGGGGAGGATGCTTGTGGTGGGTTTTGGTCCGGTGGTAGGCGTGCGGTGTGGGTCACGGTGTAGCCGTGGGTGGGGTCTGTGGTCTCCCTGGCTGTGGGGGGGATGGGGGCGGTCTGCACCGGCTGGCATCTCTCCTGTGCAGCACATTACTTGGCTGTTGTGTGCCACTAGTTAGATTGGTAGTGGGGTAGTGTTGGTTGGCTCACCTGTAGGTCGTGATTGGCTTGCGTGCTTGTCGAGGGTTGGGGGCATCAGGAGCGGGCCTGGACTGGGCTGGTGTGCGGCTCTGTCCTGTGTGCATGCTGATAATTGTATTTCGGTTCTCTGAGGGGTCTGGCGTGGGGGGGTGGTTGTGCCGGCTCTGATGGCCTGGTGGTGCTCAGAGTGCTCCTGATTGTGTGGGAACGGTGACGTGGGGGGGTGGCAGTGGGGCTGCCGGAGGGGCCCCGGCTAGGACAGGGGATTGTTGGACTTTGGGTTGGGGCTGCACTGACCTGTCTCGGGGGTGTGTGGGGGTCTGGCGCTCGGGGCTTTGGATCCTCTGGGTCTGGGGCGGGTCTGCGCGCTGGGGGGGCCGGGCCCCCCTGGACCTGCCCTGGGGCTGGGCGGGGTTGTCGCTGACTCTGGGGTGCTGCCGGTGCTAGAGGGGCTCTTGCTATAAACTCTGGGCTGGAGGGACCTGGCGTCTTCCTGCTTAGGGGGGTGGGGGACAGGACTGAATGAATGATGGGGCCAGTCAGGAATCTGGTCCCAGTGAGGAGGACCATTCTAACCTCCCTATGACCTCTTTCACCTTTCCTCCTTTTGTCATGTATCACAACATACACCCTTAGGACTCTGGTGGGCAGGCAGGCTGCAGGGCGCTTTCAGACAGGGTGAATAAAGGTTTTTTAAATATTTCCCTATCGATTCCCTCTGGCCGCTTCGTCATATCGTCTAATTAACTATGCTAATTACCCACGTTAACACTGACAATGGATGGGACACTATAGGTCCTTTTCCACTGCACAGTACCAGCTCGACTCGCCTCGACTCTACTTTGTTTGGTTTTCCATTGTGGAAAAGTTGTACCTGTACCTGCTTCCAGGTACTTTTTTTCGTATCACCTCGGTCGCGGTTCCAAGCGAGCTGAGGGATACTAAAATGTGACATGAAAACAGGACAGACTGCTGATTGGTCAGAGAGAATATTCACTATTCACTGCATCATCATCACGTGCGCCAGACAGAGGCCAGCAACAGAAAGTTTCATTTGGAATTTCATCACTAAATCCACTTCTGCGAAGTTTTGAGGTGAGAAATCAGCTGTGTAGATTTTGAATATTGACAGTTTTACGAGAAGTGATGGCGGAACAAAAATGTGCTTGAATATTTTCGGAGTTGAGGAGCGTGTGAGGCCGGCCAGCCACCCGCTCACAGAGCCCTCTGCTCCCACCGTCACACAGACCACTGCAACAACAACGGCAGAGGAAAACACAGCTGGAAGCTTTTCATACCGCTTATCTGTCTTTACATTCTGAGGAATGTTGAAACTTAACTTAAAAAAGAGAAAGCTGTGTGGATCGCTGGTGTGTGTGTCGCATTGAACATTACGTCGCGGAAGTTGTGTGTGGGTTTGCTATGACGACCAGCTACATTAAGGGGTACTCTCTGCAATGGAAAATGGAGCACGGCCAAACCGAGGCAAGTAGAGTCGAGTAGAGGCGAGGTGAGCTGGTACTGGTAATGGAAAAGCACCAGATTTGTTTTTCTTATGTAGTTTTCTGTCTGCTTCCATTTCGAAATATCTGTGGCATTACATGTAATTTTTGATTACGTTTGGTTACTGTTAGATATAAACAAATCTTCTAACCATTCTAACTAGCGTACTAGCTACTGGACGTGACGCGTCAGTTTTAGTGCAAGTCAGATTATAAATAGCAGAAGAACGGAGTATTAAAAGTGGGCAGGGCGGAATTAGGTGAATAGGCCTTCTTTCTACTGTCCTTCTGTCCCTGGGGCGTCTCATACAGAACACTGCCCCCCCCCCCCCCCCCCCCCCCCCCCCCCCCCCCCAACACACACACACACACACTTTCTAAATCATGTGTTTTCTGACATGCCGAGCATAAAGTCATGATATTTTGAGACGAATTTGTAATATAGACTGACAAGACATACTAAAACATGCAAATATGACTCAGATTACTGTTAATTTTGTCTAACAGTGTCCCTAATACTCATAGCTGACAGACTAAAACTCCACCTTTTGGTTTCTGTTATTCCCTCCCTAATTTGTGGCTGACTATTAAGACTTTGTTTACCAAATACAGTGACTAGACACTGTTGGACAACAGAGGTTATAGTTGAATTTTTGATCAAAAGTATTGGGACAATCCAGCAGTCAATAGATATTGGTAGGGACATCTCGCTACTATCCCTACCTAATTCTACGCCCTTGAGAAGAAGAAGTGGTTCCTTTGGTTAATACAATTTTTAAGATAGAACCACACTGTGTTCTGGAAAAATATTTTTGTTTCTGCTATTCTTTCTAATTAAGCAGCAATCTCAACAGCACATACTTCAACAAAAAAAATTGTATCATTGACAGACCAGTTTTGTTTTGCTACTGCCATGTTTCTGTCCCTCCTGGAAACCAACTGTGTGTGCGTGCGCATATGTGTGGGCACACAGAGAGGTGAAGTTGACGACAACTTGTACGGTACGTAACACTGAAATTCAAACGTGGTGTTCTGTCAGGAGATGCAGTTACATAAACTTACTTACAGGGAGAAACGTATAAATCCACCTGGGGACAGGGTGAATATTTTACAAGCACGGACCAGGTAAAGCAAGGCTTAAAACACCAGGTTTAGAATAAGCATAAATAATAAGTAAACTGTTATGCTATGAGTAGAGAAAAAGTCCGTTAGCCACTAGGCTAATTGATGAAGCGTAAAACACCATAGCCTTAAGCTAATAACTGTGATTAGCAAGTTCTAGCAGTTATAACCCTGTTCAACTTGGCTCCTCCCATCCAGCTGAACTAAACATGCAACAGCCAGCTGAGAGAGTTTGGGCTTTAAGGGAGGGGTGGGGAACGTCGCTGTAAAGGAAAGAGTGTGCTGGATATTTACCTACTTGTTTGCCAAGGTCGGTGGTTCAATCTCTGGCTCCCTCAGGCTGCATGTCAAAGTGTCCTTGGGCAAGATACTGAACCACGACTTGCCCCTGGCCGCTGTTCCGCCAGTGTATGAATGTGTGTGAATGTTAGTTTCTGTTTGAGCACTTAGGCTCAGTGTATGAATGTGTATGACTGGTGAATGCAGATGTAGTGTAAAAGCGCTTTGAGTGGTCGAAAAGACTAGAAAGGCGCTATACAAATACAGAGCATTTACATTTACAGTGGTAATTACCTAACAATATACTATAATTTACCATATATTTACCAGGTAAATTAGGGGACTGTCAACGAAACTTGGCAAGAGGATTTCTTTCTTAAGAAGGTGAAATTAGAAATGGCTGAGATCTCATCACATGGGTGTCATGAGGTTCCCTTTGAAAATGTACTTTGAAACACAATATTATTATTATTGAATGATGACCAGTGTGTTTCTGCTGTCTGTCTGCCCGCTCATCCCTGATGGATGGTAAAAAGGAGTTCCTTTCTTTTTGGTACCAGTTAAATTTAGTTATGAATGATCACTTCAGCATGCCTAATGTTTTATTACTCACTCAATTAATCCGCTATGAATATGACAGCTGACAGTGGAGGCTACTCTACATTTAGGAAAGAAATCCACCTTTTCAGAATATTATTTTTTGCTAGTGAATGGGATCTGCAGCTGTACCACAACAATCTCACTCCAGTATCTCAATGTTTTTGTAAACTGAGCATTAGAGGTTTATAGTATCAGATGTGGGTGTGAGATATGTGTATCAAAATAGATGTCACTTTCTCTCGCTGTACCTTTTCCCCTTCTGTCCTCTTATCCAAATCTCCCTCTGTGTGACCAGTGATTGGGTTCTGGTTTGTGCTGATTCACAGTGGATGTGGCTGACAGAACGGCCAGGTAACAGCGACTGGGTCAGGACAGATAAAGATGAATTTCCTTCCAAAAGCAGGTAGCGATAGCTGCAAAAGTACATTCCTCATATGCGATCTATATGGCGTATAGGTTGGCAGCAGCTCAGCCAGTCATCCAACTGGCTGGCAAAGAGGTGGTGGTGATGGTGGTGGGGAGGGTTACTCAGGGTTAAATGGAGCCAATCACAGACAGAAAAACAGCATTACACACCACATTAGGCATCATCTCACTGCTCACTCACTTCCTTTCTCCTCTTTTTCTCTCTCCCCCTCTCTTTCTCTCTCTCCAGGTGTGCAGCCAGCTGATAGTGTCGGCTCTATTTGCACATTAACTTGAAATTCCACAACTAATAGATTCTACCAGATTCAGCTAACTCAATAATGCTGATCTGCAGCTTATTTCATCCAACCAGCCAACTAGCCAATCATTCAACCAACCAGCCAACCAAGGAACACAACTGCATATGAATCTGGGGTCTGCATCTGGAGTGTAATCTATGAAGTCAATCCTTTGTTATAGTTTTACAATAAACGAAGCAATGCAGAACACTTAATAACATCTGGATGACTGCCTGCTGCACAGCAAATACACTCCATCTCAACAAAATGTATAAATCTTGTATATTGCTGTGGTCAGATAAACATACACATTGCCTGTACAATGCAGAAAGAAAAATATTTTCAGGTGTGTAGAACTGAATGCATGTCACATACTTTGTAATAATACAGTATATTATATTTACTATATACTATATTATATAGTATCAATGAAGTCACATGTGAAAATCCATGTGTGAATTTTACCTGAACTGTGCTTTTGCATCTTGGAAATGTATTGGTACCCAATAAAATTACAGTTTAGCCATTCTTTCTTTTTTTTTTTTGTGGCTTTTTGCCATTATTTGATAGGAACAGATAAAGAGAGAGACAGGAAATGCCCTAATTTAACCATTCTTTAATCTGAAGTTGCAATTGTAAATGAAAAAGTGAATAATCATAAGCTGTGACCTTTAAAATAATATGTGCATGGAAATATTCATAGCAATTAGGGGTTAATAATATGTAATATAATCTTGTTTTGCCTGCAAACTTCAGCATGGATCAGAATTAAAATTTTCATGTGGAACTTGAGAATGATAGATGATGACTTGATGATGATAGAAGTACTGCAGTTATCTCACTTCTAGATTCAGTAGGCTTCTGTCAGAGTGTTCATAAACCGACTCACTGTTTTAACCTCACCCTCGACCTTGTTCTGTTATATGGTATTGAAATTGAACATTTAAGAGTGTTCCTTTTTATCTGACCACTATTTGATAACTTTTGCGTTCCTATTGCTGGACTACATGTCATTAGGCAAAAATGAGATGTCTATCTGAGAGTGCTGAAGCTCAATTTAATTTTATTCACTACCATGTCTCAAAGTAACAGAGTATGCTAATTTCAATCCCTCCCACATTGATCAATGACACTTAACTCTGTTGCCCCTCTAAAAAAGAAGATAATAAAACAAAGCTATTAGCTCCATGGTATAACACCGAAATTCGCAAATTAAAGCAAACATCGCAGAAACGAAATGGCATTCCACCAATTTGGAAGAATCTTGTTTAATTTGGCAAGATAGTCCTAAAACTTATAGGAAGGCCATCTGTAATGCCAGAGCAGCGTACTACTCGTCATTAATAGAGGAAATTACAGGGCTTTCGTGAGAGCTCAAAAAGTCAATTTCAAAATCAAAATTTAAGGCCTTAAAAAGTCTCATATTCGCTTTAGTACTGTGTTCTAGGTCTTAAATAATTTTAAATAAAAAATTTGCTCTAGATTTTCCAACTTATTCTTCACATATAATAACAAAGTTCCAAAATTAGGTGGAATTGCATACTTCTACTTTTTTGGACAACAAAAGAAAATTCTTGACGGAGGACTCAAACCCCCCCACCCCACCCAAATATATTTGCTTACATACATGTTTTATTAGTGTTATATATCCAGAGATAAAGCATGGCCCACTTTGCAAAGGCAGAAAAAAACAAGTTTGCTGCTACAACTCCATCCTAGGGGAAACACTGAATAGTAATTTAAGTAATAGCAATGTTGCAGCCATCACATCTTTGAAGCTTAAACCAGACATGATAACACTAATGAACAGTTGAGTTCCCCAGAATGCTTTGTTTGCAAACATGTCACATTTTTCGTCCCTTCTGAGTTTGCATGTATGTGTTTTGGATCAGAGCCAACACTAAGAGCAGAGGTGCTCTGGGTCCTCCACACAGTGACTAGACGCCAATCCTATAACGTGAATGAGGAAATCGGGGAATTGGTTCAGACAATGTTTCCGTACTTGACATCGCTAAATCATTCACATGCGGGAATGATAAAAGTGTCTACATTACACGAATTGGAATAGTGGGTTTTAGCAAGACGTGCCTAATTTCCAAAAAAATGGGACCGTTTGTGCTGATGTTCAACAAGAGTCTGAATGACACCACCAAAACGAAACATTGCAGATTAATGTAGTGTGCACACACACTGACACTCACTCACGCATCCACAAACTCATGCCAACATGTTTGCATGAGCTTTTCAACAATGCATCTAACGTGTTCAGTACTGTTACACTTGAATACATTTATTTACTTTACAAGTAATTTCGTGACTGCATTTCCTTTGTACGTTTTCTTTTTTTTGATGTGATATAGGTGTTAAATTTCGTTCAAAATGGTCTTAAAAAGGTCTAAAAAGTCTGAAATTTGACTAGGTGAAACCTGCTGAAACCCTGAAATAAGAACAGCTAGCATGAACTCTACATCCAAGCCCTGAAGTCCGATTTGGCACTCTCCACAATTCAAGTTTTCCTAGCACAGCTGGCTGTTTTCCTCCTTGGATGCAGGCCTGTGACGCAAAATGGCAACATCGATGACATTACCCTCCCGCGGAGATTGCTGGGAAGTGCAGTTCCAGCCTCCTCCGGGGGTTCCATTCATTCTTTCTGATGCCCCAATTTCTCCCGGAGAGAACTTTCATACGTATGTTTCCTGCACTGACAGAGGCGAGTGGTGTGTGTGTTACCCTAATGGTGTTTTAGTGAGTTATTTTCTCTGGTGAGTGTTTCGATTTGGTCCTGACTGAATTCCAGGCTGTGGTGCAGTGCCTGGAATTCCCCGTATAGTGCTTTTATTAGTGCAATTCTGGTGTCCAGTCCGATAAATTTGCCTTCAATAGAAATTAGAATGTCACTCATCTCTGCACAGCATGGAGGTTTTGGGGATGTGAATGGAGTTGTACCTGTACAGGAGAGAGAATCAGGACGGATTCTTTTTGGGTTTGGAGTAGAAGTGGATTTGGGGTTTTTTTGCTATCGTTTGTCCTTCATGTTGCATGCTGGTAGATTAATTCTTCCAAGTGATCCAGGTTGCGTGATGTTATAGTCCAATCTGAGATGACAATGAATGAGATTGAATGTCGCACCATCCTGTGAGAATAGTGTTCATAGATCCATCACCTCCAAAACCACTCTGCCAATTGGTGGGAGTGCGGTCTTTTATGAAAAGCACTGAGATAACTGTTGATGATTGTATGGTGTTCCTCAAATATAAGTCGCTTTGGATAATGCAAATGTATAACTTGTTGTGACATGGCACTATATAAATAAAATTGAATAAAATTGAAATTGAGACAAACAGACACTGTTGTTATTGTTTTTGGTATTTTGGGTCTATTTTGGGGCCTCTCTGCCCTTCCACGTGCCTATGTAGAAAATCCATAAAGCAGGGAAAGCACCTCTATATGCACATGGAAGGCCTGAGGCAGAAAGCAGACCCCTCAAAACAATTACACACGGCAAGACTCCCTTGCCCTCCATGAGCTATATGGAAAGGCCAGCAAGGCTAGGAAAGCACTCAGTAGAAAGCCAATTGACTTAATGACATACGATTAGCCAACTGAATATATTTTATTTTATTTATTTACCCTGATAGATGCCATTGCGAAGACTGCTAAGGCACATCACAATGCCGTAGAATGTCCTTCAGGTATTGGTCATTGAGTCCATAATTTGTTCCTTTTAGCTGTCTGCCTTGTTGTCTGACTAGTTCTTTCTGTTTATAGTGCTCGAATTTTGCGATGATCGGCTGTGGTCTGTTGCTATCATTGTGTCTGACTTGGTTGTGAAAAGTGTTATTTATTTGCAATAATTTAATTTCACATTAATCGCCTTTAACTTTTACATAGCTAGCTATTCAATTCAATTCAATTCAATTTTATTTATATAGCACCAAATCACAACAACAGTTATCTCACAGCGCTTTTCATAAAAGAGTAGGTCTAGACCGTACTCTATGATGCTATTTACAGAAGCCCAACAGTTCCCACCAAGAGCAAGCACTAGGCGACAGAGGCAAGGAAAAACTTCCTTTTAAGAGGCAGAAACCTCGAGCAGAACCATGGCTCAGGGTGGGCGGCCATCTGCTTCGACCGGTTGGGGGTGAAGGAGAGAGAGGGAGAGAGAGAGATAGCCATAAAGGAGAGGGGGATGGGGGGGTAGAGCAGCCTACACAATATACACACAGAGGTACAGACAGTAATGGTAATGTAGGTACAGACTAAATGAATAATGGTACAGATATTTATAGTAAGTGTCAGACAAGAAAGTACCATTCTTACAGTAAATAAATAAAAAAACAAAGTTACTGTACATTAAATGAGACTAAAGGACTATGCCTTATACAGTACAGTCTCCTGCGGCATAAATAAATACTGGTAGTATAAAAGTGTTGCAGAAGGGCAATGCACATAAGTCAGATATAGCAAACTGTATTATACAATAATTGCACATGAATTAGTAAAATTGCACTTATGATAATTGCACAAATGAAAATGAAAATTATGCACAGATGTAATAATGGCACATGGGATATATTGCGTGTCAACAGTGTTCATTGTACAGTCTGACGGCTGCTGGAAGGAAAGATCTGCGGTATCTCTCCTTCACACAGCGGGGGTGGAGCAGCCTGTCACTGAAACTGCTCTCCAGGGCTGACAGGGTGTAGTGCAGGGGGTGCAACTCATGGTCCAGCATAGCTGTCAGTTTAGCCAGGACCCTTCTGTCTCCCACCTCCCTCACTGAGTCCAGAGGACAGCCCAGGACAGAGCTAGATTTCTTGATCACCTTGTCCAACTTTTTTCTGTCCCTCTCAGTGATGCTGCTGCTCCAGCAGACCACAGCGTAGAGGATGGCTGATGCCACCACAGAGTCATTAGGAGGGGCCCTGTCACTCCAAAGAACCTCAGTCTCCTCAGGAAGTACAGCCTGCTCTGAGCCCTCTTGTACAGAGCATCTGTGTTGTGAGTCCAGGCCAGTTTGTTGTTCAGGTGAACACCCAGGTACTCTCTCAATGACCATTCCCTGGATGTTCACCGTAGGGGGTAGGGCAGACCGCCTTCTGCGAAAATCGACCACCATCTCCTTGGTCTTCCCCACTTTACTCAGGAGGTGATTTTGCTGACACCAGTCGACAAAGTTCTGTGTCAGTCCTGTGTACTCTACATCGTCATCATCAATGATGAGGCCGACAGTGGCAGAGTCGTCAGAGAACTTCTGCAGAACACAGCTGTCCGTGTTGTTTCTGAAGTCTGCCGTGTAGAGGGTGAAGAGGAAGGGGGCCAGGACAGTCTCCTGGGGGGCACCCGTACTACACATGAGACGATCAGACACACCGTCACGTGCTCTCACAAACTGTGGCCGGTTCGTGAGATAGTTCAGGACCCATTGTGACAGCAGGTGGTCCACACCAGTCCTCTCCAGCTTGTCCTTCAGAAGTGTCGGCTGGATGGTGTTAAAAGCACTTGAGAAATCAAAAAACACGATTCTCACAGTGCTGCTGTGCTTCTCCAGGTGTCCGAGGGCACGATGCTGCTGGAAGATGACAGCGTCCTCCACTCCGATGTTGGGCCTATAGGCAAAGTGCAGCGGGTCCATGGAGGGGCCCACTGTGGAGCGGAGGTGTTGCAAGACCAGTCTCTCCAGCGTCTTCATCAGGTGTGATGTAATAGCCACCGGCCTGTAGCTGTTGGGGTCTTTAGGGTGCGGTGTTTTTGGCACCGGTACCACACAGGAGGTCTTCCACAGCTGTAGTACCACTCCCAGCTTTAGGCTCAGGTTGAAGATCCGCTCCATAACTCCACACAGCTGATGCCATCTGGACCTGCTGTTTTTCTCACCTTGATCTTCCTTAGCGCCTGTCTCACCTGTGCTGCTGTGAAGGACAGGGGTGGGCAGGGGGGCTCAGTGCTGGGGGTGTGAAGAAGTCCGTCTGGGGATGGGGTGAGTAAGAGGTGGGGTGAGCCGGAGGTGTGAAAGGCTGAGGAAGTGCCGGTGGTGTGGAGGTGGGGTGCAGCTGCGTGGGGGGAGGGGTGGCTGATTGATCAAACCTGTTGAAGTGGTGGTTCAGATCATTCAGCCACTTAAGGTTCCCCTCGGCCTGTGTGGGGGGTGCTTTAAAACCTGAGATGGTCTTCAAGCTGCTCCACCCCCCCACCCCCCCCCCACCCACCCCCCCCACCCCAATGTCTCTCTGTTCCAGCTGTCTGTTTAGCTTCCTCTTGAAGCGGGCCTTCCCCTCTCTGATCTTCCTCCTCAGGCTCTTCTGTCCAGCCTTCAGCTCAGCCTTGTCCCCTGATCTGAAAGCTCTCCTCTTCTCCTTTAAGAGAGCTTTGATGTCAGGAGTAATCCACGGCTTGTTGTTTGAGAAGCACCGTACAGTCCTGGTGGGCACAGTGTTCTCGTAGCAGAAGTTAATATAGTCAGTGAGACAGTCTGTAAGGACAGTGATGTCCTCCCCATGTGGGTCACAGAGCTCTGACATAGTGGTTTCATAACAGTGTTTGAGAGCCTGCTCGCTCTCTGCAGTCCAGCTCTTCACTCTTCGTGGCACCACAGGCTCCCTGTGTACAATAGGCTTATACACAGGCTGGAGATGAACCATGTTGTGATCAGCTTTCTCTATGGGGGGGAGGGGGGTTGCAGTGTATGCCTCCTTGATGTTGGCAAAAAACAAATCCAATGTTTTATTGTCTCTGGTGGGGCAGGTGACATACTGGGTGTATGTGGGCAGCACAGATGAGGGAGAAGCATGGTTAAAATCTCCAGAGATCAGGAAGAGGGCCTGTGGGTGCTGTGTCTGGAGCCTGCTGGTGACTGAGTGCAGGACGTCCGTTGCTGTCTCCGCATGCGCAGAGGGAGGCACCTACACTGCTATCACAATAACATGTGAAAACTCCCGTGGCAGATAATATGGCCGCATGCTAACAGCAAACATTTCAATGTCGTGACTAGAGAGTCGCTCCTTAATTGTGCAATGTTCAGGTTTACACCATCTTTCATTCACATATACAGCCAGACCCCCTCCACGTCTCTTACCGCTGTCCGCCGTCCTGTCCACTCGCAGGAGTTGAAAATTGTCCAAAATAACAGCATCAACTCTCAGAGAAGATGAGTACGCAGCTGTCCCTGTACTCTCGCTGGTGTCGTGTTAGCGCTGAGAGCTCATCTGTCTTATTGAAATGGACCTGAGTGACAGAGGGGACAGCAGGTCTAAAGTGCCTTTTCTTCTCTTGAAGTTTCTTTCCAGCGCGACATCCTCGGTGGATCTTGCGTAACAGCTCCGGGGTATCACATGTCTGTCTCTGGGGATCTCCACTGCCGCAGTGCTAACAGCTGATCCCGAGTACAAACAATGCGTGTCCCAACTCTGTCAGCCATAGTTCCATAAATAGGTAAAAACAAAAAAGTGCAATAATCCCAAAAGGTGGTGTAAGTTAAGGGAAAGTCTCTACAAAAGTATTTGCAAAAAAAGTACAATCTAAATCAAGAAAAAATAAGACAAAAGAGAGAAGAAAGGAGGAGCTGTTGCAACCAGCTTCTGCTCTCGTCAGCGCCGGAAAAATATACAATAACAATAATAACAATAGGACTAGTAACAGCAGAGGGTGTCGAGCAGGAACACGGGGGCAGCAGGTGACTTGCAACCAGGATTTTACAGGAAGTCAATGCAGAGAAGCTAAAACAGGAGAAATGTGATCTCTTTTCCTGGTTCCTGTCAGAACACGTGCTGCAGCATTCTGGATCAGCTGAAGAGTCTTAACAGACTTTTTCGAGCAGCCTGATAATAAGGAATTGCAGTAATCCAGCCTAGAAGTAACAAATGCATGGACTAGTTTTTCTGCATCATTTTTAGACAGGATGTTCCTGATTTTTGCAATATTACATAGGTGAAAATTTGCTTAATGTGAGACTTAAACGACATGTCCTGATCAAAGATAACTCCAAGATTCCTGATAATATTGCCTAATGGAAGCATATATCAAGTAAACAGGATTGGTCCAAACAAAGATCCTCGTCGAACTCCATAACTAACTTTGGTGTGCATGATTGATTGTTAATATGATAAATAGGACTTAAACCAGCTTAGAGCGGTTCCTTTAATGCCAATGAAATGTTCCAGTCTCTGCAATAGGATCTGATGGTCAATGGTATCAAATGCAGCACTAAGATCTAATAAAACCAGTACAGAGACAAGTCCTTTGTCTGATGCAATAAGGAGGTCATTAGTAATTTTCACCAGTGCTGTCTCTGTGCTATGATGAGTTCTAAATCCTGACTGAAAATCCTCAAATAAACTATTGCTCTGTAGAAAGTCACACAGCTGTTTAGCAACTGCTTTCTCCAGAACCTTAGAGAGAAATGGAAGGTTAGATATAGGTCTATAGTTGGCTAAAACATCCGGATCAAGTTTGGGCTTTTTCAGAAGAGGTTTAATTACAGCTACTTTAAAGTACTGTGGTACATAGCCTGTTGATAGAGATAGATTGATCATATCTAGTATAGAAGTGC
>NC_060168.1:5319103-5325821 GCF_021292245.1 Micropterus dolomieu | reverse complement strand
TTCCAGTCTCTGCAATAGGATCTGATGGTCAATGGTATCAAATGCAGCACTAAGATCTAATAAAACCAGTACAGAGACAAGTCCTTTGTCTGATGCAATAAGGAGGTCATTAGTAATTTTCACCAGTGCTGTCTCTGTGCTATGATGAGTTCTAAATCCTGACTGAAAATCCTCAAATAAACTATTGCTCTGTAGAAAGTCACACAGCTGTTTAGCAACTGCTTTCTCCAGAACCTTAGAGAGAAATGGAAGGTTAGATATAGGTCTATAGTTGGCTAAAACATCCGGATCAAGTTTGGGCTTTTTCAGAAGAGGTTTAATTACAGCTACTTTAAAGTACTGTGGTACATAGCCTGTTGATAGAGATAGATTGATCATATCTAGTATAGAAGTGCTGACTAGGGGTAAAACTTCTTTAAGCAACCTAGTCGGGATGGGGTCTAAGAGGCAGGTTGATGGTTTAGATGAAGAAATTATTGAAGTTAGTTGGTAAAGATTGAGGGAAGCAAAACAGTCAAAACATATATCTGGTTCTACAGCTGTTTCTAAGGTTCCTGAGTTAAGAGATAAGTTGGTGCCAGTTGAGGGCAGGACTTGGTGAATTTTGCTGGCAGGAAAAACTAGAGCTCACGTTTCTCACTGAACAAGAGAAAGTGGGAAAGTGGTAGCTCTGTAAGAGGGAATGAAAGAGAAGAGCTGTTCATTTGTTATGATGTGTTAAAATTGGTGAAGACTACACTTCATCACTT
Source organism: Micropterus dolomieu (assembly GCF_021292245.1). Taxonomy (NCBI): domain Eukaryota; kingdom Metazoa; phylum Chordata; class Actinopteri; order Centrarchiformes; family Centrarchidae; genus Micropterus; species Micropterus dolomieu. The sequence goes on along the minus strand of NC_060168.1, from coordinate 5,325,072 downwards.
CAAGCTAATTTTTTCTAAAAATTAGGCACTTTATTTTAGTTTACTTAAATTTAGAATTTATTATTAGAGTAGTTATTATTTATTATCCCTCCAGTTTGATGTGAAAACTAACTGAAGTATTTGATTTGACATTGTTGCCATTGTTGGTAAACACTTGTTGATACAACTATACGTTATGGTACTGAATAATAACGCAAGTTAGTCGTTTTGATGTTCCTGACCTTTGCTTCGGGAAATTTTCTTTAACTGGACCTCTTTGAATTCTAATTGAGTACCCCTGTAATAGAGAGATAAACGCAGTGCTAAGGCTATCATTCTCAACGTCCATATGAATATTAAAATCCTCGACAATAATAACTTTGTCCGTTTTAAGGACTAAAGTTGACAAAAACTCTGCAAATTCAGATAAGAGTACGGACCAGGTGCTCGGTACACTATAACGAAGAGAATTGGTTGCAGTGATTTCCAACTTGGGTGTGAAAGACTAAGAACAAGGCTTTCAAATGAGTTATAGTTTAGTTTAGGTTTAGAGCTGATTAGTAGGATAGAGTCAAAAATAGCTGCAACTCCACCTCCTCGGCCTGTGCCTCGAGGAATGTGAGTATTAATATGACTGGGAGGGGTGGATTCATTTAGGCTATTCTCCATCACCCAGCCAGGTTTCAGTAAGACAAAATAAATCAATATCATAATCTGATATTAGTTCATTTACTAGTACACCTTTAGAAGAGAGAGATCTGATGTTTAAGAGTCCACATTTAATTTTCCTATTCGTTTGCACTATTGCTCTTGTGGTTTTAATTTTTAAGATGTTTTCATGCACAGCTCCTCTTCTGTTTACCTTTGATTTAAATCATTTCGATGGTCGGGGGGCAGACACCGTCACTATAGGATTTTCACTAACTAATTCCTTAATTGGAGGATCAGAGAAGTGTGTTAGACTGCGACTCTGCGTAGGGTTTTGGGTGGGTAACTGCTGAGATAGAAGGGCAGAGAAGTGTGTTAAACTGCGACTCTGCCTCCTGGTCTCAACTCTGGGTTGTCATGGATTTGGTCCACTAATAAACTTGGCCAGATTTCTAGAAATGAGAGCTGCTCCTTCCCAAGTGGGATGGATGCCGTCTCTCCTAATCACACCAGGTCGGGGATGTCTACCAGAGGCTAACTCAGGTCGGTCCGCACCGACAACTGGGGACTTGCTAACTACAGTAGCTAACGACTGATCTACCAAGGTGCGAAACAAAACTTCTAAATCACTGAGCCTCACCTCCATGGCTGCCAATAAACTACACTTGTTACACGTACCATTACCGCTAAAGGAGGCAGAGGAGTATCTGAACATCTGACACACCGAACAAGAGAGAGCAGGAGAGGGAGAGAGAGAAACCATGGTTAGCTGCTAAGCTAAATTCAACAGCTAAGCTAAAGTATGGTAGCATTAGCTATCAAAACTCTTCTAACATTTAACACATTTAACTGGTATTTAGTTAGAGCAGCAAAACACGCTACCAGAAACGGAAATGAGTCAATACACTTACTGCAGCTGTCTCAGATGAGGGGAACCCACGAATGGAGCTTTGCGAGAGGGCCTGGCCTCCTCTGCAATTCTGCGGGCTACCGTAGATCGCTTCACTATTCTCTCTGCCAGGAGCCGAAACAACTGCAGTAGCCATAGCTCCCTTCCAGCTCTCAAGACTATGAGCTGTCATCATCTGCCTATGAACACTACCTTCGGCCCAAGTCTCAAGCCATCCTCGATGCTCAAGGGCCATAAATGCCCCGTATCTGCTAGCTCATTTATTAATGTTACATTAACTGTGGGATTTTCTTAATACTTAGCTATGGTAACTCAAACTAACAATATGTATAAATTCATGTGGTCTCACTTCATGTCATTTAGTCTTACTGGCTTAACTAAGTGTTCAGCTGGGTCCTCCTGCTGGCACTTCCATGTAAGCGCATGGAAGTGCCAGATAGGTTTGCCTGTGTGGTTGTTTTGGGGGTCTTGGCTGCTGCTCTCTGCCTCAGGCTTTCCATGTAATCACATGGATGGGCAGGGAGATGCTCTCCCTAGAACAGAGCCATACCACCAAACATAGTTACAGCAGCGCAAATATCAGTTTCTTTGATCAAAGTTGTCCTGACTGAAATCAAGCATAGTGCTAGTTCAGGCAGGCAACAAAGTCAAGCTCAGCTCACAATCCCAGCACATCAGCTGATTCGTCTCTTAGCATTCATTGGCAAATTCCATATAAGGTGCCTTACGTAAGCTGCTATAGTCTGCCTGCATACCCTCGCTGCTTCCTTGGCAAGCAGCTCATAACCCACCGCAACCCCAGCTACGCCTTTAAGGCCATGTCTGATAAATCAGTTAATTTGGTAAAAATGCCTGCTCTGTTCTGTACCAAGGGGGTGGTTACTACTGCTCTCTACCTCAGGCTTTCCATGTGTGCACATTGATGGGCAGGTATGTGAAGAGAACCATAATGCCAAACATAACTACAGTGGCGTTAATATCAGTTTCTTTGATGAAAGTTGTTCTGACTGAATTACATTTGGGTTTATCTCCATCCATTTAACAAGCACATTAGAACATTTAAATCCATGTATATTTTGGGGTGTGATTCAAAGACAACAGGTCTTGTTATCTGGAGTCCAGGTTCAAAGCCCTTGATGAGCCGAACATGTTTAGTGTACAGCATGTACTGTGAATTAAAATTGCATCCATTAATACAAGAGGGTTGAACAGCATTCAACAATAGCATTTTTGGCTGAATTAATGCTTTGAACATTCCTGCAGTTCTCTGCAGAGCATTTTGTCTGTGACAAAGTTGGCAGTAAAGACACAAACAGGAAGTGTGCTACAACTCAAAATTGCTCAGTGGGAAAGACAAGTCCTAATTGTACCTGTGTGAAGTGTACACGGCTTGACGCGCTGTGGCTTGGCACTTTGCTGCTGTAATTGTCAGGTAAAAATAGACAGATGCAGGTGCACTACCATGGTATCCATTGCAACCACTAAACAGCACATTAACATTTCAACTGCTGTCCACAAAATAACTTTTGTCCTCACATGTAACCAGTACACAGATTACACTCATGTTACAGCTAACATGAGTGTAATCTGTGTACAAATCAATGTATTAAGTGTATTCTGGGTCTACTCAGAGAGCCTTTTCGTTTCTGTCTGGAGGAAGGGGCATTCACTGCTGTGAGGATAATAGCCCAAACTAGACATGTTGTCACTCACCTCACAAAAAAACTTCAGATAAAGTCTTCTCACTTGATATTACTCCACATGATTCATCTTTGCATTTCTTAATACATAAATGAAGATATGGACGTGGAGATGATTAGATCACATCAGCCTGGCTTTGTTAAAAGTTCCTTGCAAGGTTGCTCTTGAAAATCAAACAATTAAAAACTGAAACAAAATAACAGTGATGACTAGTTTTGTCTTGCATAGTCAATAATTAGCTAATTAACCTTATTGAAATTGAAGGATTTTTTTTTTCTGCCCTCAACACATCTACATGCAAATAATTCACTCGATGTTATAGCACCGTACACTGGCAAAAGGAAGTAAGCCCTATCTGAAAAAAAATCATTTGATATGGATGGTGTGATCACAGAGTGGTCCACACTTCACCTACTGCTACACAACATATAATTAGTGGGAGTTGTGTAGTGCCACCTAGGGGACACACAGGATGTGACATTTACCTCCTTAGTGAGTGGTCCAAAACACGCAATAATTCAAGGGGCTTCCCCCGACGTCCAGTGGTGATGACAAGTTCAAATCTTTTGACAGACTAGAATCTTCAAATCTCGGTCATTAAAATCTTCAGCACGGTTGGAGCTCCCACAGGTTCCCCCTGCCGGCTCTTTCACAATGTGGGCGTGCGGTAGTCCCGGTGCTACATGGCCGGTATTGTCGAGGTGGGTTTTGGCCCTCTGCCTTGGGGGTGGCTGCCTTGGGGGGGGGGGGGGGGGGGGGGGGGGGGGGGGGGGGGGGGGGCGGGGCCCCCATCCGGGGAAAGGACCGGCCTCTGGTTCACGAGGCTTGGGGTCCGCTGGGGGGGTTTTCTGTACAGTGTCTCTGGAGTGGCTGTTGGACATTTAACTTGGTCATTGGAGTCCGGGGGAGATATTTCCTGGTTGACTTGAAGGGACCAATTTGCGTCCCTGGTTTGACGCTCTGCCTTTGCATTGCATTGTCGATTGGCATTTGGTTGTTTGGGATTTTTTTTGGGAGGGGGTGTTTGCTGGTCGGGCCAGGGTCTGCCGCGTTTGTGTCACGGTCCTTCCGGGAGTCGATTTTTTTCTTATTTTGGATGACTGTTTCTTGATTTTTTTTCTCCCTCAGTTTTTTCTTATATCAGCTGTTTATTGCTGCTGTTCGGCTGTTTGTCTCTTTGTTTGTTTTGTTTTATTTCTTTGTTTGTTGTTGTTTTTCTCCGTCTAAAGCCCCCCCTCCCCGTTCTCTTGCAGGTTTTGTTGCTTTTTGCAATTGGTGTTTCCCTCTGCTATTTCCTGTTGTCCTCACACCCCATCCCTGTTCTCTTGCAGGTGTTGTCCTTTGTCTGTGTTGTCTGTTTGTGCATATTCTATACCAGGCTGCTGTGCAGGGCAGGTTTAAACAAAAAATGTTTTTTTGAGTCATTTCTTTCTTGTGAACTAGGCTGGTTATTGTGGCACTGCAGCCCTCTAGTGGGCCCTCTAGGGGAGAAGTTGAGTTAGTACATTGCAATAATGGGATGAGGTTGCATACAGAGGGAGAGAAAGTAGAGGAGAGAGGAGCTCAGTGCATCATGGGAAATCCCCCGGCAGTCTAGGCCTATAGCAGCATAACTAAGGGATGGTTCAGGACTCACCTGAGCCAGCCCTAACTATAAGCTTTATCAAAGAGGAAAGTCTTAAGCCTACTCTTAAATGTGGAGATGGTGTCTGCCTCCTGAACCCAAACTGGAACCTGGTTCCACAGGAGAGGAGCTTGATAGCTGAACGCTCTGGCTCCTAGTCTACTTTTGGAGACTCTAGGAACCACAAGTAACCCTGCATTCTGGGAGCGCAGTGCTCTGGTGGGGTAGTAAGGTACTATGAGCTCTTTAAGATAAGATGGAGCCTGACCATTAAGAGCTTTGTAGGTAAGAAGAATGATTTTAAATTCTATTCCGGATTTTACTGGCCAACGCAGAGAAGCTAAGACAGGAGAAATATGATCTCTTTTCCTGGTTCCTGTCAGAACACAAGCATTCTGGATCAGCTGAAGAGTCTTAATGGACTTTTTCGAGCAGCCTGATAATAAAGAATTGCAGTAATCCAGCCTAGAAGTAACAAATGCATGGACTAGTTTTTCTGCATCATTTTTAGACAGGATGTTCCTGATTTTCGCATTATTACGTAGGTGAAAAAAGGCGGTCCTTGAAATTTGCTTAATGTGAGACTTAAACGACATGTCCTGATCAAAGATAACTCCAAGATTCCTCACAGTGGTGCTGGAGGCCAGGGCGATGCCATCAAGGGGAACTATATCTTTAGATAATGCGTCACAGAGGTGCTTAGGCCCCAGAACAATAACTTCAGTTTTATCTGAGTTTAACATTAGAAAATTACAGGTCATCCAGGTTTTAACATCCTGAAGGCACATTTGAAGTTTAGCTAACTGATGAGTTTCATCTGGTTTGATCGATAGATATAACTGAGTATCATCTGCATAACAATGAAAGTTTATGGAACATTTCCTGATAATATTGCCTAAAGGAAGCATATATAAAGTGAAGAGGATTGGTCCCAACATAGATCCTTGTGGAACTCCATGACTAACTTTGGCATGCATGGAGGACTCATTGTTAACATGTACAAACTGAAATCGATCTGATAAATAGGACTTAAACCAGCTTAGAGCGGTTCCTTTAATGCCAATGAAATATTCCAGTCTCTGCAATAGGATCTGATGGTCAATGGTA
>NC_060168.1:5303359-5319003 GCF_021292245.1 Micropterus dolomieu | reverse complement strand
CATTCTGGGAGCGCAGTGCTCTGGTGGGGTAGTAAGGTACTATGAGCTCTTTAAGATAAGATGGTGCCTGACCATTAAGAGCTTTGTAGGTAAGAAGAATGATTTTAAATTCTATTCTGGATTTTACTGGAAGCCAATGCAAAGAAGCTAAGACAGGAGAAATATGATCTCTTTTCCTGGTTCCTGTCAGAACACGTGCTGCAGCATTCTGGATCAACTGAAGAGTCTTAATGGACTTTTTCGAGCAGCCTGATAATAAGGAATTGCAGTAATCCAGCCTAGAAGTAACAAATGCATGGACTAGTTTTTCTGCATCATTTTTAGACAGGATGTTCCTGATTTTCGCAATATTACATAGGTGAAAAAAGGCGGTCCTTGAAATTTGCTTAATGTGAGACTTAAACGTCCTGATCAAAGATAACTCCAAGATTCCTCACAGTGGTGTTGGAGGCCAGGGCGATGCCATCAAGGGAAACTATATCTTTAGATAATGCATCACGGAGGTGCTTAGGCCCCAGAACAATAACTTCAGTTTCAGTCTGAGTTTAACATTAGAAAATTACAGGTCATCCAGGTTTTAACATCCTGAAGGCACATTTGAAGTTTAGCTAACTGATGAGTTTCATCTGGTTTGATCGATAGATATAACTGAGTATCATCTGCATAACAATGAAAGTTTATGGAATATTTCCTGATAATATTGCCTAAAGGAAGCATATATAAAGTGAAGAGGATTTGTCCGAGGACAGATCCTTGAGGAACTCCATGACTAACTTTGGCATGCATGGAGGACTCATCGTTAACATGTACAAACTGAAATCGATCTGATAAATAGGACTTAAACCAGCTTAGAGTGGTTCCTTTAATGCCAATGAAATATTCTAGTCTCTGCAATAGGATCTGATGGTCAATGGTATCAAATGCAGCACTAAGATCTAATAAAACCAGTACAGAGACAAGTCCTTTGTCTGATGCAATAAGGAGGTCGTTAGTAATTTTCACCAGTGCTGTCTCTAGGCTATGATGAGCTCTAAATCCTGACTGAAAATCCTCAAATAAACTATTGCTCTGTAGAAAGTCACACAGCTGTTTAGCAACTGCTTTCTCCAGAACCTTAGAGAGAAATGGAAGGTTAGATATAGGTCTATAGTTGGCTAAAACATCCGGATCAAGTTTGGGCTTTTTCAGAAGAGGTTTAATTACAGCTACTTTAAAGTACTGTGGTACATAGCCTGATGATAAAGATAGATTGATCATATCTAGTATAGAAGTGCCGACTAAGGGTAAAACATCTTTAAGCAACCTAGTCGGGATGGGGTCTAAGAGGCAGGTTGATGGTTTAGATGAAGAAATTATTGAAGTTAGTTGGTAAAGATTGAGGGAAGCAAAACAGTCTAAACATATATCTGGTTCTACAGCTGTTTCTAAGGTTCCTGAGTTTAGAGATAAGTTGGTGCCAGTTAAGGGCAGGTTTCTAATAGTTAGGATAAAGCCCTCAAGCTCTTAAAAGGATTCCAGCACAGAGAAAGAAACAAAGAAATAGCAGTTTGGCAGGTCTGGATGCTGAATGGGCCACATCAGGTCCGGATTCTGCTGACAGACAAACAAATATCAGCTTTCCACAGCTCTTGACTACCAGTCAAGAGCAGTGTTGCAGCAGCAAAATTGACACAGATTACAAAAATTTACAGACCACAAACTAACATATAATGTACAAAATTTACTTTAAAAAATATATTTACAACATATACAAAACTGAGATGTATACACAAGTGCAACCGTGCGCATGTTCAGGATGTGCAAACATCAAATACAGATCTACAACTGACAGTAAGAGCTCATAGTACATATCACATCAATGGGGTAAATATCTAGGGAACGAAGTAAGAGTTAACAAAAAGTGCAATCAAAACAAGATCATTGTAGGGGATAGGAGAAGAGCACAGGACGTGCATGTTAGAGATTAGGAGTTAGAGGTGTTACAAGAGGAAGTGTTCTTGGAAGAGATGAGTTTTCAAGAGCTTCTTGAAGTTAGAGAGGGACGCCCCTGCTCTGATGGCGTGTGGTAGCTCGTTCCACCATCGTGGTGTCACAGATGAGAATAGCCGGGACTGGGATTGCTTTGTGTGAAGGGATGGCAGAACCAGGCAGCGTTCGTTGGAGGAGCGTAGCGGCCGAGAAGGAACGTAAGTTTGTATTATGGAGTTTAGGTAGATGGGTGCAGACCCAGTAGTCACTCTGTATGCAAGCATTAGTGACTTGAATTTGATTCTGGAGGCCACGGGCAGCCAGTGGAGGTCACTGAGTAATGGAGTGACATGAGTCTTTTTGGGCTGATCAAAAACCAGATGTGCTGCTGCGTTCTGAACTATTTGTAAGGGTTTCACTGCACAAGCTGGAAGAGCTGCTAGGAGGGCATTGCAATAGTCGAGGTGAGAGATAACCATGGCCTGTACCAGAAGCTGGGTGGCGTACTGAGTGAGGTAGGGCCTGATTTTCCTTATGTTGTATAGAGAAAAGCGGCATGACCGAGAGACAGTAGCAACATGGTCTGAAAAGGAAAGCTGGTCATCAATCATGACACCCAAGTTTCTCACCACCTTGGTTGGAGTGATGGTTGAGGAGTCAATTTGTAGTTTGATGTTATGGTGGATAGATTGCTTGGCTGGAATGACCAAGAGTTTAGTCTTAGAGAGGTTTAGTTGAAGGTGGCAAGCCTTCATCCATGCAGATATGTCCGAGAGACAGTCCGTGATCCGCGCCGAGATGGTGGGATCACCTGGCAGGAAGGATAAAGTAAAAAAGCCCCCTCACTCTGCCAAGTACAGACCCACCTAAACCAGAGCCAACATAATAAGCCACCCGATCCCCCGCAGCGACTGCTGTCGGGTCAGCTGTGGAAACTCCCCTGGAGGGGGGATGGCCTCTCTCAGGCGGGAGGCGCGGTCAGGAGTTATCCGCTTCTTGCTGAGTGGCGGTGCCTAGAGGATTTAGGTCTGCACCATCTATAGATCGCTTCTACTCAGTCCTCTTACTCCTCCAAATGGTTGGTGTTCCAACGCTGGTGTTTGGACCAGGAGTTGGACGCTGTATCTTGTCCACTGCCGGAGGTGCTTTCGTTCCCTTCAGACAAAGGTCAAAGGTCTGGAGTTCAGTACGGTTAAAACCTACGCAGCTGCCATTTCATCCTGCCACGAAGGCTTTGGTGACAGGACGGTGCTCGCTCACCTGCTGGTGAAGCGTTTCCTGAATAGGGTGCGGAGGCACAGGCCTGTGTCGCAGCCTGCCGCTTCACAGTGGGATTTGGTGCTAGTCTTACGCACCTTGACCCAAGCCCCTTTCGAGCCCTTGGAGATGGCGGAACTGCGGTTCCTTTCAGCCAAGGTCGCTCTGCTTGTGGCTCCGATTTCGGCTGAGAGGGTCAGCAACCTGGCTGCCCTCTCTTTGACTCCGTCGTGTCTCCAGATACAGGGTGACGGCAGTTCTACTGTCCTGCGCCCTAATCCTGCTTTCATGGCTCACATCACCAGCTCCTTCCCGTCGTGGGTGATTACCCTCTCTGGCTTCTTCCCTCCCCCCATGGGTCTGAGGATGCCCGGGCCTGCTATGTAGTGCGCACGACCGTCTGGCACCGTTCACAGCGCTGTTCATAGTGCCTGTTTGTGCACTACAGGGAACAGTCCAGGGGCTTCCCCTGTCGGTGCAGCGCCTTTCTCACTGGCTTGGCAAGGTTATCTCACAAGCCTATGTGTCAGCCAGTGTATCTCCCCTGACCGGCATCAGGGCCCTCCCCTGGACAGCATCAGGGTGCACTCCACAAGAGGTGTCTCCTCCTCTGTGGCGTTGCACAGTGGAATGTCGGTGGATGACAAGACCTCCTGGTCTTCCCCATGCTCTTTCATCTGTTTCTACCTGCGGGATGTCTCCCGCTTCTTGTTGAGTCACTCAGTACTAAGCGTTCTGTCTGAGTGATTGTCCTCTGTGAGTACGCGGTGCTTTTCTGCCATCCGAACAGTGGGGGAGCGGCCGCTGATCATGCTGGCCCTGCTCTGTGCGCAGCTGATGTGGTCGCTGTCGTGACCTCGTCTGCACCTGCACAGCTGCGGGGCCCCCCATCTGGTCCCAGGTCTTTTACGCATGGGTCAGTTCTCTGCCTTCCCATGTTGCGCCATTGGTGATTGCACGCACGGTGACACCAATGCCACGGGCTGCGGGGGATCGGGTGGCTTATTATGTTGGCTCTGGTTTAGGTCGGTCTGTACTTGACAGAGTGGGGGGGCTCCTCCTGCAGTCCACGGTAATGATTGGGTTGACCGCACCAGAGACCCAGCTGATCAACCTCCCATCTGTAGGCAGACTCATCACCGTCCTGGATGAGGCCAATGACCGTTGTGTCATCAGCAAACTTCAGGAGTTTGACAGATTGGTCTCCTGAGGTCCAGTCGTTGGTGTAGAGGGAAAAGTCCTATTGTTATTATTGTTATTATAATCATTAACATTAGGATTGTTATCATTAACACTACTATACATATCTATACCATTTTTCATTTAGTCATTTAGTCTATAGCAACATCACCTTTACTGTCTGTACCTCTGTGTGTATATTGTGTATATTGTGTAGGCTGCCTCCCTCCCCTCTCTCTCCTTCCATCCCTCTCTTTTTCTCTCTGTTCCTCTCCTGCTCTCTCTCTCTCTGTTCCTCTCCTGCTCTCTCTCTCTGTTCCTCTCTTGCCCTCTCTCTCTCTCTCTCTCCCTCTCTCTCCTTCACCCCAACCAGTCGAGGCAGATGGCCGCCCACCCTGAGCCATGGTTCTGCTCGAGGTTTCTGCCTCTTAAAAGGAAGTTTTTCCTTGCCTCTGTCGCCTAGTGCTTGCTCTTGGTGTGAACTGTTGGGTTTCTGTAAATAACATCATAGAGTACGGTCTAGACCTGCTCTTTTATGAAAAGCGCTGTGAGATAACAGTGCTAATAGTCCGTGTGCTGGATGTGATGTTCCCCAGCCTCACCTGCTGACTCCTGTCAGTCAGGAAGTTTGTGATCCACTGACAGGTGGAGGCTGGCACAGTGAGCTGGGTGAGTTTGGTGCTGAGGATGTCTGGGATGATGGTGTTGAATGCCGAGCCTAAGTACACAAACAGGATCCTTGCATATGTGTTGACTGCATCATCCACAGACCCATTAGCCCTGTAGGCAAACTGCAGGGGGTCCAGCAGGGGGCCTGTAATGTCCTTCAGGTGGGCCAACACCAGTCTTTCAAAGGACGTCATGACTACAAATGTCATGGCGACAAGTCTGTAGTCATTTAGTCCAGAGATAGAGGGTTTTTTGGGGACCGGGATGATTGTGGAGCATTTGAAGCAGGAGGGAACTTCACACAGCTCCAGTGATCTGTTGGAGACCTGTGTGAAGATGGGGGCCAGCTGGTCTGTGCAGATTTTCAGGCAGGATGGAGACACACCGTCTGGGCCAGGAGCCTTCCTGATCATCTGGTTCTGAAAGAGCTGGCGCACATCCTCTTCACAGATCATTAGTGCAGGTGAGGGGTCGGAGAGGGGGGGTGAGAGCATGGCAGTCGGGAAAGGTGACTGTTTGAAGATGGTGTTGGAGCAGGGGAGAGGTGTGACTGTGGGCTTCTCAAACCTACAATAGCAACCATTCAGCTCGTCAGCCAGTCATTGAGTAACAGCAGAGTTGGGGGATGGTTACAACAGGTTTAGCAGATTTCAGTCGCTGCCTGTATGTTGGGATAAGATGAACCAGACAGTGATCAGAGAGTCCCAAGTCTGCACGGGGGACAGAGCGATAGGCGTCCTTTAATGTTGTGTAGCAGTGGTCCAGTGTGTTAGTGTCCCTGGTGGGACACTTAATATGCTGTCTGTACTTTGGGAGTTCATGGTTGAAGTTTGCTCTGTTGATGTCCCGAGAACAATGAGCAGGGAGTCTGGATGTTTTTTCTCCAGGTTAGTTATCTGGTCGGCCAGGTGTTGTAACGCCTCACTAACACAGGCCTGAGGTGGAATGTAAACAGCGTCAAGAACACAACTAGGAAAACTCCCGCCGTGAATAAAAAGGTTAACAGTTTATAAATAAGGTCTCTAAGTGAGGGTTGCATGGTTTCTTCAAAACTGACATCTGTACACCAACCTTCATTCATGTAGAGACAGAGTCCGCCTCCCCGTGTTTCCCCTTTTTGTTACACAGTCTGCTCGGAAAAGATTAAATCCCGGTAGGTGAAGTGCACTGTCCGGGATGTGCTCGGTGAGCCAGGACAGAGGGCGGTAGATCTGCAGGTCTGAGTTATTTCTGTTGAGGAGCAGCAGTTCATCCATTTTGTTGGCCAGAGAGCGGACATTCAACAGGTGGATTGAAGGGAGTGCAGTGTGAAAACCCTGCTGCCTCAGTTTAACCAGTACGCCTGCAAACTTTCCCCTTCGGCGTCTCCGGAGTATCACAAATAGAGTTGCCGCTCCTCCAACTAATAACTCCGGGAAAGTTCCAGGTTCGATCAGGAGTGGTGGAATAGTGTGAGCAGTTGAAAGTCCAATGTTTAAGAGCTCTTCTAAGGTAAATGTTACCAGAGAGAGACGTCAGAAAACAGAGTTAATAAACAAAAACACAAAAAGCACTACGGAGCGTAATCCACAGGCTGCCATCCTCCACGGTGCCATCTCAGATACATTCCCCACTGTTACACATCCACCAGTGTGTCCCTGAGCAAGACAACCCCTAGTTGCTCCAGTGGCGTGCAACCTCTGACATATATAGCAATTGTAAGTCGCTTTGGATAAAAGCGTCAGCTAGATGTATAATGTGTGTTTGTATGGTTAGCCAACTAAACTGGACAATTAAACTTTACTTTGATTATTTTTAACAAATAATTGTAAAAAAATTAACAACATACACCAATCAATGCATCCACACTATTGTGTCCACTCTGTTACTGTGCAAAACAGTAGGGGAACATTCAGTGCCAAAGTCAGCTATCAATACTCACGTGATGAACAACAGGCTAGTACATAGTGAACAGAAGAAGATTTTACGCGTGTTTAGGTGAACTTCATTCATTGTTTCTATGGTATGGTAGAGTTAATCATGACAAACTATGTGTCTATTGCTGCTAGTGTAGCTGTTTTGTTGTCTGAGTGGAAACAATAGGCTTAACAATAGGCAGTGCTCAAATGCACTGCATCATTACATGACCAAAAACTAGTTACAGGAACCAGAAATACGGGAAATCGGGAGATGTATGACCCTGAGAACTCACACCAGGAAAAGACAATGAAAAAGTATAGTTATGCAAGTAAACTACTTACTGTATTTACTGTTAGCTTGTTCAGGCTACACACATAATGCGGTTACTGAACTTATGTATTAATGTCACCACTTTGTACTTTCAAAACTCAACATTTGTAAATATTTGTATGAAGACAAGAAGATTCAACAACTAAGACATAACTGAATTAAGATTCACAGACATGTGACTAAAAGAAATTGAAAAATTTTCCCTGAACAAAGGGAGGTCAAAATCAAAATGTCAGTATCTGGTGTGCGTAAAGTTCTGCGGTGCATCTCCTCCTCATCAACTGCACCGCAGATTTGCCAGTTCTTGCTGTTTGCAGTCCTCCACGTTCATGCAGATGAGCAGGGACCCTGGGCATCTTTCTAAGCAGCTGTAAAACGGTGAAGACATTATTTTGACCGTTACAATCCCCACAAAATTACTTGTTTCACTATCAGAATTTGATCCATTCCCTCAAATTACATTTGAACAGCTGCACCGTGAATCACTTACCCCCAGTGAATGAAAAACTTTTACCTCAGTGCAACTAACTTTAATAAGAACACAGAAGTTCCTCTGACACTGCTTTAAATAATATTACACATTTCATTACTGTTCAAGGTAGGATCAAGAAACTGTTGTACAACACATCTCTTTTTATTCTTTGAAACTTGACCAGCTCTACACTGTAGTGCTAGCTAGTATGTGATTTACAACAAATATGATGTACTGAAAATACAGATATTAATTAAGTAAAAAATACAGCTAATCACCACGTACTATCAACAGACAATTACATGTTTTGTAATTTGATGTCAGAAAACTGCGTTGCAGCATTCCCAGATGTGCTTCAGGGTGCGAGGGTACGATTTATATATACCTTATTAATATCCAATCACACTGCCAGTGGACCAGATATGTGTATTATGCTGACAATTAGACACAGTCGCTGTTGAAATGTTAATATGTTGTCATTATAAAGTCTTGTTCATTAATAAGTGTGCTCCAGTCAATTAGTCATTTCAAAGATACATGAGGTAAACTGAACTAGCTCAAGCTAAATGTAGTCTGCAGCTTAGAACAATGTAGTTGTCATCTGTGGGTATTTATGTTGGTGAAGAGAACACCATCTTAATAAGAATATGAGACTGGGTTTTGTCATGAATAAAGAGTTGTTCAATGACTGATTTATGACTAATTTTAAACAATATGTTATTGTGACATTGTGACATTTGTTCTGTTGAGAAATGGTGTGAGATCAAAGAAGGAATGGAAGGAAAGGAGAGAAGAGAAAAGATGGAAGGACAACATGGATGAAATAAGAGGAGGAGGGTATGGAATGCAGAAAGAGAAGTACTGCGGTAAGAAAGAAAGAAAAGAGGGCAAGAAGAAAAAGATGAAAAGGAAGTTCAAACTGAAGGAAGCAAGATGACACAGATTAAAGAAGTAAGGAGGGTAATAAGAAAGAGAGCGTGCAGGTACGAAAGAGCAGAGAAGAGAATGACGAAGAAGAGAGTGAAGACAGAGGTAATGAGGGGGACAGCAGAGAAAAGAACGACTACAACGCTCATTAAAGAAGAGGAGAGCTCCATTAAACAGCAAACTGTCCGTGTGTGTGTGTGTGTGTGTGTGTGTGTGTATGTGTGTGTGTGTGTGTGTGTGTGTGTGTGGGGGGGGGGCATGTGTACTGATATTCGTGCGTTTGAGCACTCCAGAGGCTGCAGGGCTGTTGTCTGTACCTCATAAGTATAATGATGGCACATAAAGGAACTTCATGGCATTACACACACACACACACACACACACAGGGTCCAGACTGCAGTGGCTCCTTGCTTCTAATTACATATTGATACAGCAAACAACACAAAGCTAGTATCATAAATGAACAGAACTAAAGCTGTACAATGAAAGAAAACCAGATAGTCTGACACACACACACACCCCAGCAGCAACTTTTATAACACTCAAAAATTAATGAGCTGAATTGTAACTGTAATATGGATATGACTTTGCATCCTGACGAGAATACATAAAGCAGATCCTTTATTAAGGTTTTATGAAGAACTGAAGCATTGCAGAAAACTTAATAACACTGTTTGGCTGACTGACTGGCTACGTGCCTGACATCTTAGCTCCACGGCAAAAAATTTTTAAAAAAATATAAAAATCTGATTGAACTACTAAAAACCTTTTTTCATTTCCCTGCTAAAAAAAAGTGAAGCAAATTCAGATTCCAAATGAAGCTGTGACACAACTTTAATTTCTGTGATGCCGATGGATGAAGCCTTAAAAACAGCCAAAGCCTTTCATCTTTTTCTGGGAAATAATAATGTGATTGCTTATCATGGATCAAATGTTAGTGAAAAGACTCCTCTATGGCAGTAGTTATTGGTTGATGTCACAGCTGGATTTGCTTCGTATTATTTTGCCTCAAGATCATTTTTAGGTTCTTTTGTACTTTAAATAGATGTATTCCATTCAATCAGGTTCGGAGACTTATAGTTTAATTCACTCCTGTACTACTTGTATTAAAACAGAGCAGGGGGCTGGTGGGGATTTGTTGTTTGAGGTACTGGCAGTACGGTCCAAGAAGCCTATTGGCAAATGTGTTATATTGCCCAATGATGTTATATTGTGTTGCAGCAAAACTATGGGGGTAAAATGATGCCATATTTATTGAAACTAAACAGAATATGAGTTAGAAATGTATATTACAACTTGTAAACACAAAACACAAATCATATCTACAAATAAATTCTTAATAAAACTTTTAACAAATAGAAATCAGTGACTTGAACTTGAAAACCAGAATTTGGATGAAGGCAAAGTGATTTGACTGGGCATGAGGGTCTTATTCTGTTTGTAGATTGTGTTGCATTTGTTTTCAGAATAGTGGCACGCTGTGTTTTTTATAAATGAACTTTTCGCAATCTGGATCTCTAACTTCTATTTTCAAACTGCTGTTTAAAGACATGTTTACAAATTCTGTGTTGAATCTGTCTTTGCAGATCCTTTTGCATTTGTCTACAGATTGTTTTGTCCTTTTGTCTTTCAACAGAGTGTATGACTACGATCCACACGTGTAGACAGCCAATCAAAGGTATTGTTTCTATGTGAAGTCACGTCCCCTCAATAAGCCCTTCAAAATAAGAGCTAAAACTGTGTCGGCCCACTGTGTGTCCAGGGGTAGGGGTGGGGTGGCGTCGGGATCCGTGTGAAGCAGTATACTTTACCTGCAAAGCTGGTACTTACATGTCATTGTCAAATAAAGGTGCTAGCAATTCAGAAGCCCACATGTAGGCCCTTTTAAAGTTAAATAACACAGTTGCCCCCACCAGTACACATTGCCAACAACAAATTACTTGAATCTCCCAAGCCCCAACCTTCCCCCCACTGCGGGTGTCTGTCTGCCTCCTGCCCCCACTGTCCTCTTCTTTGAAAACCAAAATATGGTCACCCTATGTTAGGGGAAGACCCACTCAAACATTTGCAGCAGCGGCTCCTTGGCACCGCACAATTCTCTAAAGTTTTTGTCAGCAGTTAAATTTGACCTATTGTTCATATAAAATGAAAAAATTTAAAAAACTTCGGCCCTAAAAGAGCCCACTGAACACCAGTGCTCAATGTACATACTGTACATATACAGTTGCAGAACTTCCCTGAGCACGTATGTAAAGCTGTGTGTGTGTGTGTGTGTGTGTGTGTGTGTGTACACATTTCAGCTTCTGAAGTGTTTTGTGTTGTAGCCTAAGTGTTTGTTGCACATTTTGATGCCTTGATGACAGGGGTAGGGGGCTCCCACTAAAGCACTGATGCTTGATGATGATCATGATCAGTGCTTAATTTGTGCCGGAGCTAGCCGGTACCTCTGAGTTTAAGCCTTTTGCGCTCCGGCATCTCTAAAGTGCGCTCTGTCACTGCACTGCCCTTCTACACAAATAAAATCCAATATTTCATCCAGCCAAATAGGGTAAGTCTAATGGATTTCATTATTTGCTATTTGATTGGTAGCTAATAATGGTTTCTGTTTACCCTTTAAAACAATGTGCAGGTATGCCACGCATTTTAAATAAATATTTTATCATACATTATTAATTAATTATTTTCGGCGGGCGGCACATTTCACACGCTCTGGCACCTAATAATTTACAAATTAAGCATTGGTCATGATGGATGATAGCATTCCGTCCAACGTTTACTCGTTGGCTTCCATCACACAGGCTTATACAATACAAGACCAAAGTCATTTTTGTTACTGACAAAAATGAATGCAATGATTTATGTCGGTTATTCTGAACATTTAGCATAGCATTTGTGTCCTTTTTTTTACTCTTCAGGTTTTACTTTATGCCACAATGTTTGCATGACCGGACGGTAATGGTCACAAAATCAGCAGGAGCTGGATCAAGAAAACAGTCCCGCGCAGGTCTCTAGTCTGAAGAGAAATGGTGAGAGTACAGTCCCCCGTGATGCTCCTGTGCTGCTGACCGCCTGTTCAGACACACCATCCCTCAGTCACACAAACTGTGGTCTGTCTGTCAGGTAGTCAATAATCCAGGAAGTTGTGGAGGTCTCCGCCTGCATCTTCTGGAGCTTCTCCCGCAGCTGTATAGGCTGGATCGTGTTAAAAGCACTGGAGAAAACAAACAGAACGTGATCCTCACAATGCTGCCTGCTTTATCCAGGTGTGAGAGAGTGAGCTGAAGCAGATAAATGATAGAATCCTCCACACCAACCTCAGGGCAAACTGCAGTGGGTCAATGAAGGTGGACACCTGAGGTCTTAGATGGGCCAGGACCAGTCTCTCCAGAACCTTCGTGATGTGAGATGTTAAGGCAACCGGTCTGTAGTCATTGAGGGCAGATGGGGGGAAAGATGTTGATGTTGAGGAGTGTGGGGAGGCACCATGTGTGTCATCAGTCCTGATCACTGAGGAAGTGTGAAAGGGCAGCTGTGGGGGCAGGGAGGGTGTGGGGTCTGTGAGACGGGGAGCAGGGGAGGGGGCAGCTGAGCTGAACCTATTGAAAAACACATTTAGCTCAATAGCTCTGTCCAGGCTTCCCTCAGCCTGATTTTCCTTTACTTTGAACCCTCATTTACGAAACAAAAATATATGGCAATATATCGGAAAATATAATTAAATATATTAAATAATTAATTTCCATATATGTGAAATTAGGACATATATTTTTCAATATACTGTAATATATGCATGGACCATGTATGGCTATATACTGCTACTTATAAGAAATATATTGCAATGCTTTCAAAATAGCTGAATAGATATTCATCAATGCCATCTCACTTGTATAGTTATATATTTCATATACAAGTACGATAGTAAATATGAAAAATTGTGTTCATGTGTACATATATAAATTTGTATTTGTATAAAAGTATATATTCACAATATTTTACAGAAGAACACATATTCTTAATGTATAGGTAGAACAGCAGTCATCATGACAGGTCCCAAACCAGGAAACTGCAGTACCATCAAGACCATAAGTATACTATGTTAATGCTAAGTTAAGTATGGCCATGCTATCATTTTACTGTAATTTAACTTCCTACTGGAATCTCCATTTTATCAGAACCAGGGATATATTTCCTTTTCAATTGGTCACTGTGATTCGTCCGTAAAAGGTTTTGAAACAACGAGTATTAGCCAATAACAGCACAGTAGTGCCAGCAAATCACAGCATAGGCTGGGTGCACTTAGTGGTGCACTCGTTGTTGGCAGTGCTGTTAAAAAGGCCGCTAAAATTGTTGGTAGGTAGCTTCAACAACTAGCTACAACAACTAGCAAGCTTTCAAGGTTGAATTTGATAAACACATCGAGAAGACTGTGAACTGATGGCAAGTTGGGCTGGCAGTGGAGATGCAGTTAGTAGGTAAGTTAAGCCCTTATTTTTATTTACAGTTTATAACAGTGACCATAACTTAAATTAAAAAACTCTTAGGCCTGCATGCTAAAATGTTACCTTGTTGCAAAATAGGCTAACTAACAACCAGGGGCGTTTCCAGGCTCTTGAAACATTTGGGGCTTAGCCCAGGCCAGAGAATCTTTCATGTTTTCACCTGTTTCAGGTGACAGGTGACAATTCAAAATATAAAAAATATAGTGTAATAGCTCCTGTGTTTCATTGGGTTTTCTGCTCATGTTCAAAACTTTCTGCACATTCAGAATCTCTCCCACGTATGTGTTCTCTGACATTTACAGAATATTTTGAGACAAAAGTCGTAACATTACCAGAATAAAATCGTTATCTGATGAGAATGAAGTCATAATATTTTAACAAAATCTACTTGCCCCTCTGCTGTGCATTATTACCCTGGGTTATTGCTCTGCTGATATGGTAGTAGTGGTAGTAGGCTACCCCCTTTAGACCGTCTGACAGACACAGAGCCCGTTTAGGACTGTACTTGATGAGACGAGAGTGCTGCTTTTCATCAGAGGTTGAAAACCGAAACTGGAAACACTTGTGATCAGATGTAAATGTCACCACAAATCCACACAAATGTTAACTTCAGCACCTCTGATAAAGTGTAGCTCAGCCACTTCAGAGGGAAACATCCTGGAGCAGAGAGACATTCAAACTGAGCAAAGTGTCTCTGAGCGAGGGAGACACAGAGTGACAGGTGTCAGTGTCGCGGACTCATAACCATTTGTGTAGCAAATACACTGACTAGAAACTGACCGACAACATTTATATTTAAATGTTTTGATTACAATTTTGCTAGGGACAATTCAGTAGTCACTGACAAGCCCTGAAGTTGTGAGCAATACTCTCTCTCTTTCTCTCTCTCTCCTCTCATACTGTCTCTAAATGCAGGCAGGCTGAGTAACGGTGGGGGTCACATTATGTGAACTTCAAACAAAATGTAGCAATTTTATTGCGAGTAGCCTCCGTTCTTTGAATACCTGGGAGACAGGCTGCATCATGAGGATTATTGCATATTAATATGGAAAATATTTTTGTTGTTGTTGAGTTACATTCGGGGCTTCAGTCAAAACATTCAGGCTGGCCGATGGTAATGACCCACTAGGCTAGCTGCAACGTTAACCTGGAACCTTATCTTTTAAAAATGGAAATTATTCTGTTAGCACTGAAGGCTGAGTTTATGTTTTAAAACTTTAAATGGTGTTGATATTTGGCATTGTTGGAATTAAAAATTATATCTCCCCACGTTAATGTAGAAAAGAGTCCTCACTGAAATCAGCTGAGCGAGAACTTTTAAAGACAGACATGCCAAAAGACAACAAGAGACCCAGGAAACCCAAATGTCTGTTCTTTGAGGAATATGAGGATTCTACTTTCACTGGAGACACAAACAGTGAAATTCCAAGAAAAGTAACAGCTATAGCTACAATGTACTAATGTTAGGTGGGGAAACTGGATGTGACCAAAGATAGCACTACCATCTATACAGGCTAATGCCTTCTCCACATTCTCTTATTTAGACAGTTCATTAGTGTGCATTAAGACTCAGTACTGCTCCATTGAATATTGTTTTTTTCTGTTTTTATAATTGCTTCTGTATTAATGTACATTGTCTGCTATGTAGCAGAAGTGTGTTTCAGTTTCATTATATAACCTGTTATATTGTGAAAAGAAATGTACCTACCTAACTATTAGTGCATTATTAGTACAGCATCTTCTGTTTATAGAGCCAGTTTACAGAGTTCTGTAACATTATTACTTTTTAATATATTAGGAATTTAAAATGACATCAAAACTAGAAATGGCATGAAATAAGAGCATTTGTGTATAGGTTAATTCATAATGAAAAGTCAATATCTTTACTCTATAGAAAAAGCCCAAACTTTGACAATAAATTTACCTTGAATCTGTTAAGAGTTATTTTTTATTAAATTTATATTACAGGGGGTGTGACGTAAGCCAGCAGATGGCTGCTCAATAGAGAGCTCTGCATCGCTTTGAAACATTTATACTCATAGAGATATATTACCAGGGAAATTTGTGTTTAGTTTGGGGGGAAAAACATAAAAGCAACAGGGAAATATAAAAAAGTTTAAAAGCAACATAAAATATAATAAAAGTTACAGAGTTACAATCAGGGTTAAAAGAGTTCAATGGAAATATTTAATTAAAAGCAATGATAAAAAGCTAAAAACAAAGAAAAAGAAAACAGGACAGTAAAAGTTACAGTGCAGTGTAAGTTATCAATAAAAAGAAAAATCTTAAATATTTAATTAAAGCTGCAAGCAGCGTTGGGCGGGCCCTCGCACTTGTAAGCGCGTCCGCGTGTGAGCCGGCCGAGTTGCATATTCTGGAGCTCTGCCGGTGCGGCTGTGAATTTGCTACGCGGTTATGACGCCGCATGAAGGTGTTATATGTCA
>NC_060168.1:5282256-5303259 GCF_021292245.1 Micropterus dolomieu | reverse complement strand
CAACCTAGTCGGGATGGGGTCTAAGAGGCAGGTTGATGGTTTAGATGAAGAAATTATTGAAGTTAGTTGGTAAAGATTGAGGGAAGCAAAGCAGTCTAAACATATATCTGGTTCTACAGCTGTTTCTAAGGTTCCTGAATTTAGAGATAAGTTGGTGCCAGTTGAGGGCAGGTCTTGGTGAATTTTGTTTCTAATAGTTAGAATTTTATCATTAAAGAAGCTCATGAAGTCGTAACTACTGAGAGCTATGGGAATACTTGGCTCAATAGAGCTGTGACTCTCTGTCAGCCTGGCTACAGTGCTGAAAAGAAACCTGGGGTTGTTCCTATTTTCCTCTATTAATGACGAGTAGTACGCTGCTCTGGCATTACGGAGGGCCCACCGTTTGGTGGAATGCCACTTTCTTTCAAGTTTCCCGATATTTGCTTTAATTTGCGAGTGTCAGTATTATACCATGGAGCTAACCGTCTTTGTTTTATTATTTTCTTTTTTAGAGGGGCAACAGAGTCGAGTGTCATTCGCAGCGAGCCTGCAGCAATCAACAAGATGATCGATTTGGGAGGGACTGAAATTAGCATAGGAGTCCTCCGTTACTTTGTGACTTGATAATGAATTTAGAGCTGATGGAATCGCATCCTTAAATTTAGCTACAGCACTATCAGACAGACATCTTGTATAAAAAATTTTGCGAGCACCACAACACGCTATCAACACACAAGAAGCAGAAATGAGTCAACACGCTTACCGCAGTACGTCAGCAACGTCTCAGCAACAGACACTGTGGACAGTTAGTGTGAAGCAGGGCACACTCATACACACTCCTGACCACACACTTTACAATAATGTTGTACTGTACTGTTTACGCTCATGTTTGTGAACTTTTGCACATACTTGTCAGCATTGTATTATAGTATTATTGTATTTTTTGTATACTTGTACATTTTTTGATCTCCTTACTTTTTATATATTTATATTTCTATGTATGTTCATGTGTACTGTAAGCACCAATTTATACCAAGGCAAATTCCTCGTATGTGAAAATGTACCTGGCAATAAACCCGATTCTGATTCTGATATGTGATTCCATTTGCCATAAAGCCAGCAGTACAGGTTTGTTAGTGCCCTCTCTCAGAAGGGAAAAGGTGCTAAAGATGCTAGTGCTAGTAATTCAGGCTAGTCACTTGAGAAGCTACTAAGAAGTTAACAAGTGGATAGAATATAGTTTACAGTGCTAATTCATATAACATAAAATAGTGCATTTTTCTACCCAAAAACTTGAGGGTTCTTCTCACCTAGGCCTCAGATTTGGCTCCTGATCTGGTTTGCATTTAACTGAATTTATCTTGAGCAAATACTTCCATGTAGCGACTCTTCGACCACTCCCCATTTGGTTAAATGACTGTTGATGAGGAATTGCAGTTGAGCTTGTTGGTGGCAGAGGATGAATGAACCAGGCTGGTAAAACATGTGCATGGATTTAACAGATTTCTGGCATCACCCCCAGCTGTCAAAACTATTTTACAAAGTTAGCATACAAGAATTGTCTGAAGGCCGTGTTCTCAAATATCAATAAAATGACCATAGTTTAAGAAAAGTCCTAGACAATCTGTAAAAAAAAAGTCGATCATTGTAACATCCATTAACATTGACATCATTAGGCCTATTTTAAGGGGGCTGAAGCTACCCTAACATGGTCCTAAGCCCCCCCAAATAATAATGAGAAAAATAATGATAATAAAATTAGATTAAGAATGTTTTTTTA
Organism: Micropterus dolomieu; assembly: GCF_021292245.1. Taxonomy (NCBI): domain Eukaryota; kingdom Metazoa; phylum Chordata; class Actinopteri; order Centrarchiformes; family Centrarchidae; genus Micropterus; species Micropterus dolomieu. Next base: position 5,301,497 of record NC_060168.1, on the reverse strand, counting down.
TATATTTTTTAATATAGATAAATACTAAATGCTCCGTATTTGTATAGCGCCTTTCTAGTCTTTTCGAGCACTCAAAGCGCTTTTACACTACATCTGCATTCACCATTCACACACATTCATTCACTGGCGGAACAGCCACCAGAGGCAATTTGGGGTTCAGTATCTTGCCCAAGGACACTTTGACATGCAGCCTGGAGGAGCCGGGGGGGCGGGGAGACAATTAACGGGCAACCCGCTCTACCTCCTGAGCCACAGCCGCTATAGAATAATACAAATATAATTTGTATTTATTGGTTTTAAATAATCATTCTGGTTGTTTCTTCTGCTTCATAATTTAAATCCCTACTGTAGTAGGGACTAGGACCCTGAGGGAGGGTGCATTTCATTGCTGCTCTGGAGCTGCCGAGTAATGTTACTACACACACACAGCGACACACAGACAGGAAGATTGATTTAGCATAGTGAGTGATACAGAGTGAAACTGTAAGTTGTTGTTAATGACAACGATATTTTAGTTGGCTATGGAAAACACTAGTGTTGGTACTAGTATGAACACCATTAATATAGACTGTCTCTAGTAGGCTATTTCAAAACAATATTAGTTAATAGAATGTTGTTTTCAGTGAAAAATAAATGTAAATGTCATAGTGTCCCTGTTAATGCCGTTGTACAAGTATATTCTTCAATTCACTGACCAGATGGATATTGAAGATATTTTAGGAGAGAGAGAAGCAGGAGATTGCCAGTGCTCTACAGGTCAGTAGTGTGGTCTGCAGATCTTTCATTGTCTGCAGGTCAGTAGCGTTCTGCAGGTCTAAGGAAATGTGGGCTGTTTTGTTTTCTTCTAACAACAGGCATTAGTTGGCAGCTCTAGGCACCAAGGCACAGCCTAAACTAATTAATGTCTGTGAAGGTTCTCAGTTTTCCAGGTCATAGTTATCCAACGAAGGCTAAGGTCAACTGGACTTGGTTGAAGATGTGGCACCCGTGGCTAACGACCATTGTTAGTATCTTCACCAGAGGCCAAGACGAAATGCTTGTTCAGTTTCCTGGGAAGTGATGAAAGGACAGCATTGTAAGTGGGGGATAAGTCGTGGCGTAGACCCCCTCCCCTGTTCAACAATGGCTTCTCAATCCGGGTGTAAATGGTTTCCTTGACACCTCTTTCAAACCATCCATGTTCACTGTTTAAAATGTGCACCTGGTGGTCCTCAAACGAGTGTCCTCTGTCCTTCAAATGTAAGTAAACTGCAGAGTCTTGACCTGAGGAGTTGGCCCTTCTGTGTTGAGCCATGCGTTTCTGTAGTGGTTGTTTAGTTTCCCCAATATACAGGACCGCATACACTAGATAGCTTTTCTTGATATATTTGCTATATTCTGACCCACTTAACTTTCTGCATTTATTGGCTGTAATAAATTAAATGTTGCCTAAATGGCTAGGCTATATATGAGCATATACCCACTGATATATACCAAGGAAAATATAATTAAATGAAAGCAATCATACATACATGCATCCATACATATAGTAATCATTGCTCCACATCTTTTATTCCTTCCACCATCAGGTATTTAAATTCAGCCAGTAGCCACTTTAAATAGGATCCTTAACAACAGTTTATGTATGTATGTTTGAGCAAAATCACACTGTGATTGAACCAATCTACAGTGCAGTAACAGTAATTAGTGTAATTAATAGCATTCTTTGAACCTGCAACTTATCTAAGAGAGAGAGGTATTAGATATGGTATTACTTTATCACACATTTACATGAGCAGCTGGGTAGTATTTAAGTCACAGCCTACATTAAGTCTGGCCTTAGTGAATTCCCCCTATGCAACTTTGTTGTGTCTAATAGCTAACATTACAGTAATTTTTGTTCAACAGAGGAGAAATGGAAGAAGAGAATATGTCTGTCTTATGTTATGTCCCTGTCCATTAACATTATAAACAGTACTATTGTGCACATGAACACGCTTGCCACATATGCTACTATATTATCCAGTGTGTTTTTATTCTATATTTGCTAGTCTTTTGGAAAGATATGTTTACTATGTAGCATCTAACACAAACTCCCCATACACTGTGATGAACAATAATGTTTATCTAAATCTAAAGTCTGAATATCAGAATCTGAATAACAACCATATTGGGGATATTTAAAGTTACATGCAGAATCTATTATTTAATCTAATCACTGAATACTTTGATGCCTTTCCTTTCTTGTGGCGTGGAGTTTTTCCCCACATGAAAGCATCTGGTGTGTTATCTCCCAGTCTTAAATCATGAGGTAGTGTGAAGGGATCATTGTGGCAGGGTGCTTAGAGCAGACAACATACTCTTGCTGGGATGCAAGTCATCTATTTTAGAGAAACACTCCTTGGGGGTTATACTGTGGTACAAATTGGGCCCACAAATTGCAAAATTTAATTTCCCATTATTGGCACTGTGAACTGTGAACTATGTTGGGTTTCAGCAAAACAGCAGTGAGATTGTAGGAAATTGCGGCATTTGTGGGATGTGTCCAGTATATGTACGTACATATTCCCATCTATAAAAGTGAACTGACTGTACACAGTGAAGCTCCTCACTGGTGTCTGAAAGTGCTGTTGTCAACGCAGCCATGATTCACAGTGTGCTACCTCAGCAAAAGCCATTGAAACCATCATAATCTGATAACACTGTGAAAATGAACGTGACAGCTTGGACTAACATCAGACTGAACTGAAGGCAGTCAGAATCAAAACTGAACATCATATTTACAGTGATGTAAATCTCACTGTACACTACCTGCTCAGCACCAGACAAAGTTAGCAACTAGCTGGTGAACATACTAGAGCATTTAGCAGCTAACGAGTCAGGTGTTGGTGGAGACTAAAGCAGAGCTAAAAGGAGAGTGAATCTTGGACTTACATTCATAAAGTGGTCACAAACATAATTCCAAATGAATGATGATGTTGCTCTGTGTCTGCCTTATGTGTAAATATGAAATGTTTTGCTAACATGTTAACTATATCAACCTTATAAAGTCACAATATGTCAATTTTGGCCAAAATAAATGATTTCATGCAACTTGATAACATGATTTGGACTAGGGCTGAACGATTCATCCTTTTCAAATCGAATTTGCGATTTTAAAGATTAGCTTATCGTGAAGACGGCAATTACAGTGTAGGTTAATTTTAAAGCACATCTCACCCGTCTTGCAGTTAAATTCATTCTGTTGTTGTCCTTGTGTGACAGACTTGCTAACCAATCACAAGCACCATACGCCTCTTGTTATCAGAGTGGGCACAGGGCGTGTACATTTTACAACAACAGACAAAAACTTAGGATAATGGTGTCAGGCAAACAGACACAGGCAGTACCGTGGTTTTGTCCGGCATCAACTCACACTGAAGTGTTTCAGCAGGCCGAGCGTTTAGCCTGCCCTACGTTGTTGACAGTTCTTTGTGAGCCCGTTCCACTCTGTGCAGGCTACGTATCCCACATGGAGCATTTCAGAATAAGAGCGTTTTGCCTGCCTGATTTTGCTAACACGTTCAGATTTTGTTAACTTGTTCTGCTGTCCTTGATTGTTGTGCTTCTATCATGAGTAGGTAGGTAGTCAAAGTTTTTCTTTCTTTTCTTTTAACTGTATTTATTTTGATGTACGATCGGGAGTCTGCACAGGGTGTTTTTGAAAATCGACTGGATTCTTTATGCCATTCTGTGTCTGACTTTCTGCCCGGTTCATCTGCTCTGTGCTGCTTGTCACGGCTTCTGTCAAACATAGACTGGCAGTGAATACTGAATTTAAGCTAAACATTTTTTAAAAATTGCACCTCACAAAATTCCACCCAATAACATCATCAAAATGCATAATCCTGATTTTCTATTGATTCTATAAAATCTAACCGCCTTTCTCTCCATAACTGACAGCAAATTGGTTTACACTTACGGTTGATCCCTTTCTGTCTAATGTCCTGGCCAACATCTTGCTTTAAGAGCAAATAAATCATCATTATGGCAGCGTAACTTGACAATCACTGCACAATGACGTCAACTATATCTTAGTCCAACTTAATCACACCAGTGTGGTGTGGGGTCATGCTGACATAATCCATGATAATCTCACAAGATCAAGTTGACTGCAGTTTTCAGAGCCAGGTGCCATGGTTGCACTCATTACACTATTTTTTTTAAAAGCATTTAAAAATGCTAGTCACGATGCTAACATCTCACAATGACACAGTTAACCTGCTGCTGTTTAGAAGGTAATTTTCCACGTTCCAATTATTTGACAAAATCAAACTTTGACCTGATGATGGCACCACATGAGAAGTCTGAGGATCACCAAAGATGTTACAACTCATCATGTGGGGAACTTTAATTTATGGCAATCTCTCCAATAGTTGTCAAGACATTTAAGTCTAATTCAAAAATGACAACCTGCTGATGGCTCTAGAGGAAAGGTTAGGAGATCAACAAAGTAATTTGTATACATCCTCTGCAGACCATGACTATCTACACCAGATTTATTTGAAATGTGTCACATACTTGCCAAGATTAATACCTTAAAACCAGAACTGTCATCCTCATGCTGGTGTTATAAAATATAAAAGTCAGATCACCAACATACAGTATTGTAGGATTTATCCTCTGGGGACTGTGATTGTCTGAACCAAATTAGTTATTGGTGGCCTGACTGACTGAAACTGCACATCCCCATAACAACTTCCGTGAAGAGATCTAAGAGATGCAGGAAACAAACCAAAATTCTGACTGAATTGAAGTTGTCCTGTAAATACCTATAGAGCAATCTATCAAAGAGAAAGATCATAGTAGAAGATAAAAGAAGAGAGGACAGTAACCTAGGGAATTAAGACAGACAGGAGGAAGGGAAAAGATTAGTGGAAGAAATCTAGGACAAATGGATGGGAAAAAAGATGAGTAAGAGATGAAGCGGAGACGGACAAAATTATTGAGGAAGGCATAAAGAGACCATTAAAAGATGAAGCAATGTTATAGACGTAGATCTACCGGACAGAGTGTGTGTGTAAAGAGGTGTGGGCCAGAGTGGAAGACAGGACGAGTAAATAATGAAATAGACAGTAGAGGAAATAGGTCCTTAGCTAAGTCAGCTTGCATATACTGTAAATCCCTCTAACCTGTAAATAATTCATAAACACTTCTTTCCATGCTGATGACTTTTTGATTTTATCACCCAGATCCACTACAGATTGTCTACTTAACTACTTAACTAGATTAACATAAATACACTTTTGTTCATCAAGCATCTTCCTCCTCCTTCCCACTCCTCCACCCTGTCCTCTGTCAGTTCTGTCTATCTTTATTGCTCTCCCTTTATTGCTTTTTCTTAATTGATCTATATTCACTATTTTGGACTTAATTGGGTAGGTTTAACTAAACAAATTTAAACTTTTAGCTTAATCATACACAGACAGGCTAAAAACCTAATACAGCACTACCTGCCCATATGGACCATAATGTGGAATACAGAAGTGTTACTGAACAGGATATTGATGTTTTTTCTATTCTTAGAGACTTGCTGGTAGAGGGCTCGTAATTGTGCTCAGAGAAAAACAAAGGGACGTGTTATCAAAGGGAATGAGGTTGATCCTCTGGAGACCATGAAAATCCAAGGCAGATATAAGGCTGGAGGTCTTGATACAAACCAAGCCTAGTGTAGTTCAAGCAGGTCTAAAAACTAAAGTGTACTTCTGTTCCAAATGGCCACACTCAAGGAAAGAGTGAAAACCTTCTGTCACAAAAAGGGTCTAGCAGGATAAATTATTCATATTCAAATGGGCACGGGGAACGGCGCACACTTTCTGATAGTCTCTCCTTGAAGGCATTCTTGGTGTTGTATTCAGTTGTTCTGACTTGATCTGGACCAAAGTGCTGGATGGACTGATGGATTGACAGACCTCTCAGATCTCCATCCTTAGGCTTCGCTGCTGTTGTGTTCACAAAGGAAAAACATCACAGTTCACTTACTGGTATTTTGACTTGCATTGTATATTTTCTTTGGAGGTAAGGAGAGTTCCAAAAGTGATCCACACAAACAACCATACCATACAAAAGACCATACAAAAAACTGTCAAAAGTGGCAAATGTTCTTTTTTTCTCGAAAGAAGATGAGATGGCAGTAAAGAGCAAGTGAAGCTAAAGTGATGTGGAGGAAGAGGATGAGAGAAGTTGAGATGAAGCCAGTGAATAAGTGTTGTGGAGAGAGACTGCAAGGAATGATTTGAGGCCTGCAGGTATTTTCATATCCTGAAAGAGATCGATATTTGCGTTCATTCTGACGCTGACTGTACCACACAGCTCCAAATAAATAACCATAATCACAAAACGCCCCGAGATTGACTCTCAATAGAATTATCATTCTTTTCTCTTTGGCAGATTTGGATATTGCTCCTTCAGGGTTCTCAAACGACTTTGTTGTTGAGTGTGTTGTGAGTGTGTGCGTGCACTCTTGTTTGTCTGCGTATTGAGGGCATTCAAATTTTCATTGAGTCAGTGAACTATGGACATTTTATGAAGTGTGTGTGGGCAATCTTGTGACAGTGTATAGATTAGTGCTTTTGTGTGAATGTGTGTGTGCCTGATTGTGTGTGTAGCCATGGGCTGTGAACAACAACAGGACACAGTAATTGAATCTTCATATGAGCCCTTAAGTCTAACCATTAGACAACAATAACACACACACACACACACACACACACACACACACACACACACACACACACACACAGTGCGTTCAGTCTCATTACAGTATCAGAACAATATAGCTGTAGCTGAAGTGCACAGCAGTAGGTTTTGTCTTTCATCATTAAGAGCTGATGGCCCACTGTGTTTGAGCCCTAAGAGATACAAAGAAAACAAGTGATATGAGGAGGAAAGTAAGGAAAAGATGCTAGATTGTGTTTTGAACCTGCTATTAATATGTAATCTATGTAAAGGAATATCTCATCCGGATAAGAAAGAAGCCCATTAATGTGAGCTTTAAATGCACACAGCACGTATTGTGATGGAATCTGCCAGAGTCAGTCAGGTGGAAATGCAATTCTCACAGTGTGTTTCCTATCCATCCTGGGCAGAGGTGTCGTCACTGCAGGTAGAATCTTCATCACCGCAGCTGAAACAAGTCATCATCATCAGGGCTGGAGAAATGCCACCGCCACAGGTCGAGGCATGATTGCCAATAACAACTACAACATTGTTTTTGGACAGGGATGGAGCACGTCGTCACGTGTATTGGAGCGTTGTACAAAAAGACTCTTGCTCTGTCTTCAGTGCTGAGTAGTGTGCTGCTGACTAATAATTCTTGGTCAGAGCTGTCTCCTCTCTGCTCTGTGGTCACCACTACTTTAACTGTTGTCTTAATGGAGTAGTACACACCCATCATCCCCCTACCTCTCCTGTCTGTCTCTCCCCAATTCAAATTCAGCCGCACTCTGCAAAAAGCAATGAAATGGAATTGACTGACACCCGCAAAATGCATTACAGGTCATAATAGTAAGTAACAGTTCAATAAAAATAAATAAACAAGACTAAAAGTCTAAAGCCAGCTAGCAGCCCCTAGAGGACATAAGCTTCATTACACCCATGATATAGGTGTTGGAGAGAGGAACAAGAGGATTATTTATGGTTTTCTTAGAGACTTACCAATAGTGCAGCAACAAACACGTTGAAGTTGGTACAAATAAAAATCTTATTGGGAGCATGAATGTTCTCAGTAGATATCATGACACTCTGAACAAAGCTAAGTAAACCTACTACTCTACCATTGCAAAAGGACAAGCATGATATTATAACATGTACAGTTACTGGAATAGTTTGTGTCCGGGGTGGGAGGGGTTGGCCACAATTTTTCCTGAGTCCTGAGCTTTCTTGGTGAGGGAGCTGATGTTCAGACATGTTTTCCTAGCTTCACATGCCACTTCCTGTCAGACAGGAAGTCTGTTATCTACCTGCAGGTGGAATCGGGCACACTCAGCTGGGAGAGCTTGTCCTGCAGCTGGGGCCTCATTTATAAACGGTGCGTACTAGTGTTATAGTACTCCAGTTTTAAGACCACTTTTTGATGGTCTTGGTCAAGTCTCAGACTCGACCGCATATGTACTCGGTCTTGTCTCGGTGTCGGACATTGAGGACTTGGAATTTTATTTCAAGACCAGTCAAGACCATAACTTTGGGAATATCAATAAATTGCTTTTGCAAAAACTCTGGTCTTGGTCTTGACTTGGTCTCCGTTTGGGCGGTCTGGACTACAACACTAGTGCGTACATACAAAACAGGGCTGGAAACATGCGTACGCCACTTCCCTAGCAAAGGTAGTGATCTATAAAAAACAAACTTGACATGAGAATGTGCTGTCCTCTACGCAAACTCTCAGCCATGTGTACGCACATAAACTAGAGAAATGAGAAACGGCAACTCACATGGCAGAAGGATGAATGTTTGAGGTTGATGGATACTATTGTGTAAAATAAATCGAAATTAGTGCTGGGCAACAATTTTTAATTGCGATTAATCCCATAGTTACGCGCAAAATTGAATAATGAATTCTAAAGTAGTGTAATGCGAACTTTTAATTTAAATGTACTGCTATATACACAAAAGTGTAATAACATGTGGTTTGCAAACACTTTAAACAAATAAGGTGCTTTTTACCAGCAGTATTCCCTTTTACACAGTAGCAATAAAATATTTCTTGTAAATCTGAACTTAAACATTAATGTAATCAAATCAATTATAAAACAAAAGCTGTTTGCCACTGCCAGGGCATTACGTTTATCTAGCTTGTTAAAACAAGTTACCATCAGTCCAGTTAAAGTTTCTTGGGGGGGGTTTCTGAACAGGCATTTTTCTTTTATCAGGGAGCAGCAGAAACAGTCTGTGTTCAGTAAGAAGGTTTGCTCTTGTGCGTGAGGTGAAGTGTCATGGTTGTTGCCTCACGCACACGCCCGCCCACTGCAGAAGTTGAATTGTCTTGAACTTTTTGTACGTAATGTGCAGCACAAAAGAGAGACTGATCCTCGCTGTTTGTGAGTTTCCAGAACCTATTACTGTTTACTAAATAGTTATCAGGATATCAACAGCGACTACGTTGTGATTTTAAGAACGTTCCTTAGACCGACATTTTCCCCAATACTAATCAGCATGCAGTGTGTCGCTATGGCATTTAATTGTTCGTTTGTCTTGCTTTTGTTTATCTATTTCTCCCACACGCTGCAGCGTAGTCTGCTGAAGCCTCCCTCCACTGCTTGTTTGGGTGGCTGATTTGCAGGCTGATCAACATCCCACCCCTCCCTTTGACTCATGGTTTGACTAGATGTGTATTCAGAGCAAGTGAGAAATGGGCTTTCAAAATAATAATGATAATAATAAAAGCTGCTTCAATGTGAGATCAAATAATTGTCGGTGTTAATTAATTAATGTGTTTGCCCAGCCCTAATCGAAATATTGCATCTGAGTATTATAGGCCAATAAAACTTATTATAATTATGAGTTCATTTGCAAAACAGATGAAAGCCTTTCTGGATAGACAAACTTTTTTCCCCCATAGTGCTCAATAAAAAACATTATTTAAGATCTTTGCAGCGCACACAAAAAGAATCATGACTTAAGATAATAAACACAAACGGAGATATCTATTTCTGCAAAAGAATGCCTCAAATATGTTGTACAGTTTAATCAGGAATCATAATAATTAATACTTGCATACAATTTAATCTCATAAATAAGGTGAACAGGAGGACAAATTACATTTAAATTGATGCCGGTCTTGATGCCTTAGTTGAGCAAATTACGAGTGCATCGTTTCATATATTGCTATCAGATAATCTTTGCCTTGTTGTATTTGAGCCAAACGCTGTGGATGGGATGCGTTGCTTGTAAAAACACGGTATGGAAAAAATCTAATACTATTTATTAAGTAAATTTTCAATGTGCCGCTTATGTCACATAAAACAAGTCATATTTTAATTCAGCGGCCTCTTTAAGTAAGTGGAGTGTCTGTGTAAATAAATCGAGGGATAGCCCTTCCTGCAGATCGGTTATAAAGGGGTGGAGCTCCGGTTCCCCCTTTCCTCCACGTTGCGTGAAAGTGCGTTATTTTACCCACCACACCATGCATCAGCTTCACCAAAAGGACTGAGTTAAATTTCTTTTTGTAGCTTTTCTGTCAGTTTGCCTCCTTTTCTTCCTGCAGTCAGGACGTATTAATATTAATGAGGGGCGTTTCACTGACCATTTATAGGCAACTATGGCTGGAGCTCCCTCACATGCGCCACATTTCAAGTTCATTGTGATTTATAAAGGGAACTTGTTTACAAGTGTGCGTACGCACGGTTTTCTAAGTCTGAATATTTTTTGCCATACGCCATTTTTGGCTTTTGGGAGTACGTACACTTTTAGTGAGGATTCTACACACAGTTTTATAAATGAGACCCCTGGTCCCCAGCTTCACTGGTCCACTGCCTTGATATCCTAACAACAGGTTTACAGAGCTTTTATTTCTGCCTTTAAGCAGGACAGCATGATCAGCACTGCTTCAGCCTACACGATTTTAAGCCTTATTTGCCAGTCACAGAGCTCGTAGACGTTGGCGTGGGATCGAGGGCAAATCAGCGATTAATCAGCACTCACCAATCGTTATGTGTGAACTACTCAATCACACATCAAAACGGGTTGCTGATACAATGCTAACAGATATCTAGCATTCCAAATATCTGGAGGAGTCAGCCGACCTGACATCCATATCCAGCCACATGACGGCAGGCAGCTGGCAGAGCAGGCAGCTACTTTTTCACTACAAAACACTTTTTACTCACCTCCAGCTCTCTCTGTAGCTCAGACAATTCCACAGACATTTAATAAATTCAATTTTAGGGATCTCATGGCTGAGATTTCCTTTGTTAAAGTCACAGAACAATAACTAATGAGTTCTGGTTTGTCTGCTCCACACATAGTATCTGGTCTGCAAGAATGCACGAGAAAGAGTAAAACAGCCTCTCCTTTACCTGTGACATGTTTTTTCAGCTTTTTCCCGTCAATGACAAGTTTGTAACTGAACTGCTCTGCCCCCTGCTGACACAAATCATTAATGCATCTCTTTTGTCTGGCTCTGTTTCGTCCAGCCAAGAAAATGTCTGGTATTACTCCAGTCCTGGTACTGAGCTGGAGGACTATAGACCTACAGACCTTTTTATGTATTAACTACAAACTCACCTGTTTAGATGAGCCTTTTCTGGTGCTTCATAATATGTAATCAATGTATGTTCTTTTATCTGTCACATCTATCTGTAAAAAAAAAAAATCTGTTTTGTGTCCTTAGGTGACTTGAAAGGTGCCTGTAAATAAAATGTATTATTATTATTATTATTATTATTATTATTATTATTATTATTATTATTATTCCAAAATCCAAAGGGGTCCACTATCAATAAAATAGAAATCTGGCCATTTCTTATGATTATACCTTGTCATGGACAAGTGTGTTCTTTTTGGCCTGAGGCTGGTGGTAGATGATGAAAGTATCATGGAGTCATCAATTTTTTTGGTTTAACCCTCTGGAGACCTTGAATATCCCTTCCAAATATTATCCCTCACAATAAATATAAATGGTTCAAAGTGGTAATAATTTGAGGCCATCTGCTTGTCTGTCTTCTGTTTGGTACTGGGCAGGTCATGTACAGTGGATTTACAGAGCTCTTGTGCTGCCTGCTGCTGCTGGTAAAGAGGTTGATGAGAGTAGAGAGAGTAATGTAAAGAGAAACGTTTCAGGCCATATAACCAAAACAATGAACTGAAAGATGCTAAAAGGTTAAGGGGATAGCAGAGCTAGTCATAATTCTCTGTGAGTTCGCCACTATGAGCAACCCAACCCCTTTTCATGTTACACTGTAGATCAAAAATGCGTGTATAATTTTTTTAACAGTTATACTGGGTATTTTTGAATGGCTCTGACAACCGAATGTGTCATTATGGTATGAGAATTTGGTGTGCAATGACCAAAAACTTACAAAACACTGAATTGCATTTTAAGATCATTTATTCCCCCAGGATAATTACTTATTAGCTGTATTTTTTTTAATTGAAGTTCTTTCTCTTTCTTTCTTACCTGTATTAAGTTCAAGTTTAAAATTGGCTTTTTGTAGTAATCGATTGACAGTTTCTGTATTTCTTTTTTTCCATTCTGCTGTAGCCTTGGAAAGAGCACAAATACTTGTCCCAAAGGCAAAAACAGTATCACATATTACAAAAGAAAGACAAAATTAATTGAGAAGGTTTTCCTTGTTTTTGTGGTCGGGGTTTGTGCTGCATCTGACTACATAAAACGGGGACACGATATTTTAAGTAGACTGGCATGTTGATGGTATACATCAACATAGAAAATGGCATTGTGTAAGAAATGAGCTTTGAGCAGTCCTTTTCTGTCACAGACAGCAAATGTTAAATGTAGCCAACAGTAGACTGTGATGGGACAGTCAGTCTGCAGCCTCTCAAATCTGTGGGACCAATTCTGAAGTTGGTAGCTTGCAGAATGTAAATATTCTCCCAGATGTTTTCTAACTGACTAACTAACTGAGCCACTGGGGCTGGTGGTTTCAATATTTTTTTCATACATATGTCTAAATTATTTAAGAAAATATCAAATCTTTAATACCTCATCATCTTTATTCTCTTCTTTCCACCATTTTCTGCTCTTAATTCTACTCATGCCCTCTCTCCTGCTCTCATATGAGTTTTATTGCTGTTTTAATGGCATTGTGGATTCTGCAGTGCTGCTAGAGTGGACTGGATGGATTAAACTTGAAAACAAGTAATGAGATTCTGACTGGCCAAGCCAAAACTCACAAATTAGCTAGCTACCAGGAAAGCACTTGTCTTCATTTTAGAGGAGTGTTATTAAGGTATTAATTTGAAAGTGTTCATGTCCTTTCAGTCTATCTTTTTGCTGTGGAGCTGCAACAGCAAAAAGAGTCTATCTCTAAATCTATTTCTAAAATTGGAAATGACAAATAGCAATCTGAAAAAAATTAGTATTTAAATGAATGGTTGACCTTTAGCACACGTGGGTTTTTTGTTGTAGAGTCCAAACTTCTGGCATTTGTCTGTAAGTGGTGGCTGAACCAGCAGGCAAAAAGTCTTTGAGCAGACTGTGCACTTTTGTAGTTCAACAAGACCATCAGAGTGGTGTCTTCTCTACTTAAAAGAACATCTAGCTGATCATGTCATGACCATATGACCTTCCAACTCTCACCTCATGAGCTTAATGTAGTGACCGAAAGAATGAGATTACACATACAAGTAAACAAAATGAGTTTCCTGCGTAGGCTGTGGACAGTAACAACAATCCTGTCAGCTGGCAAGATGGTATTTTTAAAAAAGTATTGTATGTCTCTTGGCTGCATTACATGCAGCCAAGAGACATACAATACTTTTGTGCAGGTAACCCCTGTGTGCAGGTAACCCCATGACAGTGGCTATAGATTTTAAAAAGGCATGTATTTTGAGTTTTGAGTGAGATAATGTAATCGAAATGTACTCCTCATAAATAGAGTACTAGAGTACTAGACACTGGAAGTAATTACAAGCTAACACATTCATTAACAGTGATCTTGATAAAACTGTTGACAGTATGTGACTTCTATACATATATATATATATGAGTGTGTGTGTGTGTGTGTCAATCAATCACACATCAGAATAATGAAATGGTTGAGGGAGAAAAAAAAAAGTGGCTCGAGGCAGGCGCACTTCTGCAGTACCAAGGGTGCTGGCGGCCCCAGTGCTAGCGCTGACATGGGTCAACATGAGACAGACAGCCTTTACCGTCAAAAACTGACGCTGCAGGGCTTCCCCCAATACGTCGAACTATGACGGTAAAGGGATCCCCAGTGCGTCACAAACTGACAACTATCTGACGATCTTTTTCTGGCTTAATGAAACAAAAACTAGTACAATGATACATGTTGGCCGTTCTGCTTTGAGTATGCTACTGTCTCGCTGAAATTAGTCTGCTGATTGTGTTTTGTTTTCGTTTTATATTAACATAATACTCGAATCCTAATACTCATCTAGGTAACATTGTCACTGTTTCTGTACCACAGTCCATTATAAATGACATAATAAGTGAAGTTTACAAAGGCATAGTCAGGTGAGGATCAGGGGTCCTCTCCACTTTGTTCTATTAGATAAGCAATCTGCTCAAATCTTACCAAATTGGCTTTTAAAAAAACTTTTGAAATATAATAGAAACACAAAGTAGTACTAATAGCCATAATTTGAGCGTGTGGTAAAACGATGCAGTGTTTGCAATGGGCATTTACCCTGTGAATTATCAAATTACGGCTTTGTGTGCACAATTGCGAAGCAATACAAAAAAATACGTTACACTTTGTTTATGCAAATTATGCAAAAATGGCTCATTCTAAGAAAATTAAAACATCCCGGTTCTTTATACACCACTGAAAACATAGTTATGCATATTATATTGCATTTTTGTAAATATATACTATCCCTAAATATTACTCACTGGACCTTTAAATCCAAGATGCGTGGTCCGGACAGCCGCTAGATATGTATGTACACTATAATTTATTTTTATTATCTATATTAGGAATGCAGGAATAAAGGTCTCTAAAGACCCAGTGCTCCCGACAAATGCTTTGTCCAGAGAGTAGGCTGACGAGGGACAAATTCCTGGGTCATCTTTTTCCCCATTCTGCCCCTGGCCATAGATCTACCTGCCCTATTCTTCAGAGATAGCTTATATCCCTAATTGATTACCACAGCATGTGGTGTTAAGCAGCGTTGTGGTTTAAACATGCAAAGTAAGACATCTTTTCATAAGCACGATAGCCATCTTAATCATAATGTGTTGCTTTTGAGTAGCATGTAAAAATGCTATTCAAATCCTTCCTAGAGATGGGGTGTAGGTGTTTCTGAAGCGCACCAAATGTAACACATGGTCCACTTACAACTCATATGCACACCTAGTTATCTTTTTCAACTGAGGTGTAAGTGTGTTGATGTGGCGTTTACAACAGTTCACCAAAGTACACATATACACACACTTTAGCTGTAGCAGGTACGCAGTGAAGGTACTGTGCATTAGTTGGCTGAATTGTTTGATACCTCATAGACACCCACCCATACACACTCACACACACACACACACTCACGCACACAATTACATGATTACATAAAAAAGGGTTTGGAAATATGACAGGATTGTACAGCAAATGAGTTGATTATTTTCTCTGTTGTTTCACTCTGATAGTATTTCTCTCTTTCAGTTTGTCTCGTCTTTGCTGTCTCACACATACACATACACTGTCCTGCTGGTTTCCCCATTGGCCTAGCTTCTCACTATCACATCAAAACAACTCTGAGACGACAATGCCAGTTCACAGTCCAGGTTAAAAAAAAGACTTGGGAACTTTCATCTCATGGGGGGCTGTAAGATTTCCCAGTTTTAAAAAAGAACGCTGATATGATAGGATAGGATGATCATTTATTCACAGCAGACTTTCATAATATTTACCATAATATTCCTCAGGCGTCCAACCAAGTCAGTTCAGGTGTGGAGGAGAAAGGAGGCCTCAGGCTATTCCCAGATCAGGCAAGAAGCAAAATGGCTACACGCTGCTTAATTTGCTAGCTGGGTGGACTTGCTTTCCTCTGAGGGGGTGAAAACTAAATCAAATGTGCAATGAAAAACTCTGCATTTCATTGCATTGGCATTTCTTGTGTATTTCTAAGTGGTATATGCTTAATGATATTCTGTATTTTTGTTCTGTCAAATTTCGGGTTCAGCCTTAAGGTCAAACCGTATCAGTTACATGACAAAAAGACTCGCATTTTTATGCAACACATTCTATTTAAATGCCCAACACTTGACGTTGTTACGGCTAGAGTGTAGTGAGAACCCAAATGCAGGATGCAGGACAGCAAATAAATTTTTTCATGCACTTGTCAATTTTGAGATTTTGGGCTACTTTCAGACTAGTGGGGGAAAAAAGTCTGAAACATACATTTAGAAGTTTATTTTGCTACAGTTTGTCTGTGTGTGTCTGTAGATATCGCCTAAAAGTTAGCATTCTGCCGCAACATCTCCTGCCACTATTATTATTATTAGCATTTTATTCACAAAACCAGATAATAATTAATTTTTCTATGCCTGTTGACAGGCAGATTTTTTTTTCTTGAAATAGATGCAAATTAGATACAACCTAATTGGCATATTTAAAAATAATATTTCAGAAAAGCTGTAATACAAAAAAATTTTGTCTTAATGTAAGTAATCAACTATTCATCTGCATTGTCTCGCCTTAAGAAAGATTTATTTACACAGTACTTATAGTGAAAAGGAGTATATGGATCTTGGGAATGTCTGCGTTTGAGCAGTGAACGAAGACAGGTAAGAGGTCCAGAGATCCAGAAAATGAATTCCAACTGGATACTGAGTCCATAAACTCAGGAATAAGTGTTCCACAGCAAACAGGAGCTGTGTAGGGACAAGAGCCAGGTTGAGATGAAGAGACTGTTAGGCAGGGGGAGTAACGGATTACATGTAACGGTGTTACATAATCAGGATACAAAAAAAGAGTAACTTTATTCCGTTACAGTACAGAAAATAAAGACTTAATCAGATTACAGGTACATTTTGAAAAATCGGGGATTACTCATTGGGATTACTTTAAGCAGAAAGTTTCAATGAAACAGAAAACGCAGTGCTATTTGCCTCTGTATATGTTTTTTACGTACAGTCTATGGTATATGTACGTGTTTCTGTAAAAACACAAAGCAAGATAGAGACGTGTTGCAGATATTGATTGGCACTTACAGTCGCCAGTAGCGCCAAATGTGTGTCATGCCCACACCCCATCATGCAGACTCTGTGCGGACTGGTTCCAGCCCTCACTGAACACGGCAGCCGGACCAGGAGCGAACACAGCCTCCAAGACTGACAGAGGCCAGTTTGACCACTGAGAATACATTCCCGAGGTGGTTTTCTTGCTGGGTTTGGCTTTTGGCACCCTGGGGATGAGTAAGCTAATGAAACCGCTAGCAGCACAGCTAACCAACCAAGCTAACTCGCCACAGATACAGGCAGATAGGCTACAGTATGCGGTGTAGCAAAAAGTAAAGCTATCCATCAAGAAGCTCTGTGTAAATCATCTCAGTACTGGATTCCCTGTTGGTCTATGTGGCTGTAACTTCAGCAACAATTAATCTATCTGTCCATCAGGAAACTCTGTGAATCACAGAGTTGAGGCAGAGCAGCCGGGGGACATCAGAGAGAAAACTAGAATATATTTTCTCCATATTTCTAATATTTCTCCAGCAAATATGACCCAGTTTCACCAAAACCAGTGAAAAAAGTTGTGTTTTTATACAGTAATCATTGGGGCATGGTCCCAGACACATTATGCTTCAGCAGCGTCATATTAAAAATCTTTTTAATGGATGCTAAATTTATACAAGTGCAGAGTCATCAACATTTTAAAATGGTTTTCCAAATGATAAACTCTTAAAATACCATCAAGAATGTCTACAAAACAATGTGTTTTGTCATTGATAGACCAGATACTACCATAGTGGTGACATAGTGCAAAGCATATCACACCTTTTGTGTGGATTTTGGGAACAGGAGATTTTGTTGTTCTATGTTTCTCTAAAAATACACTGAGCAGACAACACATCATTGATACTTCTCTTGTCTTCATTTGCCTGTTTGGCATTGAAGTAATCAGATTACATTACTTATAATTTGTGGTACTTGGATTACGTTACTGATTACATTTTTAAATAAGTAATTGGTAATTGTACCAGATTACATTTTTAAAGTAATCCTCCCAACCCTGCCGTTAGGCACAGGAAACAAGAATTTTCCTTCAAACTTCAGAACCAGATTAAGCAGATAGAACTTTGGTGGGGAAAGTCTGACTAGGTAGTAGAGTCAGGAACCCGGCAGGAACCAGGTATTGAAAGCAGAGCAGACTGAAGATGATTGGCAGCTGGTGTCCCAGCTCCTGCACACCTGTCTCCACTTCTGTAATCAGAGCACACACAGGGAGAGGGATAGAGAGAGAAGCAGAGGGCATGACAGACATGCAGTATCATTGGTGCCAACATGGACAACAATTTTTGTGATAGTTATCGGGAATGAGGCAAACAGTCTCCTCAAGGTGGAGGAGGAGGATGAGGAGATGGGCACCTTGCTTTTCCTTGCAGGCTACAGTGCATTGCTCCAGCTGTTGTGGAGTCGAACGCACCACTCTACCCCCACAACTGAGTGATTGTGCCTCTGCTGGGACATGCCAGGGAGTAGGAAAGGCCATTGCTTTGGGCATGGAGCAGTGAGGGTGTAAGACTCAGTAAGTACCCAGAGGAGCCCAGAAATGCAAGGTGTTTGGTCTGGGCAACGGCAACAATGGAGAACTCCAAGAGCTTATCTTTCTCTCTGAGCTTAACCTTCAGACAGGCGATGCTTTTGTTCAGCTGTGAAACAGAAGGGCGACACTATAACCACACTCAGCCAACACACTTGCAGTAAGTGCTAAAAACAGGATGTTTTGGTTCATTGTCACAAGCTCCTAATGGATGAAAAAATGAATGAATGAAAATACTTTATTCTCACAGCAGCTCCTCTAATGAAAGTTAGATCAACTTTATGACTGGGGTTGCTTCGTTTAAATGCTGCACCTGATTGGGAAGATTTGTTATTCAGATTCATCAGGTATCCTATCAGGACCATGTCCAACTTTAATTTAATGTGCTTCAGAGTTCTTTAGAAGCTGCTTGGAAAAAGTGATAAAGTTAAAGGGACTACATGTAAGTTTTTCAATGAAATTAGTCAAATTTTCATTGCTTTATTGTCAGTGGGCTCAAAACTCACTCAGAAATGAAGCGCGCGCCTGTTTTCTCCGTTGCTTGTATCAGCCAATATTCTGCTTTTAATGTGAGATCTCCGGGTCGGATTCAGCCCTGTGCGCGCTCCCGAGCCTCTCAGACTACAGCGACAACACGGCAGCTAACGACATGCAGTCCACTAACACCATAAAACAACCGGCTCCCAGCAAAACACAGGCTCCACGTAAAGATACAAAACAACAACGGTTTATGTGCTGAAGCCCATCAGACCAAACAGGTTCAGATGATGTCGAGTAAGAACAAAGTGAGCATTAGAAAATCTGGAGAAACACAGAGAAAGTCACGTT
>NC_060168.1:5276357-5282236 GCF_021292245.1 Micropterus dolomieu | reverse complement strand
GTGAGTGGGTGAGTGTGGGTGAGTGAGTGTGTGTGTGTGTGAATGTGTGTGAGTGGGTGAGTGTGGGTGAGTGAGTGTGTGTGTGTGTGTGAATGTGTGTGAGTGGGTGAGTGTGGGTGAGTGTGTGTGTGTGTGTGTGTGTGTGTGTGTGTGTGAGTGTGTGTGAGTGGGTGAGTGTGGGTGAGTGAGTGTGTGTGTGTGTGTGTGTGTGTGTGTGAGTGAGTGTGTGTGTGAGTGTGTGTGAGTGTGTGTGAGTGTGTAAAGGTCACTGACTGCTGTCTCATCAGGTCCTGTGCCTCTCTGCTTAATTAAACCTCATTGGCTGCTTGTAGCCCTGCAGTTTTGGAGGATTGTGGTTCAAGCTCCTGCCCCAACTGCCAACAGTGTGTACATCTTTATTTTCACATGTACTACGCAAGACAACATGCAGACTTGACTTTGTGGCGTTCAGGTCACCACCATTCATTTCTCCCTATGAGCTATTGACTGGCTTCCTATTGATCCCCACACAATGTATCTCACAAATCATCTGTCCGTCGATCAATAGAGAAATCTCCTGGAAAATTCATATTGAGAAGCAGTGTGTGCTCGCCGCTTGCCTGCTGAATGGGAAATATTGAATGTTTACTTGATTAATCGGACTAGTTTAAATTTGGTGGTGGCTAACTCTATTAAAACAGTGGCCTGTGTAAATCAAGATGCTGCCATTTGTGATTGAAATGAGCTGAGCTCTGCACATGCAGCTGCTGAGTATAAATCAGTGGTTAGGTTTTTCTATATTCATTGGCTGTAATAACCAGTAATAACTGGATGGAAATCTGGCAAAGCCAAGGTCTTTGTTATGATGGATAATTCACATTTGATAGAGTGAATATGATATAAGTGGCTGTTCATCTACTGTATGTATATTAAAGTTAGTTGTAGTATACAAAAATTGTCCAGAAATTAGAAATAGTATGTGGTTAAGTCAGTGTTTTGACCTCTGATTTGATGGATATTATTTATGCAGTTTGACTGATTATGTATTTACTGAACTGATCAATACAGCATGGACATGCCTTAACCTCAATTCATTCTAAACAGACAGTTTGAAAGGATTCCACTAGTGTGCATTAAATCTTGTTTCAAAGTAAAATTTGCCCGCACAGTATATGATACCGGGCAGCCTTAAAGTGTTAACTGAAGCGAGTAGTTTGTTAACTCTGTTCATTAGTTCTTGCAATTTAAAAGTTCAACTACAATGGTCCACCACTGCCCCTTGCAGAAGATGGGGAACAAGACTAAGAGCTGAAATGAAACCAAAGATGCTCTGTAAAGGAAGATAAAGAATTACAAGCTGCCCCAATGGTATGAAATGGCATACACTTCCTCTCTGAATCTCTCTGCCAATAGAGTGTTGGCAGATTTCGTGAGAGTGTGTTGCTGAGACAGGTGTCAAACACAGCGCATTTTCCCATGATGGCAAAAGAATCGGTCATAATCTGTGCTCATGATCAGCTCTCCCATTGGAATAAATAGACTCAGGACCTGCCGCTAGTCTCCTAAAGGGGAGGGGCAGTAAGAAAAGCAGCAGTCAAGCAGCAGTCCTCCCTCCTGAGCCCCCAGTTCGGTGGACCAAACAAGCAGGTTTGAAAAGTGGGGCGAATACAGACATCCTCTGGTTGCAAAAAGAAGTCTGGTTCCATTATAAAAACATGACAGAAATTCTCAGCTGATTTATTACCTCAGTAAAACACTTTGATAATGACTTTATGGTCTCAATCGCTAGTTTCATGTCTTCTTTACAGCATGATGTCCATTCAGTAAATGATGGTCAGCAGGGAAAATAGACCATAAAGCAGAGTATGCTTTAGGGTGGGACTATCTTGTGATTGACAAGTTGCTACCATGGCGACCGGTCAGTCTGGCTACAGCGACTCCTATGCACGGCACTGTGTAAATTTAACCAGCACTGTTGAAAAAGTTTATTAGGAGTTGACTGTTCATTTTCTCTGGTGAGTACATTTTATTTTAAGCCTGTTTTTCGCTAGACAAAATTATCATCTCAGTTAAAATGACAGTTAATGTGAATTACAGATGTACCTAGCTAAACAATCTAGCTAGCTCCACACAGAGCCTCACAATAAACTTAAAATAGGCTCTCATACAAAAGTAAACTATTAAAAATTATAAATTCTATATTAGATATTAAAAGTGCTCATTGTCTACCATTCTAGTATCTACAATTATAAAATTACAATTCTGCTTATGAGCCTTCTTCAGTCACAAAACAATTACATTAATGATCAGTCTCTGTCATTCATCCTCTTTGTTTACATATGACGTAATACAACATGTGGGCTGCCTGGTTACCTAGGCAACGGTGAACTACAGAGCTGCTAATCAACGGTTCAAGATCTGCCTCTAACGGTCTACATTCTATTAGTTAATCCTCACATCTGACTCCCTTCGACATGTTTTGACATGTGAAACTGGACAACCACTCATCGTAAACAGCAAGCTAGTGCCGACTTGTCCCGGTAGGACACCTAGCTTGTGCAAATATTGCAAATAACTACCGGCTAGCCTACATAATATTACAAGTTATAAACGGTACACTAAAGAGATCTAGATTATTACCAAACGGTAGGCTTATGTGACATTTACCCACCTAAAAGAATAAATGAAATACACCGTGGTGAGTTGGCTGGTCCTCAGTTGTTTTACTTTTTTCTTGTGGTAACTGAAGAACGCAGCGCAACCCACAGCTTATATACCCGCAGTGATCGCATGCCCTTTTAACTGCGATAGAACTGTTGAAAAGTGAATGGGGGGTGTCTGTAAAGTAAGTGGACATTTTCCTATAAATATCCTATATTCTACATTAGCATATAATATTACTACTATAATTTCCCATAGAAGTTAGCAGGTTAACATTAGCTTGCAGTTTACTGCATATAGGCCAGATTTACTAAAGGTTTGCGTAAGTAAAAACGTGTGCAAATTTGATATCACCAGCAAATTAAGTAAGCGGATCTACTAACAGTGTGCACGGAGAATGACGTCTTCCAAAAGTGCAAGATAGCACCTGATGTTCATTTACTACTTTTTCCATAATGAATGTGTAATTTGGGGCGTTTCAATTTTATTGTGCAAAGTATTGGGAGGGCAACATGCAAATACATTTATTTACTACATGCAATGTGATCTAACAAGCCTAAAAGCAATTTCATGTGAGTGCAACAGCCTCTGTATTTAATACGTTTGAAAGGAAGGTGCAAACCGCCAAGGGTTGTGCAGAGATGGCTGCTGTTATTGTTGTGAGGAGACACAGCCGTAATGAAAGAAGATGTAGAAAATTTTTTAAATATTAGATAATATTATTCTATATCCAATATATAGAAATAAAATTATTTTATTTTGTCACCAACTGTTCACAGCGCGCTCATTGTAATAGCGACACAACCTATTGTAGGTATGAGAGGGAATGGGGCGTCGGGCGTACAGGGACAGAAGATCACAGAGTGACCAGACACGGTGACACTATGACATTTAGTTTTCACTGACAACAACTTTCTATGGGGACTGATATTGTTTTGAAATCCTATACGAGATATTTATGGTGTTCACACTAGCTAGGAGGGGTGTACTGGGACTGAAATTCAACCCGGGACTTTGAGACAGAGAGGCCTTTGATGTGAGCGCTCTGGGGGCATGGAGAAAGATTCTTTGCAGTTATTTTAATATATGTATATATAGTGTTGTACCTGCACACAGTCAATCAGATTATGCTGAAGACCTTCAAGTAACTTTAGGATGACACCTGCCTCTTAAGTTTGCATAAGCAAGGCAGCTCTGCACTGAACAAGACCAGGTCAGGCAACCCTGAGTCAAGCCGAATACTTAACTATAATCTATAAACATGCAGAGATTCCTCACTTATAGAACAATGTTGTCTTTGTGTGATAACACATTGCAAACTGTTTTTTATAATATATATAAATATATAATATAGCCTAACAATTGTCTTTTCCTCTTGATCACATGGTTAATTGTGCATCCCTCTTCCCAGGGTCCCCTGACCCTGTGTTGGTGACATGCCAGTGTCACCTCTCCCCTCTGTGTCCTCCTATTGCGTAATCAATGATGATAACAGTTTTTTTACCTTTCTTGAAAAAGTGAGCGGCAACATATCAGTGTAAATGACATCAGTTTGACTCGTAACTGCAAGTGAAATCTGTGATTGTTGTGAGTGTTGTGGTTCTGAGGACTATCATAGGGATAACTATTAGAGTCTGTTTGTTGCAGACTTCTAGACTAGGAACGGCTGTCATCTTGTTGTTGACCTGGTGACCAGGTTTGGAGTACACCAAACTGTACTGACCAGGACGAGGATAAAACACTTCAGCCAATGTTTTGCAGCAGACATTTCCCTCCTGTCCGGTTGTCCTATGGTAGGAAAAGGCATCACAGGGGAAAAAATATGCGTTGGGATGTGTGGTCCCAATTGTTCCTCTCAGCTGACGGCAGTTGAAGTTGTCTGTGTCACCTGGGATGATCCTAAATGCCAGGGATGATGTCACTGTTTTCACCACCCGTCTTGATTTTGTGGAGTTCTACTGTGTAGTGGAGGTTTATCAGAATATCCAAAATTGGTTGGGCGCCAGACAGGAGAATAACCTTAATCCTAACCTGTCACTTAAAACGGTAAAGTGGTCAATTAGTAGGATATTAGATAGCCCCGATCACTAGCTACCTTCGTGACCAACATACACCAATAAAAAAACCACCAAACACTAATTCAATTACTCAAAATAAAGCTGGTTGTATTCAAAATTCAAAGTCAAACAATAATGCACCATACGGTTGGTACGCAAACACAAAATATTACATTTCCATTAAAGCAATAAAGAACCTTTCAAAATATATCATTCATATACAAAATTAAATGTCCACAATTCAAATGATAAAGAAACAGACTAGTCCTCCAACTTGAGGAGGAGGGTGGTGAGTGACATGTGTGGATGTGTGTGTTTTCAGGGGAAATCGGGCGGTTAAGTCCATTGAACTCAAAAGGTAGCAGTTCAGTTTAGTTCATTTGAGTTCTGGTGTGAGAGGCATGAGTGTGCAGGGGTGTGTGGGTGTAGTCCAGTGCAGTTGAGTTCCATTGAGAAATGAATAAGGGTGTAGGGGTGTGTGGGTGTATGCAATTCAGTTCTTCTATTCCTTTGTAGCTCATTTAACCCCTTAACGCCTGAATTTATTTACAATCAAAAAATAAAAAAAATAATTTGTGTTTTCATTTGCTTTCAAGATGATGTTAAAGTAAGTGAAGATAATTTTAATTTTTGTTAATTTGTCTATAGAACATAGAAAAGATATAAATTCAGGTATGTGTAGGTATGAAGCAAATTAGCGACAACAGGCATAAACGAGAAACCAGGGCTTGCAAAAGGTCCCTAGGTTCGTATCGAATATGCACCAACAGGCATTGGGGGAATCCATGTGCTATCTTGGCTTGCAGTCTGCAAGGAAGAGGTATGATGCGAATTCGCAACAATCGGCGTCAAGGGGTTAAACTTACTTTTTGAACTGGTATTACTTGACATATTTATCAAGAATATGAATGCACCTTTGCGTTGTCACAAAAGTAATCTGCTACACAAAAACAACAAAGGGCTTGAAGCTTGTATGTAAGCAGGGCCTCACAGGTTAAAAACACATGCAGCTGGAGAGCCCAGACGAACTTAGAAGCGGCTGTCATACAGCTACAGCCCAGCTAATTTACCTGTCTTTAATGACACGACAATCGCAACCACCGCTGCTTCCCCTCATTCCCGTCCTCAGTCCAGGTGGAGCCATTTATCCTAGTGACACAGTGACCGCTACAGTAACTTTAA
>NC_060168.1:5272979-5276337 GCF_021292245.1 Micropterus dolomieu | reverse complement strand
CAAACACAAAATATTACATTTCCATTAAAGCAATAAAGAACCTTTCAAAATATATCATTCATATACAAAATTAAATGTCCACAATTCAAATGATAAAGAAACAGACTAGTCCTCCAACTTGAGGAGGAGGGTGGTGAGTGACATGTGTGGATGTGTGTGTTTTCAGGGGAAATCGGGCGGTTAAGTCCATTGAACTCAAAAGGTAGCAGTTCAGTTTAGTTCATTTGAGTTCTGGTGTGAGAGGCATGAGTGTGCAGGGGTGTGTGGGTGTAGTCCAGTTCAGTTGAGTTCCATTGAGAAATGAATAAGGAAATGACAACAGGCATAAACGAGAAACCAGGGCTTGCAAAAGGTCCCTAGGTTCGTATCGAATATGCACCAACAGGCATTGGGGGAATCCATGTGCTATCTTGGCTTGCAGTCTGCAAGGAAGAGGTATGATGCGAATTCGCAACAATCGGCGTCAAGGGGTTAAACTTACTTTTTGAACTGGTATTACTTGACATATTTATCAAGAATATGAATGCACCTTTGCGTTGTCACAAAAGTAATCTGCTACACAAAAACAACAAAGGGCTTGAAGCTTGTATGTAAGCAGGGCCTCACAGGTTAAAAACACATGCAGCTGGAGAGCCCAGACGAACTTAGAAGCGGCTGTCATACAGCTACAGCCCAGCTAATTTACCTGTCTTTAATGACACGACAATCGCAACCACCGCTGCTTCCCCTCATTCCCGTCCTCAGTCCAGGTGGAGCCATTTATCCTAGTGACACAGTGACCGCTACAGTAACTTTAACGTTAACATACTATGAAATCTAGGCAAGTTTGGCCAGTTTACTGTTAGAGGTGGGCCATTAACGTTACTTTACTTCTTACCTTCTAACAGATGCCTTTTGTTCCAAAGCTAATTATTGTAACACATAAATAAAATACTAGAATTTAACTCACCAACTGGAGTGCAGGCTTGTGGGGGTTCTCTTTCTCGCCAATAAATCACACAGCATACCATTATTCATCCGGTATCTGCATGAAGAAATGTCCAAAAGGCTCAAACAGGGCAAAGCTGACGGCAGTCGGCTAACAGTGACGGCAGCCACCTGTCAATCAAAGCGGCCACACCCCTAATAATGCAGAACTTTAAGCCTTAATATAATTTAAACGGGTGAGTTATAAAAAAATTCATCCCCCTCACAGTTGTCACGAAGGGCAAAATTAGTTATATACACTAAAACCATATTTTGTACCAGGCTGTAAACATATTTCATTCTGCTGTAAAGTTGGGGATTTTAACATGGGGGTCAATGGAGATTAACTCCCTTTTGGAGCCAGCCTCAAGTGGCCACACGATGAATTGCAATTTTAGGCATTCCTGGTCCAGTTTAAGTCCGGAAACTGGAAGGTTGCTGCTTGGGTGTAACGTTACGCTGGTGCAACTGTTAGTGAGTCAGAGTAAAGATGATTTAGTAGCAGCAGGTGAGTTGTAAAACAGCAGCGCAGTTATCTTGGAGAACTTAGCCAACGCTAATATTAAGGAAGACAATGTAGGTGCAGACTGCGCCTGAGAGCTATTTATCACTTGTAAGTAGCGTTACCCTCTGTCTTAGCTGTGTTTATTTGTTCACCATTTCCTGCACCAGTTTATTTATTCACTTTTGGTTTATTTTTTATCTTGTCAACCTGTTTACACCTGTCTTTACCTTGTAAAATCATATCCAGGTAGATAAATAAATCAGTCGGTGTGTTTCTGTGGTTTGTCTGACTACAAAGGTCAAGTTGTTATGGCCTTTTTGCAGTGAAAAAAGTCCATATTTTGTTTGGTTAAGGTACTGTGACGGCCCCCTCTGCAGGGGTTCATACTGCTATTCATATGCTTTCTGTCTCCAGAGCTGCAGACCTGATTGGCAGGGTAATCAGCAGCATGGGACACAACCGGCCCGGTGTGCTCCATGCATATAAGCCAGTCAGTCTTGGTTGGACCTCCTCATCTCAATGCTGGATATGTTGTGTTTGGTTTCTTTTCTTTGTTTTTACAGCACAACGTCCATGCAGCACATGTTCACCCATCCACTCCCTACACCATTGGTTTTGCTTATTTTTCTTATCAATAAATCAATTTGTTTACCTATGTGTGTCTCCAGTTTTTGTTACAGTCCAAGAGCTGGGCTGTGACAGTACATACACATGTTCACTGTAAAATAGTATATTTATGTAAAAGCATAAAAGTTGAGGTTTTTGACTTTTTAAATGGGCTAGATGTAAGTTTTTGATTTTAATAAATCAAATTTTCATTGCTTTATTGTCAGTGGGCTCAAAACTCACTCAGAAATGAAGCGCGCGCCTGTTTTCTCCGTTGCTTGTATCAGCCAATATTCTGCTTTTAATGTGAGATCTCCGGGTCGGATTCAGCCCTGTGCGCGCTCCCGAGCCTCTCAGACTACAGCGACAACACGGCAACTAACGACATACTAACACCATAAAACAACCGGCTCCCAGCAAAACACAGGCTCCACGTAAAGATACAAAACAACAACGGTTTATGTGCTGAAGCCCATCAGACCAAACAGGTTCAGATGATGTCGAGTAAGAACAAAGTGAGCATTAGAAAATCTGGAGAAACACAGAGAAAGTCACGTTGTTATCTAGTGCAAAGTTAAATCGCTTTCCACATTAATTCACCACCTAACGCAACATCCTATGCTATCATGTCACTATCCTGTGTACCACAGATATTGTCAGTGTCAAAGCCTGCAAGAAATGATGTAACGGTAAAAAGCAAATGTGGAGTGATTTGTTAGGCCTATATAGGCTATAACGTTGGCGTCAGCACCAGCCAGCTAACACTACAGTAGCAGCCAGCTAACACTACAGTAGCTCGGACCTGCCGCTGTTTGCTTCGTAGCATTCAGTTTATGTTTGTTGTCGTTTTTATATACAGTCTATGGGTTTTACCAATAACGTTACTCAAGTACAAAGCTTCTCCACCTCAGTCGCTGTAACTAACGTGACCCACATAACATAAAACACTGCAACAAAACGGCCACAACAACCCAGAGGAAGAGTCATCCACTATCACTAGTTACAGTAAAGTTACTTACTGCGGTCTAACTGTTACAACGTGTGACACAGTCTCATTATAATATCCATTCCAGCTCACTAACCGTTTCATTATCATCCAGTACATGTAGCTGTGCTGACATTGCTGAGCCTCTGTTGATCTGCCTCTGAGACGGGAACGTTGATGTAACAGAGCCTGAACAAAAGCCACAGCCTGCATGCCGGTGTTCCTGCGTTTATTGTGGTATTTCTGTATGAAAGCGATTGTGTTTCGGATTATGCTCGCTCATGAGTTCAAGCGAG
>NC_060168.1:5264914-5272959 GCF_021292245.1 Micropterus dolomieu | reverse complement strand
TCAAATTTTCATTGCTTTATTGTCAGTGGGCTCAAAACTCACTCAGAAATGAAGCGCGCGCCTGTTTTCTCCGTTGCTTGTATCAGCCAATATTCTGCTTTTAATGTGAGATCTCCGGGTCGGATTCAGCCCTGTGCGCGCTCCCGAGCCTCTCAGACTACAGCGACAACACGGCAGCTAACGACATGCAGTCCACTAACACCATAAAACAACCGGCTCCCAGCAAAACACAGGCTCCACGTAAAGATACAAAACAACAACGGTTTATGTGCTGAAGCCCATCAGACCAAACAGGTTCAGATGATGTCGAGTAAGAACAAAGTGAGCATTAGAAAATCTGGAGAAACACAGAGAAAGTCACGTTAGCTTGCCGGCTAAAGCCGAGCAGTTGCTAATGTTATATAACAAAGTTATATAATGTTAGCTTTCCATATTACTTCACCAACTAACGCGACCCGTGTTACTATCCTGTGTGCCACTGTTGATTTAGCCTGCAGAGAGGATATAATGGTAAAAAGCAAATGTGGAGCGATTTGTTTACTAACGTTAGCCTATAGTGATGCAGCCAGCTAACACTACAGTAGCAGCCAGCTAACACTACAGTAGCTCGGACCTGCCGCTGTTTGCTTCGTAGCATTCAGTTTATGTTTGTTGTCGTTTTTATATACAGTCTATGGGTTTTACCAATAACGTTACTCAAGTACAAAGCTTCTCCACCTCAGTCGCTGTAACTAACGTGACCCACATAACATAAAACACTGCAACAAAACGGCCACAACAACCCAGAGGAAGAGTCATCCACTATCACTAGTTACAGTAAAGTTACTTACTGCGGTCTAACTGTTACAACGTGTGACACAGTCTCATTATAATATCCATTCCAGCTCACTAACCGTTTCATTATCATCCAGTACATGTAGCTGTGCTGACATTGCGGAGCCTCTGTTGATCTGCCTCTGAGACGGGAACGTTGATGTAACAGAGCCTGAACAAAAGCCACAACCTGCATGCCGGTGTTCCTGCGTTTATTGTGGTATTTCTGTATGAAAGCGATTGTGTTTCGGATTATGCTCGCTCATGAGTTCAAGCGAGCACGTGTACGAGCACACACCTGGTTGCAATTGCTAGTGGCCGCTGAAAACTACGTAATGCCCCTTTAAACAATAAAAACTATTTAAAAAAATAGTTAAATGAACATTTTTATTAAATTATGAAATAATGACTTATGACTTATATTGAAAATAGCTGTGTTTGCAGACATATGCACTGCAGGCGAAGCTGTGCTGCAGCAGAGGATTTTGTGTGGATATAAGCCTGATGAAATAAACTCTGTTGCTGAAAACACAAACTATTGTCATCATACATTGTTGGAGCTATCTCCAATGACACAGCTGTCTGTCTGTCTGTCTGCCACGCTTTAGCCAATCCTCCATTTTGCTGCTGTTCTTCATCTCTCCCTGTCTGTCTGGTACTTTTTTGTGATGTCAGAGCCCTCCATGCCTCCTAGTGTACAGAGTTTGATTTTGACACGGAAAATGATGCAAGTGAAAGCAAGTAAATAAACCAGTTATATACATTATGTGCTTTCTATTTCACTTCCTTTTCTCTGTTTTGATAGCATATACATTGGAACAAAGCACACTGGGACATAAACCGTATGCCTCAGCTTTCCACATAGCAAAGTAAGTAAATGAAATACTGAGGAGAGGAGGAGGAGTAGGGAGAGTGAGAAAGAAAGAGGCTCTTAGGTAAATTGTTTTGTTGGATTAATGTTGAGGATAAATAAAAAGATATCCAAGGTGTCGTGAGCTGTGAAGAGCTCCATCACTTCACCACCTTAATGAAATAACCCAGCTCTTCATATTTCACTCAGCAACACAATTTGATTAAGATCTCTTCCAAACATGAACACATACACACACACTCATATATGCAAGCAAGCACAACTGTGTTGATGCATACACACACAAATTCCCACATCAAATCTAAAGACATATGGCTTGAAAGTGGGATGAAGGCGAGGGTGGAAGAGGAACTGAGTGATGGGTTGATCTACCAGGAAAACACATATGGACCTATCATTTAAACACAACCTCCACACCACCCTTCATGTGATGTCTTCTGTGCCTGCATGATGTTACAACTATGCTGACCTATCACATCACATTACAATAATATTCTGACTTTGCTCTAAAAAGTGGGTGCTATTATTACTTGCTAGTCCAGCAGAAAATAAGTCTATAATCTAGTTTTTACTATATCACATCAGACCTTCCCCCATTTTGTGACGGTTTGCCCCTGGACACAGACATTAACCAATAACACAACAGTCATGCTAGCGGTTCTGTAAGGCTGTACTCATGCACAGGGGTATTTTAAGCTAAATGCTAACATCAGCATGCTAGCACACTAAAACACTAAAATGCTGATATTTAAGTGTCTAGTGTTTACTGTGGTCATCAGGGCTGCCAATTGTTTTAGCTTTTTTAGTTTGGAGAGAGATTCGGTATTGCTGAGGTCAGTGCATTTTATTAGTAGGCCTTCCGTCACATTGCCCAGCACGGGGGCCAGGGTCATCACTCTTCAACTCCTTTATTTGGGTTATGCCTGCCTACAGATGTAACATTTTAACAGGTTATTGATGTTGAACAGTTCAACTAATTCTGTTTTGTTAGGATTTCCATCCATCCTCAACCACTTATCCTGCGTACCGCATCGCAGGGAGCTGGAGCCAATCCTAGCTGACATTGGGCGAAAGGTGGGGTACACCCTGGACAGGTCGTCAATCCATTGCAGGGCCCCAATATTATATTTACAGTAGTTTCATTATGGTATATCCTTGTGCAAGAAAATGGTCTACAGTGGTTAGTGAGATTTGTTGATGCTAAGTGTGAAATTTTCAATAATCAGAACTATTCATGAAGAACGAGTTCAACATTCAAGATAGCTGTAGTACCACGTCAACCTTTTTTAATGTGCTGCCTCATCCAGGGTGTGATCGGTCGGTTCACGAAAAGTGACACTGACAAGTGGCAATTTTATGCACAGGCTTTGATTTTTTTTTTTTAAAAGCACCCGATCTTTTCCCTACTCCTTCTCCGCCGGTGTGGAGAGGGTAGACAAGAGTAGCTGAAGTGACGGTATGCAAGACAAAGTCCCGGTATGACGAAATGTAAAGTGTAATAGTGCCGGACACAGTAACCTGCTATGGCTAAAGTGTGTGGATAGGTGTACTTTAGTAAACTGTAGCAACTACCACATCAACACCCTTACACCTATAACAGGCCTAGATATCTTCAACTGTGCTTCAGATGTTGCCTAATACCTAACCTAGTACTTACTGTATATCAAGAAGGTTCATTGTGTTTTACCATTCCACCAGGGTGCATTTGACTGTTTTTGTAAAAAGTGCTCGCTCCCTTGTAACGCACGGCCATAGTGCAAATACAACTCCATGTCTATAGTGGGATACACACACAGTTGTCCACCACTGGAGATAATAGTGGGCAATAGTGAGCTCCAATATACAGTATATTTTATAGGGGGGTACACTTTCGTCTTCTACTTGAGACGCTCAGCAAATTTAAATAAGGTGTCCCTCTAACTTCACAATGTGCAGGGTCTTGTGTTGGTTTAAAATATCCAGGCAAGCTGAGTCATAATAATTAACATTAAATATACCACAAGCAGTGCTAACAGGGTAGCAGGAAATCAAGTAAGAAACCTGAGGCAAAAGCAGGTATAATTCAAAGATTTATTAAACTCAGCAGGGCAAAAGCTTACAGAGTGGTGAGGCAGGTAAGGGTCAAACCAGGTAAGCAGTACAAAACAGGCACACAATTTTCAAAACAAAGTCCAAAATCCAAAGTCCAAATGCCAGAAACAGTGGAAGGTCCAAAGGAAATGTAGATAATTACACAAACACTAGGAGACAAAGACTGGGGAGAACACAAGGAAATAACAATAATAATAATAATAATAATAATATGAAATGGCTGGTATATAAGGTCTGAAGACAGTGACAAAGACAGAGGGGAACAGAAAGACTGAATACACAAGTGATGATAACGATACCAGCATGGGTGGGTAGCAATGGTAGTAATGAGTTACATTTACATGTACTCAAATAACTTTTTTGAGTAAATGGTACTTGTCAGAGTAGTTTTAATGCATCATACTTTTACTCTTATTTGAGTGGATTTTTCGAGAAAAATCATTACTTTTACTCCTCTACATTTGGAGCCATTCATCACGCTACTTCGGTACTTATTTATTTATTAACCGTAGTCAGTCATCCACATGACTCTGTTAGACCAGAATAATGTCTGAAGCTACAACATGGTAGTGTGGCAAATATTTAGGCTACAGATTAAAATTTAGTGCACAGTGCAGCCAGCACCGTCTCATCCCAGGACATCAGATACTGATGCTTTGTCAGGCTTTCGAAAAGTGAGACCGTGTTGGTGCAGCGTGTTTTGGTTGTGAAGTCAGGTTACACCGTGCTGACACTGAGCTGACCGAGAGCAGTGTCTATTGTATCAATGCTAATAATAAATAGTTACACACAGTAGCCTATGCTTTGAAACTCCTCCTCCTTTTTGCCTTAATGTAAATATTCAAGCTAACAGTGTACAAGCAGTCTGCAGTTAACATGCTCGTTGGAGCAGCCTGATGAAGAGAGACCAAATTCTGCACACAAAAAAGACAAACTACTTATTCCATGTCGCTGTGACTGATGTAATGTTTCAACCACAGATGAGCTTCCTCAGGTAAACGTGAAGAAGTGACCACACCTGTATTTAATAAGCAATAAATAATGAAACATCACATAATTATATCCTAATTTGATTTGTTTGCCAAATCATAATTTAATATCAGGGACAACAAGAAAACATTTTTAAACAATCTTATTGGAGTACTAATAGACTATAATATTAATGCACAATTTTGTAATCACTCCTGATAGATACACTGTGAATATTGTCCTGGTGTAAATGTGGCAGGTTATCTAATCAGGAGATGATGACTTGTAATTTCATCACAAATAAATACAAGTATATGTTCACTTCTTTACCTTTACTTGAGGAAGACCATCTGAAATAATTCCACTCACATTCACATCAAATGAAAAAGACCCTTTGTTTTTATTTTTTATTTCTTAAGTTACTCATTAAGTCAGCTGGGATTGGCTCCAGCTCCCCGCGACCCTGTACGCAGGATAAGTGGTTGATGATGGATGGATGGATATTCAGGGAGCACACAGACAGGAAGCAAAGCATAAAACAGAAGAGGAAGAAACTTCAAAATAAAACAGGAAACAACATAATATACAGAGCAGGAAGACACAAAGACGGGAAGAAATGTTCACAATGACATAAAAGGAAGGGTTTATAAATATACAGTAAAACAGGAAATACTAACACAACACTCAAAAACCATGTCTACAGTCCTTCTGGCCAGTGTTGGCATGTGTTAGCCTTTTGTATTCCATTGAAGATGTTATTTATTTCATTAATGAAGTAGTTTGAACTGCTTTTTTCCGAGTAACTTAAACCAAAAGTTAACCAAACTATATTTCTCTTGAGGGTAGCTTTGCTGTAGTTTGCTGGTGCCAGGATGAAGTGACTGAGGGAGGAGGCTGTTTCAAATTACGAGTTTTTTTCATGAAGTAAATGTCTCCTCTGTCTGTGGATATCTGTTGCATTGGGGAGGAATGTAATTAGGCCCAAAAGTTCTATTTACAACCATGAAAAGAAAGCAGCACTAAGAAAATGAAGTGTTCCGTATACTGTCTGTTCATTTGTCTGTCTGTTGATCTCCTCCCATCTTTCAGTACTGACAGCGTGGCCCTAGCAAACACCCATACAAATAGGTTCTGAAACAACAGCTAAGGGATAGTCACATCCCTGATAATCATTTTGTTGTTTTTGCTGTTTTTCTATAGACACATTAATCTTAAACAGAGAGGGAAATATTTCAACTTAAAACACCTTGTGTCGCCGGGCCTGATGTGAAGTAGCTGGTAGCTTGTAAAACTATGCTTTTAGAGTACTCGTTGACAATTTAGTGGCACCGTAGGTCTGATATACATTAAGTAGTCTTTTGCTTAAAATAGGCTTTTCTTTAACTCTTTAAAGGACTAAAATCTCAATTCTATATCTTTTTGAGATCACTTCATTCATAATTGTTCCTCCTACAACCCACCTAGGACAAAGATGAGATAAGAAGAGATTGCATTTTGAGACTTGGGTAATACAAATAGATCATTGTGAGTTAATTTTGAGTTCATTAATTGTCTTGCTTATTACTCCTGAAAAGCTGTTAGGAGCACTAGGGAGATGTTACTGAGCTTGATTGTATTGCATTATGGTCTATGCTTGGAAAACCTTAGTGGAGACATGTTCTGAACATTATTTGACACCCGGTCCTGCTGTCCTGTGCCGACAACACTGCCACTGTACAATCTAACTACAATTAACACAGAAGAACAGATTGTCTTTAAATATAGTACATTTTTCCTTCCTATTCAAAAGAGGAGACATATCCACAATTAAAGTTCTTCACATTCTATTCAAGTAAAGGTATAAAAGTATTCTATAGTGAACCAACGAAGGTTAAAATCAAGGGCAACTGGACTTGGTTGAAGATACTGGAAGACGTTTCGTCCCCCATCCAAAGGACTTCTTCAGTTCTGAACTGAACCTGGATGACTGAGAATCTTCATAGACATTCTATAGTGAATGTACTCAAGTATCAAAAGTAAAAGTGCGTATTCTGTATGACAGATACATGTTGTATCTGAGTTATTGCGTGATTCAGTCCTTAATGAATTAATCTCTAAACATCATGTCAAAGTATTGGGTGTTCCAGTTATGCTGGCTGTGACTACCTTAACAAATTTGAATGTGCATTATGTTCAATGACAAAATATATTTTATTCTTCTTCTCAGTAACAGCGATCAGATAAACAGCAATGAGAACAATAAGTACAATATAGGATTTGAAATTCAGGGGAGTAAAAGTATAAAGCCCCCTAATTGTTTTTCTTTATTTTCCACTCTTAAGTGGGGTCGCTAAGACAAAACTGAGATATATTTGAGAAGAATCATGAGATCCCAGGAGTCATAGCTGAGTTTTCTTTGAGCTCTTTCTCTGATCTCATGGTCCAATGTTCAGGAGACTTAAAGTAGACTTATTTAAGATCAGTTGGAGACCTCTTGTTTTGATCAGAGTCAGACATAAATGAGTTTTTATATAGTTGTTTCTCCTGAGATGAATTTGAGAAGTGGGAGAAAAGGCCTTTGGGCTCACCTTGGTATTAAAAGCAGCTCATTTGTGTCTAGGAGAAAAGAAGGACACAACTATGAGATCTAATGTTGGATTTTGCTTTCCTATGGGGTATGATGAATTAAATTCCGGCAGATGGTCGAATATACAATTCAATTCAATTCAATTTTATTTATATAGCGCCAAATCACAACAACAGTTATCTCACAGCGCTTTTCATAAAAGAGCAGGTCTAGACCGTACTCTATGATGCTATTTACAGAAGCCCAACAATTCCCACCAAGAGCAGCACTAGGCGACAGAGGCAAGGAAAAACTTCCTTTTAAGAGGCAGAAACCTCGAGCAGAACCATGGCTCAGGGTGGGCGGCCATCTGCCTTGACCGGTTGGGGTGAAGGAGAGAGAGGGAGAGAGGATGGAAGGAGAGAGAGGGGAGGGAGGCAGCCTACACAATATACACACAGAGGTACAGACAGTAAAGGTGATGTTGCTATAGACTAAATGAAAAATGGTACAGATATTTATAGTAGTGTTAATGATAACAATCGTAATGTTAATGATTATAATAATAATAGGACTAGTAACAATAGTCGTTGCAGCAGAGGGTGTCGAGCAGGAACACGGGGGCAGCAGGTGACCCGCAGCCACAGATCCAGACTCCACAGCTCCAGAGCCAGAAAACCTGCAGGAAGTGATAGGAGGAGAGAGGAGAGGGACGAGAAAGCACAAGACTACCAGAAAGGGGAGAAGTTGTGTTAG
>NC_060168.1:5263873-5264894 GCF_021292245.1 Micropterus dolomieu | reverse complement strand
TCATCCAGTACATGTAGCTGTGCTGACATTGCTGAGCCTCTGTTGATCTGCCTCTGAGACGGGAACGTTGATGTAACAGAGCCTGAACAAAAGCCACAGCCTGCATGCCGGTGTTCCTGCGTTTATTGTGGTATTTCTGTATGAAAGCGATTGTGTTTCGGATTATGCTCGCTCATGAGTTCAAGCGAGCACGTGTACGAGCACACACCTGGTTGCAATCTTAGAACCACACCGCTAGTGGTTGCTGAAAACTACATAATGCCCCTTTAATTATAAAAATTAAAAAATCAACTACAGCCCATCTCTAATGTGACCATAAGGTTCCAGTAGTCCTTCTCTTTAGCACCGCAAGTGGACATTTGTTTCTCATAACTGTGGCAAAATGTACCTGAGGGTACGTAATTGTGGCGCTGCTAAAATGTTGTCCTCCTGTTTATATCCCATGATATCCCAGGTTGCAATTATCACAAATAGATCATTTATAGTTTTAGTAGTATAATAATAAACAATAAACAAGTGTTACACCACATTTGTTTGTCATTATTTCAGACATAAGAAATAAATGTAGTTGCTTGATTGTTTATGCTGCAAGTGTAAAGAAAAGACATTTATCATTTTCAATGTTTTATTTAAAAAAGAATAAAAATATTAAGGAAAAAATATACTTTGTATTTTCTCTACGCTCCTGGGAAGAACACAAAAACAATGTACAGGTATTTATCCACACAGTGGATGGGATCATTTGCATATCTGTTAGTGACATTACATCTTACTACCTACTAAGACTAAACGTCTGTATTGTCCTAGTGGATCAGAAGAACGGTCCGATTTCTTCCAGACAGTAACTCGGTATCAGGACTCTGTGACCAAGTGCTCCACACTGCCACACTACAAACTGTCTGTATGCTGCCTGACTGAACTGCCTGTTACTCTGTCCTGGGTCTGGAAGATCAGCCATGTGTGGTGCATGGAAACACAGTAGTCTGGATGTTGTCCACAGTCCTCATATTCTGGTCTGTAA
>NC_060168.1:5243974-5263853 GCF_021292245.1 Micropterus dolomieu | reverse complement strand
CAATCAGTATAATCAAACACAGCTGGACTCAAATGAAGGTGTAGAACCATCTCAAGGATGATCAGAAGAAATAGACAGCACCTGAGTTAAATATGAGTGTCACGGCAAAGGGTCTGAATACTTATGACCATGTGATATTTCAGTTTTTCTTTTTTAATAAATTTGCAAAAATTTCTACATTTCTGTTTTTTTCTGTCAAGATGGGGTGCTGAGTGTACATTACTGAGAAATAAAATGAACTTTTTTGATTTTTGGAAAATGGCTGCAATGAAACAAAGAGTGAAAAATTTAAAGGGGTCTGAATACTTTCCGTACCCACTGTATTTAATCATCTCCACAGCAACAATACAATGCTACGAATAAAGTCTGAACTGTCTTCATAATCAGTCAGGACACCTCTGGACACACCTTGTCTCTTCCTGTATATATTTATTTTTAAAATGATCTATTTGTGATATAGGTTGTAGTTTTAGTAGTATACAATAAACAAGTGTTATACCACATTTGGATGGCATTATTAGAGACATAAGACATAAATGTAGTTTGTTTATGATGCAAGTGTTAAGAAAAGGCATTTATCATTTTCAGTGTTTTATTTAAAAAAGAATGAAAATATCCAGAACAGGGTAAAATATCCTTTGGATTTTCTCTAGCCTCCTGGGAATAAAACAATGTACAGGTATTTATCCACACAGTGGATGGAATTATTTGTGTAGCAGTTAGTGACATTACATCTTATACCCTGCTAGGATTAAACCTCTGTATTGTCCTAATGGATCAGGAGAACAGTTGCATATCTTCCAGAAACAGTAACTCGGTATCAGGACTCTGTGACCAAGTGCTCCACACTGCCACACTACAAACTGTCTGTATGCTGCCTGACTGAACTGTCTGTTACTCTGTCCTGGGTCTGGAAGATCAGCCATGTGTGGTGCATGGAAACACAGTAGTCTGGATGTTGTCCACAGTCCTCAGATTCTGGTCTGTAAAGGAATATATAGTTGTTAGAACCCCAAATTGGAAAGATTGGTGTAACTGGAAAGAACATTCATCAACATGATCAGATATTTTTATTGAACAGGGTTTTGTTGTTCCCTGTACATTGACCTGGTGTCCACATTACACACCAGGTCAATGTACATGACACAGATGAGCCCATGGCTGAAGCAGAGCTGTAGTTAGTTGTTGTAATCAGTAAACAATAATAAAAAAGTAATAACAATAGTGATGGATTACATTTATAAAGCACTTTATGTTTTGACACCAAAAGGGCTTCGGGGGAAACACCAGAGAAACTTTAAGACAAGCACACTGGGAAATAATACTAATATTAAAATATGTATATATATATATATATATGTATATATATACACACCTGTTCATATATCGTTGTTGGAGCGTGAAGCTCGACGCAGGTCCTACAATATCTGCTCCTTGGCTTGCACCTCGTACTCCGCGTCCTGCCTCTTCTTCTTCGGACCCTGGCTGCCCTCCCTCCTCTGCCTCGCCTTGACCCCGGTCCTGTCCCGGCCTGTGGTTGGCTCTGGAGTGCAGTCCTCATCAGAGACCATAATGCTGTCACCATGGAAGTTCTAACATGCAAAACAACGTACATGTTTTGAGTCTAACACGAAATTAACTTTCATGTAGTGTAACTGATGGAAACGGGAAAATGTATCAGCCTGTTTTTAGCTTTGGCCAGTGTTTCCGCAGCTGTTAGCACAGCTACCTGATGCTAACAGTTAGCTAGCCAGCTCGTTACTGATTAAAACTCGGTCTTTTTAAACCTATCCAATATAACATGCTAGCTTGATAGTGAGTACTAACAGCCGGGTTAGTTGTTTCTTTTCATAATGATAAAGTTAGATGTTTTCTTACCCCTGATATGAGCCGCTGCACTGCGCTCCTCTCCGCTCGTCACACTTCACATGTTTTGGGGGCGTGGCTTTGGAAGGAGCCCAGAAGGGAGGGGGTGGGAGTTTCTCTGTTGGATACTTTCAAAATCCAGCAGTTTCTTGCTAGTTTCTCAAACTTACCTACCCTGCCTTTAAGCTTGTTTCAGTTTGGTTATTGAGTTAATAAATATTGATATTATATTTAATAAATATTTTGAACTGGACGTCTTATCTGCAACTTCTTGTTTCTTGTAACTTCTTGTCTGCATTTGGGTCCACACCTTAGACTGCACTCAGCCAACGCCCTTGTAGACTGCAAACTTTTGAATTGTTGAACTTGTTATTCTACATAAATGGTTTTGATTATTTGGTAGCTGGCAGCTAATACATACACCAACACGTTATTGGAGAGTACTGGCACCTATTTTTTTCCCACTTCAAGCACTGCCAGTGTGACCTCCTCTATCTAGTTCTGTCTGCTATCCCCAAAAACTTCGCAGGAGTCAAATGGATGGAGCACTCAGAGTAGTTTACTTTGCAACAATGGGACACAAACACAACCACAGTTGTTTATCATGAATGAGAAGTTGATCAGATGTCCGCTCTCGCTCGAACCATAGCATGGCATTCCCAACTACTCTGGGCCACCCATAATGCACTGTGTTTAGCACAAAACACCCTTTTGCTGTGAATTTTCATTAACAAAATAAAAAACAGCTGAGTAGAAGAACCATGGTTCCCAAGTTTAACAGGAATTTAACCATAAACATTAATTATTTACACTGTTACACCAGCAACTGGACATTAGCCAGTAGTAGGCTGTGGAGAGGGAAAGCCTTTGGTCCAACCTGATTTAGTTTCACTCTTCTCCTCGCTCGCTTTCCTGTCTTCCTTCTCCGACGTTTACGCCGGCTGGTCCACTTGTTTTGACGTGAGATGCCGTGTGCTAGTTATCTTTTCCCAGTCATGATTTGACTACAGGACTGCAACTTCTATTTAGTGAGTAGCTGGTACACTACAGTATGTTGAATGCCTCCTTTTGTGACTTCTGTCTTTCACTCCCTTTTGGCTTCTTCACTGCCTCAGACAGTATTCAGATTTTTTGTCTTGATTGGATTAATCTTGTTGTCATATTCAAATGTAAACTTTATGATTTTGAAACCACTTTAGCAACATTGTTTAAATGAAACATTCATGTTACTGTTACGGCAGACTAGGTGAATGGACTCAAGAGCAGACTTGGGGCAGGTTTAAATCCAGGAATTTAAAGTTTATTGAAAAGGGGTGTGAGAGCAGAGCAGAGGGCAGACAGGGGAATGGAGAGCAGCGAGTGGATTTCCAGGCGGGCAGTGAGCTGGATGAGGCAGTGGCAGAATCTCCAGGCAGGCAGTGACCCTGAGCACAGAGAGACAAGGTAAGTGATCTCACAAAAAACAAACAACAGAATATAAAACTCAAGACTTGCAGGCCACAGCGCAAATACCACTGAGGTAAGCTCACAATCTGGTGACAAGAGAGGTGAAGAACCAGGTTGATATACTGCAGAGTCTTGATTAGTGGAATGTGGATCAGGTGTGCAGGTGGAGAGCCAGGCCCAGACAACACAGAGAGACAGACAAACTAACAGGAGACACAGGGAGGGAAGAGAACATAAACACAAGGGGTCAGGGAGGAGAACTGCAGACTCATAACAGTTACAGTTTTTCTCAGTCGCTTTGGTACATTTCTCGAATCATCCTTAACATTTGCAAATGCACAGTAAGTGCATTTCTCAAAACAGGTAGTACAGCACATTACAGTGGTTTACCTGCAAAAGCCCTTAACTTGCTCAAAATCTTAAGTCTACCACGTCGCCTACTGACCAATCAGCTCTCTTGGAAAATGACATCACCATCTGTAGGAAATCCCACAGATTGTTTTAGCCAATAGGCTGCTTTATGTTTGATGTGGAGAAACTCTTGACTATAGCGATATAATCCTACAGAGACTGATTATAAGCCTTAGGCTATTGTTGCCTAAAGGTTTTTACAGTACAGCAGGATAAGCCTACTTAGTGCTTAGAAATGTTTTAAAATATTTTTTATTTGCTCCCAGTTCGTTTCACACACCCTGACGCAGCCGTTACAATAAATAGGTTTTATTTTTCTTATGTGAGGCTGAATATTGAAATACTAAATTTTAATATGAACATAGGCTATATCTATTTTAGGTTAATATAGCTTTCTTATGTTGCACCCCGTCTTTCAACCACTAGCTTATTGAGCACATTTTATGGCATGAATGGAGTTTTCGTTTCATTGCTTCATGAAGTTATTTTAGTCTGTCTGTCTGTCTATACGTACACACACACACACACACGCACACACACACACACACACATCTACTGGCAATTTGCAGTATTCAATGTTCACTGTGTATTGTTTCTTTTTACTGTGTGTGGTATTGTGGGTGAATGATCTGAGTGTTGCTATTGTAGCATGTTGTGATATGTTGTTGTCTATTCTTACTTTGTTTATGGTCTGTACCAAACAAAATTTCATGCAGCTGTATACTTGTATGCGAAGGATGACAATAAAGTGTGACTTTATTTAACTAACTAACAACAACTAACAACGTGTCAACCATTCTGCATGTGGTAACTTATGTGGTGAACTTGTGCCTAGATGTTTTGGGGGGTAAGACTATTCAACAGAGACTGGTAAAATGCATTGTGATCAGCATGACATAACCAACTGATAATGTAGGAAACAGCAGACAACTGTACAGAATCATTTGCATCAATGTGTCAAAGCTTTTGCAATATATGATTGAATAAAATGAATATGACATGCAAAAGTTGAAATGTTAATCCATTATGTATAGTATTTTTGGGAATGCTGTAGTAAACAATTAAATTTACTACTGATAAAGTTCAGTATTTCAACTGGGCCAACATCTGCACACATGTAGAATGGATGTGAGTTTTAAAATATCCATAATATCTTTAGCACTACAATCACAACAGGCCCAAGAGCATTGTGCTCTAAAATAATTCTAAAGAGAGTGCATGCTTGAAATAAAGTTATACAGAAAAACACAGTACACAATTTTTAATTCATCAAGCAAATTGTATGCCTTTATTTTGAAGGCAAAATTGCCTTACTTCCAGGAAAGATCCTCTACTTCCCCTTCTCCAAGGTAACCAACAGAGTACACACAGAGACACATAGTCCTCTAACTGCTACACGTCACCCGCAGGTATGTTAAGACCTGTATCTGTATGTCTCTAAGTCTGTCTTTGTTTATTGTGTGTGTTATACAGTCTATGGTTTTACATCACATGTCCTCCTTTGTCAAGTTAATACAGGATTACAGTGCTCACTTGATTAGTTGATTTTTCATGTCATAGTTAGTGGTTGCATAAGACTGCATTATATTAAAATGGTTCACTCTGTCCCCTACAGTGAGTGAACCATGTGCAACATCTCAATCTGCTTTAGATAAAAAAAACTTGCCTAAACCTTTCCTTGAAGGTACACACTATGATTTCTAATAGTGCCCAGAAGTGTTATACACAAGTATTACAGGTATGTGTGTGTGTGTGTGTGTGTGTGTGTGTGTGTGTTTCCAGTGTGTAAAGATGCCATCAGTTGATGGGAAGATTGACATGGAGCGCCTTGGTGTCTTTAAAGAGATGAGCTACATCTCTATAGGAGACAAGTATGCTCCACCCACCAACCGTAAGCACAGTATCTATTTATTTATCTGTCTGATTACTTCAGCCTATAACCTATAGTAAATATGATTTTTTTTTACAAGATTACAAGTATCATCATGATACAACAAAAGGTATAACGAAACGTTTGTAGTGCCTTCATGTTACACACAGAACTTAACAGATATTCAAATATGTATTAAAATATTTTAACATTTAAAATAAATAACATAAAATGAAACAATAGTTTAGTTTAGTTATATACTTAAGCAATAGCTCATGGTATACGCTTATTATATCACAGTTAAGGGGCTTGTTAAGGGGCTTGTTCGTAGTAAAGCTAGGAACCTTTTGCAAGCCCTGGTTTCTCATTTATGCCTGCTGTCGCTAATTTGCATCATACCTACACATACCTGAATTTATCTTTTCCATGTTCTATACACAAATTAACAATCTTCATTTACTTCAGCTTGAAAGCAAATGAAAACACAAATAATTTTTTTTATTTTTTTATTGTAAATAAATTCAGGCGTTAAGGGGTTAACTGTGATAGTTAAGCCGGATAGTTGTTGTGCTATCAGACTAATCGATGAGGTGAAGCGGTGAAGCGGTGAAGCGGTGAAGCGTAATGTGTAAGGTGAGGGATTCTCCACAAGGTAAACATAAACATCACCGCAGTCGAGCTCTAACAGGGACCTGGCGTTTTTTAACGGCAGAAGTACGGCAACAGGTGCTGTATATGGATCACAAGACCCCAACATGAGGCAGTTTGTGTACATATCTTTCATTTTCTTGAGTTGAGAGGTGATCCAAATAACTGTGGGAAGGGAAATGTTAACGCTTTTGCTGTGTCTCTACGGGGAGTCCAGTGTGAGCCGCCGTCCTGGTCTGTTATTCTGCCCTACAGGTCACAGCGCATGTCACGTGACTGGAAACCATGAATTGTAGTGATAGGAGTGTTAGTGCTCTTCTCATGTAAGCACTT
Organism: Micropterus dolomieu; assembly: GCF_021292245.1. Taxonomy (NCBI): domain Eukaryota; kingdom Metazoa; phylum Chordata; class Actinopteri; order Centrarchiformes; family Centrarchidae; genus Micropterus; species Micropterus dolomieu. The sequence continues at coordinate 5,257,279 of NC_060168.1, read as the reverse complement.
ACATGGTGACATAAAAGAAGACAATGCCATGCTGTATGTTTGTGTTAACTTAGCTTGCTGTCATGAATAAATACTCACGTTTGATGAGCAGAGGTTTACTTCAATTTAAACATCACCTACATCCACATGTTTGGTGACACAGATGCATGTATAGAGATTGTTGTTGTAATGCAGGTTTCAATGTAAACCTTTGGCGTCTCCCTTTCCGATTCAGGTCCATTCAATGAGTCAGCCTATCGTAGCAGGCAGATGCAGGCGGGCTTCGCTAAACAACGATGTGCTCTGCAGAGCGGCTTTTTTGACAAGTCTTTTAAAAGGATATTTGAACGTGAGGCACTGAGTGACCCGGCAAGACTGGCCCGACAGAACCGCATCCAGCAGGCCAAGAAGAACCTAGGCAAGGCCTTTCTGCCCTGTAACGGGGTCAAGAAGCCGTGAGAGAACACAAGCACACACACACACAGAACGCATGCACAAACATATATGTTAATGTTTTAAATTCTACTTTCCAATCTTGGTGTGTATACTAAGATTGTGCATAAAATGTCAAAAACAAGGACCACGCCAATGTTAGATGTTATAGTGGTTTATTGTAATGAAAGGAGGGGTCGAGGCATGAAGGGGTCGAGAATGGAGGGATGAAGGGATTGAGGATGGAGGGGTTGAGGATGAAGGGATGGAGGGATGAAGGGATCGAGGATGGAGTGGTTGAGGATGGAGGGATGAAGGGATCGAGGATGGAGTGGTTGAGGATGGAGGGATGAAGGGATCGAGGGTGGAGGGGTCAAGGATGGAGGGGTGGATGGATGAAGGGATCGAGGATGGAGGGGTCGAGGATGGAGGGATGAAGGGGTCGAGGGATGAAGGGGTCGAGGATGGAGGGATGAAGGGGTCGAGGATGGAGGGATGAAGGGATCGAGGGTGGAGGGGTCAAGGATGGAGGGATGAAGGGATCGATGATGGAGGGATGAAGGGGTCGAGGCATGAAGGGGTCGAGAATGGAGGGATGAAGGGGTCGAGGCATGAAGGGGTCGAGGATGGAGGAATGGAGGGGTCAAGGATGGAGGGATCGAGCATAGAGGGATGAAGGGGTCGAGGCATGAAGGGGTCGAGAATGGAGGGATGAAGGGGTCAAGGATGGAGGGATCGAGCATAGAGGGATGAAGGGGTCGAGGCATGAAGGGGACGAGAATGGAGGGATGAAGGGGTCCTAGGATGTAGGGACGAAGGGGTCGAGGATGGAGGGGTCGAGGATGGAGGGATGAAGGGGTCGAGGCATGAAGGGGTCAAGAATGAAGGGGTCGAAAATGGAGGGATGAAGGGGTCGAGGATGGAGGGATCGAAGATGGAGGGATGAAGGGGTCGAGGCATGAAGGGGTCAAGAATGAAGGGGTCGAAAATGGAGGGATGAAGGGGTCGAGGAGGTTGTTTCAGGTTTGGTGGCCGGAGCGGCTAGGAACCCAAGGGGTCGAGACTCAGGGTGGGGGCTCGTCTAGATAAGCGGCTTGGTCTTATGAACCCCTTGTGGTTCCTGTGGTCCTGGGAGAATGTGCAAACTCTACAGAAAGGCCTGGGCTGAGCAAGGTCTAAACCCAGGACCTTCTTGCTGTGAGGCTGCAGTGCTGACCACTGGGCCACAACAAACAACAAACGTGGTTTGGGTGGGAGGGAAGTGAGAACTGAGAAACGGGAGAGAAAACGGGTTAGACAGGCTTATATACGTGAGTGCATGTGATTGGATTAGAGAGGCACAGGTGGATGAAATGAGTGAAGCACGAGTGGTTGATTGGAGGAATTGAATGAGGCGCAGGTGGTCAGATTAGTGAGAGAGGCACGGTCCTGTTCCTGAACCTCAGTTTACATAACTCCATTAGTGGAGAGCGTTGTGTCCTAGATGGTAATAAACAGCCCCCTTTAAAGCTGCTGCTTTAAATGTGGTCTCACAAGTTTCCCTTTTATCCTGGTAAGAATCAAATTACAGATAAAAAATTAATGCTGAATCGCAGGACAGTGATTTAGGGGATTCAGCACGAAATGTAATTTCTTGTGACATAGTTCTAAAACCACAAGTACAATCATATCTACTCATTTGCTATATTTACTACTCTCTCACTATTACATCATTTCTCTCTGCCTCCAGCTGTGGTTCAGGTAGTTATTATGGGACTTTGTCAGGACCAGTTGAAGCCATGAGTCCACTGTCAGTTGCCCGGAAAGCCTATCGCTCACCTGGACGCAACATGGTCACCTCACCTCCCAAGAAAGGCAGTGGTTACAGGTATATGGCAAGAACTCTTTCTAATGTAGTTTTCAACCTCTTAACAAGCATATTTTAAGGATAATTTTTACATCATATATGATATATGTTAATATAATGAGATTTTAGAGCGAGAATTGTCCTTGAGTGAGACTTCAGTTTCCCGTCAAAAACAAAAGGTGTCACTGTGAGTCCCTCGTAGGGATCCATTCCATGATGTTTTCAGACACCTGGTTTAACAGTCTGAACCTGTCAGTGGCAGAAAGAAGCACTTTTTGTAGATGTCATTTTGACGAAGGAAGCCAGTTTAGCTGCCGACTAAAGCTATCTACTGCACAGATTCCAAAACCTTTTGTACCTCCTACTCACGTCAACACAAAAATATGTGAAAATAGAGCACAGGTTAAAAAATACCAAATTAAGTTAACTTTTTTCCCCTCTGAGCAATTACAATACCAGGGGGAGTAATGCATTTTTACAAATGTAAGCATGTAAGCATTGAATTTTGTCCCAGTGACAATAAGAATAGCTGTGTAACAGAAGAAAGAGTTACATACTGAGACAACTGGAGATGTACTTGACAATACTAATACTATCTGTTTTTGAAGTAGAAGGGGCTATATGTAGTTTTTTAATAAAATCACTAACACGATAACATCACATCAATAAATCACTTTTTACTGTCTATTTTTCAATGGGCTGATGAACCACACGCCTGCTTTCTCTGTTTGTTGGAACTGTCACTATTCTTCTAATCTTATGTGTGGAAATTGGGTCAGATTTTCTGCATGCATGCTCCCGAGCATCCTGCCTTCTGATTCTGAGCCATACACACAGCTACAACACCGCAGCTAACCAAATGGTTACAAGCCAAAAAATTACTGGCTCCCAGCGCAACACAGACTCCATCACAGCTCCGTGTAAAGCCCCCGACAGTTTTTAACAATGCGTAGGCGTAGAGAGGCGTCTGCGATGCAGACAACATTGTTCACATACTTGCATGCATACTTTGCGTGTACCTGGAGGATTAAACGTAAATCAACTAGGGGGCAGACCAGGACCGGATCATCCCTCGCCGACACCAGATTGTTTTCCTTGACAACCTCCGAATTTGCACATCATATGACACAGCATGGCAGCCATCTTGAGTAGTTAAAAGCAAGTATGTCCAGAACTTAAGGATAAAAAACAACAAAACTGTTTCATGCCCTGGAGGTCAGGTCAAATGAGAATCAAATCGATGTCGGGTGAAAACACAGTCAACATCAGAAAGGCTTGAGTCATGAGAGAGACCTCCGTTTTGTTCTGGAAAAGACAAAACATGTGCTTGCCTGCTTATTATAAATAATTCCAGGTCGACGCAGTTGTCTGGGAGTATATTTCACTAACTTTATTCCTCGTTCTGCTTGTTTACATCAAGCGTAGAGTTCCTTCTTCGTTAGGGCGTAGTTTTGTTCCATGTTGTTGAACAGCTTTGATGCGTATGCAAGTTGTCTGCCTTCCTGCGTAATAGTTGCACCAAGGCCATTCTTCGACATGTCCACCTGAAGTGTCACTTCCTTTTTGGGGTCAAAATAGGCCTACACTGGCCCCAGCTCAGCTGTGATAATCTCTTTCATCGGTCAGCTTTTTCATGTGCTGTGTCCCATTTGAATTCTGTGTGACTAAATCATCATTTAAAGTTACATCCATCCATCTATCCATCGTCAACCACTTCTCCTGCATACAGGGGGCTGGAACCAATCCCAGCTTACATCGGCCGAAAGTACAGGAGGGAGCGAATCTGGCGAGGTAATTCATCATGCCAAGGATCGTCTCCAGCGCTGCCTCGTTCGCTGGTGGTGGCATTTCTCTGATTGCTTTTACCTTGAGGGGGTCTGGTTTCAGGCCGTTAGATGTGAGTCTGTGTCCAAAGTAACTCACTTCAGGCACACAGATACAGCATTTGTCTGGGTTCATCCTCACCCCTCGCTTGTGTGTTTTTGGTTTGTCACACGTCACCTGGGTATTAACTCACTGGGTGGGTTCAGTCACTCCAGATTGTGCCGTCCCTTGCCATGTTGTCCGTCCAACTCTGTTTTCAACCGTCCGTGGCGGGCAGACTACTGGTGCTACATTGGGGTCTATCCTGAAGCTGCACTCACCTTGAAACTCGCCAATGCCTTTAAAACGTCTGAATATTCACTCAGTATGTCAGCTGGCTGGGTGTTAGTGTCTGTGACAGCATACACCACCTTAATGAGTCCCAGATTTTTATATGCTCTTTAACCCAGGATGGGAGGGCCGTTGCACTTCATGACGTGGAACCTCTGGTTGGTTGACTTATTTTTGTATCTGACTACTAGGTTGCAGTAACCGCTCACTTTCAGCAGATGCCCCCTGTAGCCAAACAGCTTGCGTTTAGCAGTCATTAGTGGTGTGCCGGACATGAGTGTGTCAAAGTCTTTTGCTGGTATCACACTTGTTTGTGCTCCAGTGTCCAATTTAAATGTCAGTATTTTCTTCTGTGGTCCCAGTTGTATGTCTGCGTATATATGGTTTTAAACACCTTAGCGTCATCCTCAGCAAATCACCACAATACTACAGCAAATCACCACAACACTACTGCAAATCACCACAACATGACAGCAAATCACCACAACACTACTGCAAATCACCACAACATGACAGCAAATCACCACAACACTACTGCAAATCACCACAACATGACAGCAAATCACCACAACTGCAAATCACCACAACACGACAGCAAATCACCACAATACTACAGCAAATCACCACAACACAACTGCAACTCACCACAACACTACTGCAAATCACCACATCACATCAAATCACCACAACTGCAAATCACCACCACACGACAGCAATTCACCACAACACTACAGCAAATCACCACAACACGACTGCAAATCACCATAACACTACAGCAAATCACCACAACACTACAGCAAATCACCACAACACAACTGCAACTCACCACAACACTACTGCAAATCACCACAATACTACAGCAAATCACCACAACACAACTGCAACTCACCACAACACTACTGCAAATCACCACAACATGACAGCAAATCACCACAACTGCAAATCACCACAACTGCAAATCACCACAACACTACAGCATTGATGAGACTGAAATGGAAAGGGTAGGTACATATTGGATACTGATCCTCGTCCTGATTGGTTGCACATCTCTGTCTGTCATTTTCAATGCATAACAAACTTTTACAGTTTCTTCATTGGCAGTGAAGGGGGAATGTAGGCTAGAGGCTAACGTTACTGTGGAAAGAGAAACGATAGGAGTTAACGTTACAATGTATTATTGCCCTCACTGTGGCAAGAAATTGTTTTCAAAACTACAGCCAAGTTTTTACAGTAGCTGTGGCAAAGGGCTTCCCAGAGTGTTATTTGACGAATGTGAAGCCACCACTGATGAAGCTACACCTGAGAGTGCAGCGTATTCAGGTAACATTAACAACATTAACATTATCAACTTTGCTGTATTTGAAGCTAAGTGATGTGTAATGCATTGTTATTAACATATACCGTTATGTAACATTATGTTATAGCCACGGCATATAAAACCGGCACCAGACATCTAGCAAGCTAGTAAGCTAGGAGTCATGGCGAGTTCTGCCTACCGCAGGTAAGCTACGACACTGAACCTAGCTTCCAATTTGGCAGTTAAGGGGAACTTAAGTGAAAGTTAACCTACATTTGCTGAGCAACCGATTCTTTTTTGCACCTCTTACTGCTGTGAAAGCTGCATTCTGGGCAAAGCCTTAACGCAGTGAATAAATAATTTCCCCCTTAACTGCCGAATCGGAAGCTGCGAATCGGAGGCTAACTTCAGCGTCATAGGTAAGCTGTATCGTAGTCACGCTATTGAGCCAAAACGACCCACAAGGTGAGCTGGTAAAGCCTCTGCAACACCTGTTAAAAAAGTAATGTAGTATGCCGTCATTTAATTGGCAACGTTACATTATCATTTGATGATAGTTGAGAAGCTTGTGGTGCAACATAATCTTTTTTTGCAAAGCAGAAAACGGTTTTGAGCTCTGTCTAAGTAATTTGCCAGATAATGTTTAATGTTAGTTTTGCGTCTCATCCAGAGTTGGTGTCAAACCAGTGATCCACAAACCCTACTCTTCGTACTTTTTTGCAATACCGCAAGAAAAAGTCAGAGGAAAGACTTTTCATTTGGGGGAATGAGAAAAGTGTCGAGGTAAGTTACGTTTTATCAAAATACTTTCAAATCAACATTCTTTTAATGTCAAAGTTCTTTTAATGTCAAGTGCACAACTATTATACTACTGAAGCAGTATGCTGACAGTGAAATGTTTTACAAAATGAAAATCACACAAGAGAAAAAGATAAAACAGTACCAGGTTAAAATATAAAATAAAGCAACAAAGGCCTATAGCAAATAATAGTGTAAAATAGAATAGACTGTGGTAAACTGGTTATACAGAACTGATAAAATGAGCTGTAATGTAGACAGGATTTTAAATATACTGGTATATTTATGTGTGTTTATGTGTGCAGGTATTTTTAATATACCTGCTATATAAACAGATGAAAATGAGTTTTCCATGTTTTCTATTGCAGATAAATATTGGATTGATGGCATTGCACAAGGGTGTTTTAAAACCATTGTGTGGAAAAGCACTACCACTGCTTATAGACACTGATGCAAATGCCAAAACACTCCATCAACTTGCTGAGAAGAAGATGAAGGACTCAATAAGGATCTTGAAGACCACGGACCCTTCATCCTCTTGTACCCAGATTCATCTCAAATAGTTAATGTGCCTTGAACAGACCGTCCTTTTGTGCTGAAGGAATACAAGGAAAGCATATCAGAGGATCACAAATTTTCTCTGCTCAAAAACAAAAGAGTTTGAGAAAGGTAAGACAGTTGGCAGGGCCCACAAGGCACCAGGCGTACTTGCCAGTTTCCCCAATACTTTCTAGCTGGAGCTTTCTATTCTAGGTAATAGGTAGGTAGGTATTCTTTACAAAAGGTGGCTACTGGAATACATACATTTGATTCCAGTAACCTTATGTGAAGTACTGTGTTTTTCTCCCCATTTAAATATAAAATGTCCCATCGCAGGTATTGCACTGGGGGACTTTTGTATCTTTTGTAGTTTAATATATCACATTTTTTATAAAACCAATGATTTTCTACATTTTTCAGATTATACTGTCTGATACAGAGGAAGCTATTCAAAGTACCGCAGGATCTTCTGCTACCAGGAGCACTTATTATGGGTGTGTATTTAAGTGTGTAAGTTTTTTCTTGTATGAGAAAACGTTGGTGTTCTTTTTGCAGGAAGTACACAGACCTGTATTCGGCAGTTGTCACTGATGATGAAGATGAAGTGGAGGAAATTGCTAATGAAACACATATTTTGACTAAGGAACCTGAGTAAGTCACTAAATTATTACAACAGTAATAACATGATGTCTGTGAAGATTCTCAGTCATCCAGGTCACAGTTATCCAGCGAAGGTTAAAGTCAAGGGCAACTGGACTTGGTTGAAGATGCTGGAAGATGTTTCGTCCCTCATCCAAAGGACTTCTTCAGTTCTGACTGACTGGCTGGCATAACTTCTTCCAGTATCTTCAACCAAGTCCAGTTGCCCTTGACTTTAACCTTCGTTGGATAACAGTAATAACAGGTACTCTGCACTTTGTTGTTGACTCCCAGTAAAGCTGCATATTTGGATCCTGGTAAAACTATGGATTGAAAAACAATGCTGCCTAACTGTGTACTGTGCCCAAATGACTGTACTCTCAGAAGTTTCCTTTATAATTATGTTGTATGCATTTGTGTTCCAACTTCTTGTAATTTAAATATGCAAGTATGAGATCTTTTACATCTGAAGTAATTTATTACTTTATTTTTACTTTTTTCTAGTCACACAAGTGCGTCTTCTCAAGAAATTGTTACAGATTTGTCACCTGCTCTTGACCACAAAAAAGTCAGCAGGTTTAATGTAGCTAGGTCAGATGTGGGGGATGGAGCTGTCCGAGGCTGTTACTCTGAAAACAATGACATGCTCGTGAAGTTCACATCCTTTAAATTTCTTTAAATCAATACTGAAATTTGCTAGAGCACTGATTGTACTGTTCAGTGTATGCAGTATATATCTGAATATTGGTGGTTATATTTATCAGTTGCTCTCATCAATGGATTCCAGACAGTAGGGTTTTCTCTCTCTTTCCCAATTTACTCCCATGGCTTACAAACCATGTGATTTTATATATTTGCAAAATGTGGTGTAGCTATAAATGGGACGGACTGAAAGAAGAGAAGGAAAATATTTTCCGTATGTCATGGGTAGGTAATAATACAACCTAGAGTTCTAAAAAGATTTAGCATTGTTTTAAGAATGTTCAGTGGAGGATATACAGTGAGTCAAAAGAAGGAACCCTAGCCATCTGTAATGAGCCTTTTTATACATTTGTCTGGCTTGTTTGTTATTGTTAACCAATAGTCATTTAGGTCATATTTTTCAGGTTCAAAATGCAAGTTCTCTGCAAGATCTCCTCCTGCAGAACAGCACCATGAGATTGAGGGACTGTTCTTTGGTCTTGCAGGACACAGTCAGCTGTTACACAAACTTATGGGTGTGATTTGGTTAACTTTTTAATCTTACAGTGTTTTAAAACTTTTAGAGGCAGTGGTGTGTTGTGTTTACTGTACAGGACTCTCACACCACCTCAAAACGGACTGCCAAGTCTGATTACTGGTTACATAATTGGCCACCGTAGCGTGACGGACTGTGTTTCTCTAAAAGTTGAATCCATCTCAAGTTTTTTCGCCCCCCCACTGCGCTCCACCACCTCAGCCTAAACGCACTACCCCCCTTCAAAAGAAGCTAAATCACTTCTTATTGAAATATTGGAGTTTTTTTGAAAAATCACTGTTTTAGTTTTATGCTTTTTTCAGCCGATTCCTAAGTTTATAATGGGTGTTTTGACAGCTTTTTGGGGTGGTAACTTTTTATTAAGTGTCACAACTTTAGTTTTTCTATTCAGTACTTCTACAGCATCCTCCCCTGTCTTCAGAAGAGCTCATATGCTTCTGATGCCGTGTAGTTCCTCTTACAAAGTCAGATGAAGCGCGATGAGCCTACATCATTTACAGCAGTTATGTCATCTGTCAGCTTTTTGGCTCTGACTATAGTTGGGAGAACTAACTATATTTAGCGTTCCAATCAACTTTGCAGAGAAATGAATTAGGAAGATGTTGCAGTGGTGGTACTGGGCGTTTGCACACGTGATAGAAGAATGTTAACACAGGAAAGAAGGGTACTTTTGCTGCTTATCTGTTGTTAGTTTTTTTCTCCTATTTCTTTAATCACGGTTTTATTTTTTTATACTTTCTCTTGCATGTTCGAAATAAAGATTTCAATTCAACTATGTCCCACCTATAATTTTTCTCACCAGTCCACCAGGGGGAGGCAGAGCCTGTAACACTTTTAAAGCATCTTCAAACACAGGCATTGATGCTGCTGGACACAGACACACACTCTTAAGGCATAGACAAATTATTAAATTAAAGTAATACTATTACTATTTTTATATTCACTGGTATAGGGTATTACCGCACAACCCTACTCCACAAACAGTTACACACAGCTGATGCTTATTGTCTGATTAGACCTTTGTCTGTTTGATCTCTCTCCCTCTTTCACTGCTACTGCTACACATGCTGAGGCTGCTACAACTACTAAGTGCAGGTTTTTTTGCAGTGCAGTGTATTTGAGTTTTGAGATTTTCTAAGCAAATTATTTCACAGTTTTTTCAACAATATTTCCCAGTTTTTTTATATTAATGCGTTTTCACCAAACACTTTTATTTCAGCTCTCAGCATTCACATGCTTTTTCTGCAGGAAATGTATTTTCTAGTTACTAGCTTTTACTAGATTGTGATAAAGATGCTTTGAATACGCTATTATCAGTGGTAAATGTGTGCCTTTTAATCTGCTAAATGTCTCATTTGAAACTTAGTCAATAGATTCAAAGATGGTCTAGGAAGTCTGCAGCATTGCAGCAGCATCCTGGTGTGCTAGCGCCTTTCCTATGCTACTCAAACAGGAAGCTAACTGCGGCAGACATGGAGGCCCTCTTCAGACCAGAACTAAGTCCAGCAGGAAGCAACAGAAGGCAGGAGGAAGGGAAAACGCTGATTATCTCTTTGACACTGAAGGTTTGAAATGTTCAACCTTTATACATTAACATTTATTTGAAAGTATGCTATTAATATTTTATATTGTGTTTTAAGGTAATGCACTACACTTACAAAAGCACTAAAAGTTTGACTTCCTTTATCTTGCAGAAACACAGACTACAGTATCTCTGGAAGATGTTTGCCACAGGGCTGTCATCAATGCCACCTGCAGGGATAACACCAGCACCAAGCATTGAATTCCTTAACAATTCACCGTTCCCGATGGCAAATACATGTGCCAATAAGCTGAGGTTACCACATCTGGACTCATACTGTCTACTCAAAACAAACATGGGTTTTGGTGTCCATAATTCCCCAGGATTTGGGTGCATGTAAATGAATGTGATATTGTAACTTAGAGGGTATCTTCAGTTTTTTCAACCTGGACCATGTTTTTGTTTCTAAGTGACTGATGGTAACAACAATCTTTGTAAATGGTCTAGTGTTAAGCCAGACTGGTGCAGTCAGCAGTGGTAAAACAGGCTCCAATGTAATATTAATTAACGTTTTTGTGGAAGTAAATTGAAGGAGCGCAAAAGTGCTTGTTTTACCCACCACAGACATGATCAGTGTCTTACAGAAAGCATTTTTTGTGGACTTAAATTGCTCAATAACTTAAAATGTAGCTTTAGCTTGTTTCGTCACAGCCTACTGCAACAGTCTTGCTTATTAGGCCTACTTGACAAATTTCAAAAATTATTGTTCCCACCAGTCACTTAAACACAAAAACATAGGAAAATAAGATCCAGGCTGAAAATTACACAATCATTAAAAACAAAATCAGTGTTATTTGCAAAGGATGTTGTAGAGTGTTCCTACATAACCTAGTAGCCTACACTGAAAATAAAATGGCTTAAGAGCCTTGCCTTAACACATTGCATTTGTTGTACATTTTCCCTGGGCAGAAGCAACAGTGTTTGTAGAATGCATTGCCTTTCGTGCCCATGCCCATTGGCTGTTGTCCTTTGAGGTTCCATTTAACAAAGAAACCCACTTTTATAGTCTAGCACTGTATAAATCTGAGCTAGTATTGTGCTTAAACAGAACCAGAGTAAAACAATAAAAAAAATCTATGTAATAAAATGTAAAAACAAAAACAAAAAACAGGTGTCTGTACATGTGCTGTCATTAGTGACCTGCATCTCAATGGAAGGTCATTTTCTATTTATAATCCATCTATATTTCCTTGAGATTAAAGTACAGTTCTAATGATGCCTCCCAATGCTCTGGCCTCTGCAATCCATTTTGTACCATTGCATGCTCTAAATAGTCCTCAATGTCTGGATCACCGCATGAAGAAAAGATCTGCCTTGACTCAGTAAATGCCTCCAGTTCCATTCCTTCAATAGCAAATCCACAGTCCCTTGAACCGAACCTGTAAAGATTCATACATGCCTTTAATAAAACGTCTTTTTAGTGGAAATAGTGGAAAAAACAAATGTTGGCTTTTTTAGGCAGTATGTAACCGTTTGTAGCCTTGAGATGTAAACGTCTATCAGCGGATTGATATGACAGGAAGTGTTCAAATCTGTTACCCAGTAACAGTAAATTATGATTGACAGTGGTCGGTTCTCTACAAATATCAGACCTAGAACACTGTGATTAACCAAGAACAGAAAACAACATTTATCAGTGCAGTTTAATAGGAGTTAGGCCTAATATTGATTACCTGTGAGGTAAAAGGTAGAGTTCATTTGGGATTCCCCCGGGACATGACGCAGGTCTGGATGGCTGAATCCTGTGCTTGTTCCAGAAGTCGACGTATTCATTGAGGTCTTTCTGTAGAAGATTGCTGAAGCAGAATCTCAGTACTCACCTGTGTTCATTGCTGCCATTGAAGTGTCCAGAGTCCCTTAGGCCCCTGAACAAATCCATCCAAAACTGAGCCCTAGAAATAGTAGTTTACCTTTACTGCAACACCTGTCATGCTATACGTGGCATTCCAAATATAAAATTATTTTATGAACTAGTAAAAAGACAAATGAACATACCTTCCTTTCCTGAAAATGGACCACCAGGACTCAATGCGTTGATTGCTCACAGATGACCCATAGTTGTGGCTTGATAAGCCTGCATAGTAGTCGTCACGATGATCGCGGAGAGTACACTGAATAGCTGCCATTATCCCATTTTCTGTCCCGTGATCAGTCCGTAATCTCAAAGGGACAACACCAATACTCTGCACAATTAATGTAATTGTGGGCGATGATTTATGGATTATTGTTTGTAGGTCCACAAACAAGCCACATAATTTGCCTAGAAAAGCCATCTATACAGCCTGATAAAGCAAAGCCAAATGGTTTGAGTTTATCATATCCATCCACATGCCATATGTAGTTTGGGCCCATAGAATGATAAGTGCGCCGAACAAATCTACGACGGGTCCTTATTTCAGTCCCTCACGGATTCAGTTGTTTCAACAACCTCATCACAGTACTCCGTTTAACACTAAGTTTGTACTTCTGTTTGAGTACGTGTCACATAGTGCGGTAACCAAACAACTGCCCTGGTCCACGTAACTCCATCAAAATTGCATTCCTTACATCTACTAAGGGAGAGAAGTTATTTCTGCGGAACAACCCAGCTTCTTTTAACCAGTGTGAGCAAACTCATCCTGATGTTGTGTAAAGTTGACAGCAGATCAAGTATGACCTTGTATGTGTGTCCTTCATTGAAATAATGCTGAATTATTTCACTCACATCAATGTTTTGGTCCGTATCCCTTTGAAAATAAGCTGCAATACTGCAGTAGAGCTCTACTACACACAGATGTTTTACAACATGACAGACAGAGATG
>NC_060168.1:5236949-5243874 GCF_021292245.1 Micropterus dolomieu | reverse complement strand
TCAACTTAGAAATATAGCAAAAATTCGATCTATGTTAACTTTTAAGGACACCGAGACCATTTTACACGCCTTCATCTCATCACGCCTGGATTATTGCAACAGCCTTTTCACCTGTTTAACCCAAAAATCTATTGATTGACTCCAGACTGTCCAGAACTCAGCTGCCAGGCTTTTAACCAGAACAAAGAAATATGAACACATTACTGCTATTTTAGCTTCATTACACTGGCTCCCAGTATGTTTTAGAATTGACTTTAAAATTTTATTGATCACTTTTAAAGCTCTTCATGGCCTCTCGCCTTGTTATATTTCTGACCTTTTAGTCCCATACACACCAGCACGTACCTTGAGATCCTCGGGCAGAGGTCTGTTGTCTGTTCCAGAGTCTCGACTAAAAACTAAAGGGGACAGAGCGTTTGCTGTCAGGGCCCCGAGGCTCTGGAACAGCCTGCCCAAGGAAATCAGGTCAGCTGTGTCAAGTCCCTTCTTAAAACATACTTTTATAGGAGAGCCTTTCCCAATCTTATTTGACTTTATTTTATCACTTTTATTTTATTCTATTTTACTAATTTTATATTTATCTTAAACATGTATTTTAGTCTTTTCAGTGTTTTCTTGCTTTTATCTTGTATTGTTTTTGTATTATTGTCTTTTGGGTATTATTGTCTTTACACTGGTTAAAGCACTTTGTAAATTGTTTTTTAAAAGTGCTCTACAAATAAAGATTATTATTATTATTATTATTACTTGTTACCTATGGTAATTACCAATAACCCACTATAACTTTACCAGGTAAATACCTGGTAATTAGGGGACTTTAAAAGGAAGGGTTACAGGCTAAGTCGCTTCGAAAAGCCATCTATACAGCCTGATAAAGCAAAGCCAAATGGTTTGAGTTTATCATATCCATCCACATGCCATATGTAGTTTGGGCCCATAGAATGATAAGTGCACTGAACAAATCTACGACGGGTCCTTATTTCAGTCCCTCACGGATTCAGTTGTTTCAACAACCTCATCACAGTACTCCGTTTAACACTAAGTTTGTACTTCTGTTTGAGTACGTGTCACATAGTGCGGTAACCAAACAACTGCCCTGGTCCACGTAACTCCATCAAAATTGCATTCCTTACATCTACTAAGGGAGAGAAGTTATTTCTGCGGAACAACCCAGCTTCTTTTAACCAGTGTGAGCAAACTCATCCTGATGTTGTGTAAAGTTGACAGCAGATCAAGTATGACCTTGTATGTGTGTCCTTCATTGAAATAATGCTGAATTATTTCACTCACATCAATGTTTTGGTCCGTATCCCTTTGAAAATAAGCTGCAATACTGCAGTAGAGCTCTACTACACACAGATGTTTTACAACATGACAGACAGAGATGCGCAACCAATCAGGAAGAGGATCAGTGTCCAATACATACCTACCCTTTCCGTTTCAGTCTCACCAATGCTGTAGTGTTGTGGTGATTTGCAGTTGTGGTGATTTGCAGTAGTGTTGTGGTGATTTGCAGTAGTGATGTGGTGATTTGCTGTCGTGTTGTGGTGATTTGCAGTAGTTTTATGGTGATTTGCAGTTGTTGTTGATTTGCAGTAGTGTTGTGGTGATTTGCAGTAGTTTTATGGTGATTTGCAGTAGTGGGATGGTGAATTGCTGTCGTGTTGTGGTGATTTGCTGTCGTATTGTGGTAATTTGCAGTAGTGTTGTGGTGATTTGCAGTAGTGGGATGGTGAATTGCTGTCCTGTTGTGGTGAATTGCTGTCGTGTTGTGGTGATTTGCAGTAGTGTTGTGGTAATTTGCAGTAGTGGGATGGTGAATTGCTGTCCTGTTGTGGTGAATTGCTGTCGTGTTGTGGTGATTTGCAGTAGTGTTGTAGTAATTTGCAGTAGTGGGATGGTGAATTGCTGTCGTGTTGTGGTGATTTGCTGTCATGTTGTTGCAATTTGCAGTAGTGGGATGGTGACTTTCTGTCGTGTTGTGGTGATTTGCAGTAGTGTTGTGGTTATTTGCAGTAGTGTTGTGGTGATTTGCTGTCGTCTTGTGGTGATTTGCAGTAGTGTTGTGGTGATTTGCAGTTGTGGTGATTTGCTGTCGTGTTGTGGTGATTTGCAGTAGTGATGTGGTGATTTGCAGTAGTGTTGTGGTGATTTGCAGTAGTGGTGATTTGCAGTAGTGTTGTGGTGATTTGCAGTAGTGTTGTGGTGATTTGCAGTAGTGGGATGGTGACTTTCTGTCGTGTTGTGGTGATTTGCAGTAGTGTTGTGGTGATTTGCAGTAGTGTTGTGGTGATTTGCAGTAGTGTTGTGGTGATTTGCAGTTGTGGTGATTTGTTGTCGTGTTGTGGTGATTTGCAGTAGTGTTGTGGTGATTTGCAGTTGTGGTGATTTGCTGTCGTGTTGTGGTGATTTGCAGTAGTGTTGTGGTGATTTGCAGTTATGGTGTTTTGCAGTAGTGTTGTGGTGATTTGCAGTTGTGGTGATTTGCTGTCGTGTTGTGGTGATTTGCAGTAGTGTTGTGGTGATTTGCAGTTGTGGTGATTTGCTGTCGTGTTGTGGTGATTTGCAGTAGTGTTGTGGTGATTTGCAGTTATGGTGTTTTGCAGTAGTGTTGTGGTGATTTGCAGTTGTGGTGATTTGCTGTCGTGTTGTGGTGATTTGCAGTAGTGTTGTGGTGATTTGCAGTTGTGGTGATTTGCTGTCGTGTTGTGGTGATTTGCAGTAGTGTTGTGGTGATTTGCAGTTATGGTGTTTTGCAGTAGTGTTGTGGTGATTTGCAGTTGTGGTGATTTGCTGTCGTGTTGTGGTGATTTGCAGTAGTGTTGTGGTGATTTGCAGTTGTGGTGATTTGCTGTCGTGTTGTGGTGATTTGCAGTAGTGTTGTGGTGATTTGCAGTTATGGTGTTTTGCAGTAGTGTTGTGGTGATTTGCAGTTGTGGTGATTTGCTGTCGTGTTGTGGTGATTTGCAGTAGTGTTGTGGTGATTTGCAGTTGTGGTGATTTGCTGTCGTGTTGTGGTGATTTGCAGTAGTGTTGTGGTGATTTGCTGTCGTCTTGTGCTGATTTGCAGTAGTGTTGTGGTGATTTGCAGTAGTGGTGATTTGCTGTTGTGTTGTGGTGATTTGCAGTTGTGGTGATTTGCTGTTGTGTTGTGGTGATTTGCAGTAGTGTTGTCACTGTAACTTATGTGACCCACATAATATTCAATAATGCAACATAACTATGCAGGACAAACACTACAGTGGAAGACCCATTCACTACAGTAATGTTGCGTACCAGGTCTAACTGTTAGAAAGTGTTGCAACAATCTCATTTATAATATTCAGTCTAGCTCATTAATTGTTTTTGTTATCATCCATTAAATTTTGCTATGCTGACTTTGCTGAGCCTCCAGTGAAAGATACAGTAACGCAAACATACACAGTCATCGAAAAGCCAGCAGGCGACCTCATGCCAACATATAAGGCAAAATGTAGTCATTCTAACGTTGTCATGCAGCGATCACTGATTAGTTCAATGTCACGCTGATAATAATATTACGTTGCAGTGGGAGTTTACCTGAGTTTGCAGCATTTTGTGGGAAGCCGTCTCCGTTGTGTCGGAATCTGATAAGTTTTAGCACGTACACAAACACACACTTGGGAAGGTAGTGTGGTTACAATCTGAAACCTCACCGCTAGGGCTGCTGAAAACTACATATAGCCCCTTTAAATATATAAAATGTGTGTATTTTTTAATAATTAAAACCTACTCTCTAACAAAGATATTCTTTTTGTACGTCACTTTTGTTGAAGTAAATACCATGTTATTTCCTACAGTTATCCCAATGTGACACTGTCCAAAATTGAGCTGTATGCCTCAGACCCCTACAACAGAGCCAAAGAATTACTGAAGGTAACAGACAGAAATATTGGATTATTCCCTTTGGATCTTATTTTCTTATTCAGTTGTGGTCATCATTTATGTTGGTTATAATAACATTATACCCACATAAGTACTGATATACACTATATTGCCAAAAGATGTGGGTCACCTGCCTTTACATGCACATGAAGGTTAATAACATGGAATCGGCCCACCCTTTGCAGCTACAACAGCTTCCACTCTTCTGGGAAGGCTGCCCACGAGGTTTAGGTGTGTGTTGATGGGAATTACAAAGGTATTCTGTCGGGTTGAGGTGTGCAACCTGCCAAACCCAGAATCGTCCATGGGACTGCCAGACAGAGAAGCGTGATTCACTGCTCTAGTGTCCAGTGGCGGCGTGCTTTACACCACTGCATCTGACGCTTTGCATTGCACTTGGTGATGGAAGGCTTGGATGCAGCTGCTTGGCCATGGAAACCCATTCCATGAAGCTCTCTCTGCACTATTCTTGTTTGGAGGTCTGTAGCTACTGACTCTGCAGAAAGTTGCCGACTTGTGTGCACTGCGCGCCACAGCATGCGCTGACCTTGCAAGGCGCACTGGGATTTTATGTGGCCTACCACTTCGTGGCTGAGATTCTGTTGTTCCTAATGGCTTCCACTTTGTTATAATACCACTAACGGTTGACCGTGGAATAATTAGTAGTGAGGAAATTTCACAAATGGACTTATTGCACAGGTGGCAACCTGTCACGGTACCACACTTGAATTCACTGAGCTCCTGAGAGCGACCCATTCTTTCACAAATGTTTGTAGAAGCAGTCTGCAGCCTAGGTGCTTGATTTTATACACCTGTGGCTATGAAGTGATTGGAACACCTTAACTCAATGACTCGGAGGGGTGTCCTAAAACCTCTGGCAATATAGTCTAGATGACATCTGGAAATACAACAACTTGGATTCATTTTGCCTCCTCCATTGCAATGAACTAATTTCACCGTGAAAACTAAGTTTAAGACACAGCATGTCTTAGGGTCTCATTTATAACGGTGTGTATGCACAAAACCGGGCTGGAAACTTGCTTACGCCACTTCCCATACAAGGGTTCTGATCTATATAAACCAAAGTTGACAGCAGAATGTGCGGTCCTTCATGCAAACTCTGAGCCATGCCTATGCACATAAACTGGAGAGGGATGAAACGGTTTTCGGAGATATCTGTTTTTGCAAGAGAACACCTTAAATACGTTGTACAGTTTAATTGGGAATCATAGTAATTAATACTTGCATGCAGTGCAATTTATTCTCATAAATGAGGTGAACAGTAGGACAAATGATATTTAAATTGATGCCGTTTTGGATGCCATAGTTAAGCAAATAAGAGTGCATAGTTTCATATATATTGTTCACATATCACATGATGATGGCCTTATAGTTTTTGAGCTGTACGCCAGCCTGTAGATGTGATGCGTTGCCTGCAAAAACACGGCTTGGAAAATATAACACTATTTATTAAGTTAATCTTTCTGTGTACCACTTATGTCACATAAAACTAATCATATTTCTTTAAACATATCAGCAGCCTCGTTAAGTGAGTGGAGTGTTTGTGTAGCCTAAATAGACGTGTAAACACAACTGGAATGCATTTGGTTTAATCGGAAGGTTGGCGGTTCTATCCAGGCTGCATGTCAAAGTATCCTTTGGCAAGATACTGAACCCCGAATTGCCCCTGGCGGCTGTTCCGCCAGTGTATGAATGTGTGTGAATGTTAGTTTCCGTTTGAGCACTTGGGCTCAGTGTATGAATGTGTATGACTGGTGGATGTAGTGTAAAAGCGCTTTGAGTGGTCGAAAAGACTAGAAAGGCGCTATACAAGTACGGAGCATTTACATTTACTCTCTTTTAGAACGAGGGAATCCAAATTATGCACCTGGGTCATCCATCTTGCCTATATGTGTCCCCCTCCACCACCATCACTGGTCCGTATTGAGCTCTGGTGCCCCCTTTTCTCCGGTGCACAGCATTGCGTTTTACCCACCAAACATAATTTTCCTTGCTTCAACCTCACTAAAAGGAATGTCAGTGTCACACTGGGTTAAATTTCTTTTTTAAGCTTTTCTGTCCTTATTTTCATGCAGTCAGTACGTATTAAAATTAATGAGGGATGTTTCACTGACTATTTATAAACATTTAGGAGCTGGCTCATATGCGCCACATTTCAATATGATTGTGATTTATTAAGGGAATGCGGCGTACTTTGCACAGTAAATCAGAATATTTTTGTGCACATGCACTTTCTGTGTTTTGTCCAAAGTTCCTTCATGCTACACACACAACATATAAATAAGTTTAAGCGTATAAATAAGTATAGGCCTACATTAAAATATGGTAACATATAAAATAAAAAAAAAACAACAAAAAAACCCCAATACAATTATTTATATGCATACACGTATTCACCCAGAACATTCCATAGTGCATTTTTCTGTAGGATCATAAACACAAACGGAGACATCTGTTTCTGCAAAAGAATGCCTCAAATATGTTGTACAGTGTAATCAGGAATCATATTAATTAATTAATACTATCCATGCAGCGCAATTTATTCAGATAAATAAGGTGAACAGGAGGACAAATTACATTTAAATTGATGCCGTTTTCAACGTGCAAATGCCCGAGCATAGTTTCATATATTATTATCACATGTTCGTTTCCTTATGGAGCCAAACGCTGTGCGCCAGCGTGTGGATGTGATGCGCTGCTTGTAAAAACACATTATAGAAATATAACACTATTTTATGTCATTTACAACAAGTCATTTTTCTTTTAACTCATCGGCCGCCTCATTAAGTGAGTGGGCTGTTTGTGGAGCCTAAATAAATGTTCAAACACAAGAGGAATGCGTTTGGTTTCACCTCTTTTCAGACGGGGGAATCCAACTTAGTACCTGGGTCATCCCCTCCAGCCAGTGACGGCACTACTCAGGAGGGATAGCCCTTCCTGCAGATCGGTTATAAAGGGGTGGAGCTCCGGTTCCCCCTTTCCTTCGCGTTGCGTGAAAGTG
>NC_060168.1:5233471-5236849 GCF_021292245.1 Micropterus dolomieu | reverse complement strand
GACCTCATGATTCTCATTTGCTCTGACATGCACTGTGAGCTGTAAGGTCTTATATAGACAGGTGTGTGGCTTTCCTAATCAAGTCCAATCAGTATAATCAAACACAGCTGGACTCAAATGAAGGTGTAGAACCATCTCAAGGATGATCAGAAGAAATAGACAGCACCTGAGTTAAATATGAGTGTCACGGCAAAGGGTCTGAATACTTATGACCATGTGATATTTCAGTTTTTCTTTTTTAATAAATTTGCAAAAATTTCTACATTTCTGTTTTCTTCTGTCAAGATGGGGTGCGGAGGGTACATTACTGAGAAATAAAATGAACTTTTTTGATTTTTGGAAAATGGCTGCAATGAAACAAAGAGTGAAAAATTTAAAGGGGTCTGAATACTTTCCGTACCCACTGTATATATATATATATATATATATATATATATATACACTCCAGACTGGGCTGAACCATGGATGTGGCCTCATGAATTCAATCAGTCATTAAATGTTGCGCAGCCACATCTAGCTTTGTCTGTTGACTTTCACACAGCAAATAAGTTACAACTTGTGATCACTCATGATCACAAGTTGTTTGTGTGCTGTGGTATCCAAGTGAGTCCTCACAGTGTGTGTGGGTTTTTTTTTTCAGATTCCAGTTTATAGTTCCTAAGAGGTGGCAGAAGAACAGACCAGTATGTATCCACTTGGCTGGGACAGGAGACCATGTAAGGCTCATCACTCGAACTCCAACCTCCGTTAACCACCAAACACAAAGCACTGGATAAGATCCAGCCAAATAGTATTGCAGTTTAAGAGCTGATACTGGCCCAAGTGTTTGACAACAAGTTTGGTGACCATCCTCCCACACCAGGGGCCTCATTTATAAATGGTGCGTAGGTACAAAACAGGGCTTGAAACGTGTGTACGCCACTTCCCTAGCAAAGGTTGTGATCTATAAAAAACAAACTTGAGGGGAGAATGTGTGTGTAAGTAAACTCTGAACCATGCGTACGCACATAAAGAGGAGAAATGAGAAACGGCGACTCACATGGCAGAAGGATGAAACTGTTTGAAATGAAGGCCTACTACTGTGTAAAATAAATCAAAATATTACCTCTGAGTATTACAGGCTTAAAGCCTTTCTGAATAAACAAACATTGATTGACTTTCCCTGAAGTGCGCAAAAAAACAAATTTACAGATCGTTTGCTGCGCACAAAAAGATCCAGATTTAGGATAATAAACACAAGAGATATCAAGGAGACATCTGTTTCTGCAAAAGAATGTCTCAAATATGTTGTACAGTGTAATCAGGAATCATATTAATTAATTAATACTATCCATGCAGCGCAATTTATTCAGATAAATAAGGTGAACAGGAGGACAAATTACATTTAAATTGATGCCGTTTTCAACGTGCAAATGCCCGAGCATAGTTTCATATATTATTATCACATGTTCGTTTCCTTATGGAGCCAAACGCTGTGCGCCAGCGTGTGGATGTGATGCGCTGCTTGTAAAAACACATTATAGAAATATAACACTATTTTATGTCATTTACAACAAGTCATTTTTCTTTTAACTCATCGGCCGCCTCATTAAGTGAGTGGGCTGTTTGTGGAGCCTAAATAAATGTTCAAACACAAGAGGAATGCGTTTGGTTTCACCTCTTTTCAGACGGGGGAATCCAACTTAGTACCTGGGTCATCCCCTCCAGCCAGTGACGGCACTACTCAGGAGGGATAGCCCTTCCTGCAGATCGGTTATAAAGGGGTGGAGCTCCGGTTCCCCCTTTCCTTCGCGTTGCGTGAAAGTGCGTTATTTTACCCACCACACACCATGCTTCAGCTTCACCAAAAGGACTGAGTTAAATTTCTTTTTGTAGCTTTTCTGTCAGTTTGCCTCCTTTTCTTCCTGCAGTCAGGACGTATTAATATTAATGAGGGGCGTTTCACTGACCATTTATAGGCAACTATGGCTGGAGCTCCCTCACATGCGCCACATTTCAAGTTGATTGTGATTTATAAAGGGAACTTGTTTACAAGTGTGCGTACGCACGCATAAGTCTGAATATTTTTTGGCGTACGCCATATTTGGCTTTTGGGCGCACGTACACTTTTAGTGAGGATTCTACACACAATTTTATAAATGAGACCCCTGGTCTTTAAAGTGTTACATGTACTGGTGAAAACCACTGTGTTTTTTAATTAAAAACTTCTTATTTAACATTAAGTTTAACATTTCAATTGTATGTGTGTATGATACAGAAGGAGGCAGCAATCCATCGCTCCAAGTTAAGAGAAGGTCCCTTTAAACTCAACCTTCACCCCAGAGATTATTTCCAAGGTAATCCATACCGTAATGACAAGCCCCTCCCACCACCACTCCCACCTGCACAGAAAGCTTCTCCAGTTCCCTTCAAGCCACCTTCCCCCGGCAAAAAGGTGATTATCCCTTTATCTGCTGTACTATATCAGGATTAGAGGGAAATATCTGACTGAAAAATCTATTGCTGATCATTCAGTGACATTAATGACATGATATGATATGTCTCTATTTGATGTTTTACTATTTTAACAGTTTATCTGCGTGTTTATGTGAATGTGTCTTGTGTTAGATTGGAGGAATGAAAGCGGGGACATTTGATACTTATCCCTTACATTCTGCTGATCCATACGTCGTTCGCCATTCCAAATCAGCCAATCAAGAGCCAATTTTTCGTCCTGCTCCTGGTCCTAAGAGCACACCTGTCAAGAGTATCATCACAGTTAATGTAAACAGGTTTGATCCCTTTCTCTGTTATTGATCTCCCCAATCTCTGTTCTCACTTGGAGGGCCATAATTAAGGCAACAGGAATAAATGTTAATATATATCACAACAAAGCGGCATCGTGGTGCAGTGGTTAGCGCTGTCACCTTGCTATACACGGAAAATTTCTGTTATTGTTTTTTGTTCTTGGAATGAATAAATACCATACTGTTTTTATATAAAAATAAAGTGAGTTAACATTGCCTGTGAATGAACATTTTCAAGACATTAGTTGAATGCTAAATTTTGATATACACTCACCTAAAGGATTATTAGGAACACCTGTTCAATTTCTCATTAATGCAATTATCTAATCAACCAATCACATGGCAGTTGCTTCAATGCATTTAGGGGTGTGGTCCTGGTCAAGACAATCTCCTGAACTCCAAACTGAATGTCAGAATGGGAAAGAAAGGTGATTTAAGCAATTTTGAGCGCGGCATGGTTGTTGGTGCCAGACGGGCCGGTCTGAGTATTTCACAATCTGCTCAGTTACTGGGATTTTCACGCACAACCATTTCTAGGGTTTACAAAGAATGGTGTGAAAAGGGAAAAACATCCAGTATGCGGCAGTCCTGT
>NC_060168.1:5212951-5233371 GCF_021292245.1 Micropterus dolomieu | reverse complement strand
TACTTCCAGCAGGATAATGCACCATGTCACAAAGCTCCAATCATTTCAAATTGGTTTCTTGAACATGACAATGAGTTCACTGTACTAAAATGGCCCCCGCAGTCACCAGATCTCAACCCAATAGAGCATCTTTGGGATGTGGTGGAACGGGAGCTTCGTGCCCTGGATGTGCATCCCGCAAATCTCCATCAACTGCAAGATGCTATCCATCAATATGGGCCAACATTTCTAAAGAATGCTTTCAGCACCTTGTTGAATCAATGCCACGTAGAATTAAGGCAGTTCTGAAGGCGAAAGGGGGTCAAACACAGTATTAGTATGGTGTTCCTAATAATCCTTTAGGTGAGTGTATATTCCATTTCAGCTGAGGTGAGCTGTAATATCACCTGCCAGATTCTACAAGATAAAAAGTCAAAGGGCAAATAATCTATTAAGCAATATTTTAGATATAGTTTTATATATAGTTTCTGTTTTCTTGTTTCAGGAATGTGCACTCTGTTAACTACACCTCAACCATCCCAACTGTGATGACCTTCTGACTACATTACCCATGCTGCACCGGCAATGTCTGACTCTTTACCTGCTGCATATTTTATTTTACTTTTTATTTATACAGTTTAAGGTTACAGAGACAGTGCACATTAATAAACATCTCTGTAAATGTGCCAGTTTAGCCAGCTTGGCTAATGTTTGCCTTAAGTCCCTGGGCAGGTGTTATCATAACTACATAAAAATGCACTAAAACAGGAACAACAGTACTTACAAGAACACGTAAAAGTCCTCCTCACAGTTATTACACAATCTCCTCTTGCTACAGACCTAGTGTGTCTATTATCAGTTGTTTTCTGCTTTATAAAAGCAATAAGGGGAGGGGGTGGAGTCAAGTCATGCAAAATCAAGACAACCAATCTGTAAATTTAATATGATTGTCCCAGCTCAGTAAACTATGATTGTTTAGGCTGTAACAGTGGTGATAAGTATTTGGCTTTCTGTCAAGCACCTTGGAAGCCTGGTGGTATACTAACCGCACAGGTTTGAGTGTTGCACAGGAAGCTTGTGCCCAACTAGTCAAACAGTATGACAAACATAACATAATCCTGGCATTAAAATATGCTGTTGCTGCCTTAGAAGTTAGATAGTTTCTGATATGGCAAAAGTTCGACTGATTTAACTTAACTGCATTTATTTCCTTCTTAGTTTGTTTTTTAAATGTAAGATTAGAATCAATTATTATACCAAGATATTTAAAATCAGAAACCACAGTCAGCTTTTCCCCTGCAATGTAAATATTGGGTGTGAGATCATCTGGAGACTTCTTCGTGAAGAACATACAAGCTGTTTTCTTTATGTTTAAATTAGGTCTGTCAGCATTAACGCGTTAATCGCAATTGCTTTGTAATTATGTTAATCTCGTGTGTCAAATATTCTTATTTTACACCATCACTGGCGCTGTTACCAAAGAATCCTTGCTAAAAAGATCTTTGGCTGCTACTATTCTGACCCTTCGATGCACCTTTACTTGTTGTCATGACAGACACTTCCTACCTCCTGCTGCAGCCATGGAGATGAACAACAACACAGTCCCAGACGGCTCCGTTGACAAGTCAAAAGCAGTATGCACCTTGCGTGAAAAGGAATTAAAATATCATCAAAGCACTTCGAGTTTAAGCTAATGTTACCATCAACGAGCTAAGCATACAGCTAGTACAGCTAATCAGGTTGATGCTAGCCGACTGAGGCAAAGCACTATTTTGGAAAGTGCGAGTTATATACATTTTCGTTGCGGGGGACAATTGTTGCACGCATACATAGCCTGTATGAAACGGAGAAAGCTGTCAAACTGAAACTTCTACTTAAAGCAAGTGCTGTCTCATTGGTTTCAACTGAATTAAAAAATAATGTAGCAATGGAGTATTTTGTTTGTTATGCACTTTATAATAATGTGTGTACATTTTGTACATGCACTTTTGCTGTAGAATTTTTGAAAGCAAGCTTAAGGAAGAGTATATTTCATTTACATTGATTGTTTTACCTCAAGTCTGGTTGCACATCTTTTGATTTGAAAAAATCAAATCAAATAAATCTTAGTCAAGTTCAAAAACTAACTTTCTTTGCATTAATTTGATTTCCAATGAAGATACACTGGCAAGAATTGTTATCATTGTTAATACAGACTTATAGAGATATAGATTATATAGTAAGATATATAGTAATAATAATAATAATAATAATAATAATAATAATAGAATTTTAATCATGTGATAAAACATGCAATTAATGGAGAATAACTATTGAAATTCAGCGATTAATCGCAATTAAGAAAAAAATAATGTTCAGCTTGCTGCCACTGTGTGACATCGGCCAGCACTGCTGTGAGCTCACATGCAGCTTGCTGTTTGTTTGTCGCATGTACATACATGATCATCTGCGTACATTTGAATTTCAAACTCATTGCATACAGTGAATAGGTAATTTATGTAAAGGCTAAAGAACAGGGGGCCCAGAATTGATCCCTGATGTACACCAATACCACAATTGAAGGCTGATGACACATGATTGTTACCTTGACCTTCTGAGCTCTTACTTCAAGAAATGGTTTCATCCATTTAATACTATTGGGGGAGAAGTTACAATGAGAGCTTTGCAAGTAGGACATCATGATCCACAGTGTCAAAGGCTTTCTTTAGGTCTAAGAATATGGCCCCAACAACTCCCCCTTTATCTAGTTTAGATTTCACATTCTCAAGGAAAAAGCAGTTTGCGCTTTGCGTTGAATGGTTATATCTAAAGCCAAACTGCATAGGATGCAATCTAGTGCTAGTAAGTTGTTCTGCTACATACCTTTCAATTACCTTTGACACCATAGCTTCTATACTAATTGGTCTATAATTGCATACCTCTGATGGATCACCTGTTTTGTAAATTGGTGTTATTATAGCTGTCTTCCATGCTTTTGGAAAGACCCCTTCATTAATGGATCTATTGATAGCATTTGTTAGTGGGTCAGAAAACACTCATTGAACATTTTCAGGAACATTGTGTCCAGTCCATACACATATTTGGCTTAGGAACTCTTAAGGGAAGGGAGGTTTATTATAATTTATAGGCAGTGTTTAACATGTTACAAAAGTAATGCGCTGTACGTTACCATTATGATGTTTACTTGTCAGCCTCTTTATTTTCTCCCAAATCAATTTAGTATTTCCTTTTGCTTGGACAATAACATTAATAAAAAATATAGCTTTTGCTTTCCTAATGTCTCTTGTTACCTTATTTCTATAAAGGTATTTCTTAATCTATCCGTTACTAATTCAGATTTTAGGGCGGCTTTCAACAGTTTATGTATATCACCTCTTAAGCATGGAAGAGTGCTTTTTTGTTTGCAGCCAGGTTTAGTTTTCCTTAAAAAGGTATTCATTATACATTGGATTGTGGAGAGAAAAATCTGAGAGTCAGAGTCAACATCAGAACGAGACAGAATATTATTCCATTTAATCCCTTTAACTGTATTTTCCAAATTATTTTTATCTCCTTTAGGTATTCTGAGCTGAGTGGGCTCACAGGGGTTTTTTGCACCACAACTAAAGCACTTTCTGGATAATTTCCTAACTGCAAGGGTTAAGTTATGATCAGATAACCCAGTGATCATTTTAAGTGTTTTGACAATTCTTTCTGGTTTATTACTAAATATCAGGTCTATCTGTGTTTGATTGCTGTGTTATTCTTGTTGGTTCCTTAATTAGCTGTATCAGATCAAAGGTATTTCGTTAGTCGTTTAAGGGCACCTCTGTTCTATTTCGTATAGGTTTCGAAGGCCAGGTCTCACCGTTGTATATATACAAGGTGCGGACGTAGGAGAGGCCCACGCTGTGGGTGGGTGTAGACAACTTTTCTCAGTGCAGCACAGGCGCCCAGAGGGGTAAACCCAATAGCGATAGCCTTAGAGGGCTGCGCCTATACTATACATTTATCTTCCCAATTTATGTTAAAATCCCCCATTAAAATAACCTCTTTTTCAAAATTTCATTCTTTTAGTATATTAGTTAGCTGGTAAAAAAAAGAGGGTGGTCTATACAGACCAACAAGGGTAAAAAACATTTGTGGAGACAGCGTAATATTAAGACCAATAAATCCAACCAAATTATCACAACGCCACTGGATTTGATGGCAGATGATATTATCTTTAACATAAAACCTTAACCCTCCTCCTCTTCCTTCAGGCCTGTCCCTCCTATAGATATTGTCCCCCCCGGGACTCTTAGTGCTGCCCTTGAAGAGTTTTTGTGTAGCCAGGTCTCTGATAGACACAGATAATCCAAATTTGAGTCTGCAGTAAGATGTTGAATTTATTCACTTTGCCCATTGAGACTGTGAATGTTTATGTTCCCTCCAAGTAATCCCTTAGGTTTTGCTTGCGGATCCCACAGGATTTGTGCCTGATTGACAGTT
Organism: Micropterus dolomieu; assembly: GCF_021292245.1. Lineage (NCBI taxonomy): Eukaryota > Metazoa > Chordata > Actinopteri > Centrarchiformes > Centrarchidae > Micropterus > Micropterus dolomieu. The sequence goes on along the minus strand of NC_060168.1, from coordinate 5,228,922 downwards.
TGGAAGAAGTTCCACCTCTTGCGCTTAATGATTGCACGGTTTAAGATTTTATTTTCCTTTTTATTGGCTGTTGTAATGTTGCATTATTTTCATTGGCTACAGCTGATAGATTCCTAGTTGCTTCAAACTGCTTCAAATATTTCTTTGTCCCTGTCCATTAAAATTAAATGTGTGTATGCCGTGGCAGTCCTTCTTGTTGTTGATCACTGTTATTATTATTTATTGTACTATGTGTGCACTTTCTCTGATGTAGATGGGCTTGTGCAACTGATGCGTTCTTCTTTTTTAATGTTTTGCTTATGTTCAAGACAAATTTTCCATGGGACAATAACATCTAACTTATCTATCTAATATTGGACATTTTAAGATTTAAATCAATTTGATATTTAAGACATATTTTTAATTCAAAGCCTGGTTACATATATAACCTTACTATCTGTTTTTCCAGTCTTTTGGAAATTGTAAGCTATGTTTAAAATAAATATATATACTGAAGTGAAGTTTCCTCTTTGTACCTAAATTACTTGGAAAAGAGACTGTGTAACAATGGGGCTTTACTGTTAAAATAAAGGTTAAAAAATTAAATATGCATGTATACACACACACACACACACACACACACACACACACACACACACACACACACATTATATTGCTAAAAGTTTTGGGACATCTGCCTTTACATGCCATTCTTAATCCATAGAGTTTAATAAGGTGGCATATCACTGCCAAATCTTGCAAAGAACATTTACGCAAGAAGTCATTAGATTCAAGCGGTATTCAGGGTACTTAAAAGTTTCAAATTTTATTTACTAAGGTCTTAAATCTTTTCATGTCCTTTCGTAAGATTAGAAAATGCCGTAACATCATAAATACATTTTTTTTGTGTGTGTGACTTTACAATTTACTCCATTTGATGTTATAAAGCAGTAAGGTAACGTTACTGTTTACGTCAGTGTTTAGCTTTACGCTCTGGACTGTGGAGTGTTTGTGGTGCACAAGCTCTGCCATCAAACCTCTGGTGTGAATTAGTCAATTGTTAGGAAAGAAAACAAAACGTCTCTGACGTGCTACTAATAAGCTAACATTAGCTGGTCTGAAGTTCAGAAGGCCAGAGATACGGACAAGTTGGCGGACGAGGCTGAGGGCAGTAGGGCTGAAGACAGTATAACAAGCGGAGTGGAATGCGAGTCAGTCACACTATGGCGAGCACTAATGAAACAGCAGAACTGGAAGACCCGTTGCAGGTTCCTGGTCAGTGAATGTTACAAAAGCAGCGTCTAATGCTACATCCAGACTGCAGGCCTTAACGCTCATTCCGAATTTTCCCCAGATCCGATTTTTTTGTGTGACAGTTCACATTACTGTTTAAATGTGGCCCATATCAGACTCCAGTGTGTACTGTCCGCGGCCTGAAACAACACGACGTCACACGCAGCACGCTGTTGCAGGCTACAAAAGTAAACAAGGAGCAACAGAGGTTAGCTCACGGGAGACTCCCGTTTTTTATTGTCCTCTCACGGGTCACATTTCACCCGAATGATGACAAGTGGTTACAACTTTCTGTTCTTCTCATTACGGTTTCTGGACAATGCAACTGCCCCACAACTCCCTCCCTCTCTCTCCCCACTGTGTCCGCTCGGACAAATAGCATGCACGTAACTCAGAAGAGAGCTCACGGTCCGGTGGATTTCAGGTGGAAGAAAGGGAATTTGTGAGCAGATGATAGCGAGGTACAGAAGGAAGAGAGCCACATGTTTGATAAAGGCTTTTTGTGGAGCTTTTTCGTTCAGCGCGTCTCCGTCTGCGGCAGAACAGCTGCTCTACAGTGACGTCAAAGTCGCATCAAATGCGACCTGAGTGTCCAGACTCAGGTCGCATTTAAAAAGATCCGATCTGTATCGGATTTGGACCACATATGGAAGTGGCCCAATTCCGAATTGGAAAAGATCAGATTCCGTGTGACTTGGCCTGTTCATACTGTCCTAAAAAGATCAGATCTGAGTCACATATGGGCAAAAAATTCGGATTTGGGTCACACTGGCCTGCAGTCTGAACGTAGCCTAAGACGAGGACTGTGTCTGTGTGGCGGCGTTGCGCCGCTGTTGTACCGTTATGTGAATGGAAACATCCAACATGCTAACACACATTAAACTTACATCACCCAGATGCGCCGATCGCCGGGAAGAAGAATGCAAAAACGGAACGGAATGAATAATCACTAAAGCAATTGGCATTTACATTGGCATATTCTATTACATTACCTTATCTAGCCAAGGTGTAACTAATTGTAACAACTCATACTGCACTTGTTTCATTTTTTATTATTCTATTTATTTAGTATTTTTGGGTTCATAATATAAGAGTTCTTAATGCAACGAATATTGTATTCATTTTATGTTATCAGAGTGGCAGTGAAGTTGGCATTAATTGGCATTGGCATTTCATCCTAGGTATTAAAAAGGTCTTAAAAAGTCTTAAATTTAACTTGGGGAATCCTGGGGTTACCCTGAGTATTGTAACCCACGAGGAGAAAACTCAGCGCGTGCAGAATCCAAAGTAGTCCTTGCTCTGCAGCTCGCAAAATTTTAACCTGCTCGCTCACTCACGGTTCATCTTTTTGTCAGTAGGTGGGCAGATTCAGTCAGTATTGTATCACTACATATGATTGGTTAGAGTCCCTGTCCTTTGCACCAACAAGCTGGATGCCAACTGCCATGAAACAAGCAGCAGCAGAAGCAATATCGTGGCAGACCATCAGGAGGTATGTAAATCTCATAACGTATCATATTCAGTGCATATTGGCTGTAACATAGCGTATCATTTGGTCAGCTTGACATTCAGTTGAGATATTTATTACCTTAATAAAACTAACGCTAGGTGATTATCATGTCAGTTTTTTGTTTATGTCTTTATAACAGGCACAGTTATAAAATCTTCTCAAAACCATAAGTGTGCTGTAAATATTGTGTTAGATTATTTAGCAGTGTGTCATTCCAATAAGCTACTTTTATTGTTTCCAGTGGCTGCACAGTAGCATCAATGTGACCACGGGCCCTCACTCCCCCGGGCAAACCCTCACGTTCCCACCAGGTTGCCTTTCCCCTAACATCAGGCAGAGTGGCCGTGGCCTCAAACTGTTTTAGCTCCCTACAGAGTGCACCCTCTATCACATGCTCCATAAACTGATCCCGCAGCACAACTTCTGCATTTAACATGCCACTAGGTACACACCGTTTTACAGCCTCCATCCAGTTCATTAAAGCGTCTGTCATTCTTGCACTGAGTGACAGGGGCCCCAAAAAATAATTATAAACTACTATCAAATTATATTATATTATACATTATATAAACCATCATCATTGAGTATAAATATATTTCAAATATAATAATATAATTAATGATCTCTTTGTTTTTTCTTGTTTTTGGCAGTAAAAGTTAAAAATCCCCATTGACAAAAAAGTAAACCTCCATATTGACCGACCACCACCCTGTATCTGCATGAAATGGTTTGGTCCTGCCTTAGCGCACTCATCAGTGATGGTGTTTACATGCAGTAAGTAGATGCTCCAGAAATACAGTGATCCCAATGTTGCATAGTAAACCAAAATCTGGTTTTCAAAAAGGAAAGAGAGGAAAGACAAAGGAAAGGATGTCAATCTGTAACCCAGTTTTTCCCCAAGAAAGGTGGGCAGCCTTTAGTCTGCGAGTGGTGTTAACCTGTTGGGTTAATGTCCACAGTGAAATAAGCTAGCTAGCTACAGACTAGTGTTAGCCTACATTTCATCAACCTTTAATCAGTGCAGGGAAACATTTAGCAAGATATTCATATTAAATCATTGCCCCTACCCCTTTTAGCAGACTAACAACAGATAAGTCAGCAGCACCCCAGTCTCCTCATAACTGTCCCAGTGAAGAAGGCGAGCAACACTGTGTGAATGACAGGCCAGTTAGCATCATTCCAGGGAGTCTGTGGGGATTTCTCTGTCTCTCTTGCTCTTTTTATCATAACAAAAAAGACAATGAAATATTTCTTAATGACAGAAATTCAAACACAAGTTATTTTCTCACATAATGATCATTATGAAATAAATAAAATAAAAAAACAACTTCCTGTCTGTACTGGATGCTGGACAGCAGCTTACCTCAGCCTGCATGTAAATTACAGACTATATGAAAATAATCCAGTTTGATACGTTCATTTAGATTGAATTATGGCTGTTAAATGACATCTATAGATACAGACTTTATTATTTCCATCATGAAGGGCAGTTTATTTGAGAAGCAAATAGTGAACTGCATCCTGTATGCAGACTTGCATGCACAAATCACCAGCAGTACTAATATTGAACTACAAGAAGCCTTTAATTAGAGTTATGTAAAGCTTTTGATGGGACAGTTAAGTCCTAGAGAAGTGTTGACGACAGCTGCACAGAGGGGGTACAATTTGAGTTTTTTTGTCGTAGGGCCAAAAATTCCTGGCGGCCCCCCTGAGTCTACTGAAGCGGCCAGCACCGTGACCAACAGTGGGAATGGGACCGGAGATAAAAGCAGTCTTCCCACACTGCTTTAAAAAGTTAAAAAGACAGAAAATCTGATTTGTTAGCTCAGACTGGTGAAGAGGTGTCATTTGTTCCCACATGGACTATCACTCTAGTGATGGAGGACGGGAGCGATGGCATTAGGTCCTGGAGTTTTTTTAAAATGTCAGCTGTGGTGGCACCGGGGAAGCAGGGAGTGGTAGCGTGATTAGGAATTAGAGGTGATACTGCAGACTGTATTTTATGATAGTGTCTTTGCTTCTGGTTCAGCATTGCAAAACTGCCAGCAAGTCAGACCCACATCTGACTTGCTGGCAGTTTTGCTCTAGAATACTTAGTGACCTCTGACTACAAAAGTTGTCAACTGGTGTAATGAATTTGATTTATCATCTACAGACTGATGACATTAGTTAAATAAGCGAGGATATTGTAAGAATTGTGAGATTTTAGTTCACTGTTGCACGTACCTGCACTGTACTGGGTTTCCTTTATGACCTGGAAAAAAGTTTACCCCACCGGTTGTCATTGTATAATTTGCATGCTGCTTGAAACCACAACAGTAACGTTACTAATGTAAACTTCAGCAATTTCATTGTTTTTACCATATGGCCAGCCTGTTATAAACTGTACATAACACAATTTCATATGTAAGCAAATAGGATAACAACATTTAACGTTATCAGCAGCCTAGTGTAGTTATGAATGAAGAATTATTCATGACTTAGCTAGCAAGTAATTGTTACATAAACGTAAATTTTACTGACTGAAAATCTGTCAGTTAAGTGCATATGAAATTTACATCATTAGCCCAATGGGTAAACTACATAACTTCATATTACAAATAAAAAGTTCAAGACAATAGAATGCCAATGAACTTACCAAAAATATAGCAAAAGATGACAGTCCCAACAACATTCTGGCGCTTCCTTCATATCTCCGAGGGCGGCTTCCAACGTCAATTTTGGTAGTGCTACCGATTGTGATTGGTCAAATCATGGAAGGCGCAACACAAGGTGATTGGATTTCATAATTCTTGTTAGTGGGGCGACATCTGATTGGTCAAATCTTGGTAGCATTTTGGTAGTGACAGGCAAAGTGATTGGCTCTCACATCATGGATTTGCTCAACTGATAGGTGACAGGGAGAGCTAACTGCACACCATTAAAGCCAGTCTAAATATTTTGTCTAATATTCTCACCCATCTATTAATGGATAAAAGAAATTGCTCCATATCAAAACCTATTTGCCGACCCCTGCTGTATATTATTACTTCTTCTTCGAATGTACTTATTAACGTAGTGATGAGCGTCAACACTGCCAGAATTCAACAAGAAGAAGCAGAAGAACGTAGTGACGTTTGTCCGTTATCGGCTGTGTAGAGACATAGTCGTCCATGGAAGACGGGACCCGTGGTTATGTAGATATAAATGTCTCATTCTAAGGTAATAAAACATAATGGTTCATTATGCAAGGTCTTTATACACCACTGAAAACATAGTTATGGATCTTAAATTGCATTTCTGTCAATAGATTCTCAGAAATATTACACACTGAAACTTAAATGTTGACTTTTTGTTTCACACGGGACACAAACCCCAGTCTCCTGGTTAAAAATTTGGGTTCTGGCCCTCCAACCACCTCCTTACTCAGTCTTTCCTGTTAAATATCATATACCTGCTTTTACCATCTAAAACTGACGCTACAGGGCTTCCCCCACTGCGTTGAACTATGACGCTATAGGCATACCCAGTGTGTTACAAACTGCCACCGATTGGTCTTGACCATGAGTCCATATGTGACAACTTGGGAATGAGAATGGGTACAGGCAGAAACCTCGAGCAGAACCATGCCTCAGGGTGGCCATCTGCCTCAACTGAATTATTGAAGCTGATCTCATGTTAAATTGAGTTATGGATAGTTGCAGGCAAAAGGTTTTTTCATCACTGCGTTTCTGCCCATTGTTTTGCCCCATCTGCTCTGGCACCCTCAACACAAACTGGCAGCTGATCCAGTACACCCATATGCGTGCCATAGGTATGTGCTTTTTGCTATAGTACTGTAGCCTACTATACCTATTAGGAAACAAGCCAGCGAAAGTACAATTAGGCTACCTACCTTTCAGGGGTTCAAGCTATAAACCAAACAGCCATCCAACTGAAAATATGAGTGTGTTTATGTATTTGTATATATATGTATGTATCAGTGGTGTAGTCTATGTGATACGCAGGTATACGCTGTATACCCACTAGGAACGGTCAGAGATTTACGTATACCCACTTAAAATAGCAAGATTATACATAACAACATCCTTTAGTGACAGAACTTTCACTCGTTCATGATAAATTCACCTCGTCTGTGTTGCGAAGCACTAAACTGACGTCTGGAGCTTCCGTGGCCTGAGACAGGGATCTGACGTCACCTACCAAACAACAACACAGCTGCGTGGCGATCACTCGGAGTGAGTTTGGAATTAACTAATATGAATCACAAAAGGAGACGTGAACCGCGAGCAAACTCAAGCTACCCTCTTTTAGTGTTTTCGTAAGCCTGCAGCTGAATTTCCTGTCGCTCTGGGGGACCATAGCGGGGGACACTGCAGCTGCAGCAGATGACACGAATGTTAAAGTTACAGAAACACAGAAAATGAGCCATATGAGGCTGATGCTATCGTAACATATACGTTTATCATAACCGCTATCATTAATGGAACTGGAACAGCATTGTTGATATATTAAATTGCATCTATTATTAGTTAACTTAAATAACGTTCATGTGATGGATCAATGAATGCAGGATACTCTGTGTGTGTGTAAGTAGTAGAAGTAGCAGTTCCTGGATGCTTGCTCGTGCTTTTAAGCTGATACAGTAGCTACATAACCTAAGTTTGACAATGGTTTTGGAAGATAAGTGTGCTTGAGAAGATGTGGAACACTTTTTGTGTCTTCACTGTTACAAATATTCTGTAATGAATGAGCTTTGGTGATAGAACTGCACATAGGCCTATGTTCATTGTTATTACTGCTACTGATAAGCCTCAGCTCTCCATTATTGTTAACAATAGTTAACAATAGCAACTAACTTTGTTAAATGTGCACTGAAAATTGCTGATAAAACCCAGGCTCCAGGGACCTGATTTATATGACATCTAAGGCTTCATGTAGCTCCTAACTGGCTGAGTTAGATGGTTATTAACACTAAACATTAGAAAATCAATCTATTCTCCCCACCTGCGTAGGTGTCATTTACACTGGGGATGCTAGGAACATGTCCCCACCACTTTTTGAAAGCATTTGTTAAAAATGTTCTGAAAAATAGCTTGCAACAAGAAATATTAAATAAGAAATGGAAGTGCTATGAGAAAGGGGTTTTTTGGCACATGCAATGCAATGCAAATATAGAAAAAAACAGATCTGCATTGTCCAAAAAATACTTAAGGGAAAAAAAATTTTACTGATTGCTGCATTATATTCAATTATAATTTTACATTCAGAATTGTCACCTGCCACCTATTCCTCTTTATATAAATAAAGACATTTCCACCAGAGAATTGTCTCCAGAATGCAGGAAATTCCGTGTTTAATGCTCAAAATCTATCGTATATTTCATCAAGGACTATTTCTTTAAATAGTAAAATATCATCTAGTCTTGTTCTTGTGACCCCAACACTCTGGATTCTCATGTCTCGTATGCTAAGTGTTTTGTCACAACTCTAATCTGAGCCCTGTCTCTGCGATAAGTTAGGTGTGTGACAGCCGCTTTGGTGGATTAGAATTCTCAAAAGAAAGCAAGTCAATTAGTGCAGTTCAATATTAAGTATAAAATAAGATCTTAATAATAAAGAGCTAACTTGAGTGGTCAAGGTCAACAGGTGTCTAGCAGCACATTGCCTGTCAGCATACACTACTGCACAGTGTCCAGCAGCAATGCACATATTAGTAAACAGTGTATTGCCAGCCTAATTACTGTTGCATGCCAGAGAAGTTATCATGCTGAGGCGATCTCAGAGTTCAGTAGCTTTAGGCAGTTGGGAAGAAACTATCCTGTCAGTAAATGTCTACCCATCTTGTCTTTCAGGTGCCAGCGGTGCTGATTGCAGAACCCATCCAATGAAGCACCTTTGTTCAGCTCTACAGGAAAAAAACAGTCCCAACTTTCAGCGTGGCTCTTTCCTCTCCTGCACCTTACTTCTTTGCTCAGCCCTTTGTTTTAACTTTTACTCCACAACACCTGAACACTACTGACTACAGGTTGTATCATTCTACAGTAATTACTGTTACAGCACATTATTTCAAGTCATAAAAAACACTTTTTACATTTGTATCCTTTTAATATTGATGTTTTCAAGTTAAACTGCTGCTTGTGTATTGAAATAGTTTTGTGTTGTTTTGTGATGGATCAGACTAAATATACTTAAAATACAACTACATTCTTTTTTATTCGGTTTCCTACGTTAATTGGACATGATCTAAACTTAACAAAATATGATACAGAAAAAATGAAGATGGTAGTTATAGGTTAACATTTTGCATATACAGGATGTTAGAAAGTAAAAAATGAAATGCTGATGTTATATGCTGGTTCTAATTGGACGGTTCTTCGCTTCAACATAGATAAAACATCTTTGAGCACCGACAATGATAGGAAGGGGTCTAGTCAGCTTTCTTAAGAGAACAGGGGCAAGTTCAGCGCCGACAAAACGTAGCAAAACGTTTTTTTCCACGGAAACGGTGGTGCCTTGAACACCCTGCTGTGTACGCAAGAATTTTCTTGCCTTTCCAACACCGACCGTTGTGTTTACAAACTTGTGGCAGCTGATTGGGTGTAAGACAAGCCCACCAAACGCGAGAAAACATACCTCGAAGCCCGTTGCAGAACGTTGCGCAACGTTGCAAGGAAACATGTCATTCAGTCAGAAAACGTTGCAAAACGTTTTGAGATTGAACTCGCCCCAGGGCTGATGGGGGAGGCTTCAGGAGTTAACTAAATCCAGAAGATGGCAGTGATGCGACACCATGGATGCAACCTACCGTTTAATGTCAAAGAGGAAGAAGGAGTGTCCGTTCCCATAATGCACAGCGTCGTACGGCACTTTATAAAACCATGCGTGACTCCCTCTCTGCCTCTCTGTTCTGCGGCGGCGAGGCTTTCTGTCGAACATGGTGAGTACAAGCAGTTTAAACAAATGTCCGCGGCACATCGCTGATGAGCACTTATTGGACTCAGCCCAAGTGGTCTAGTTATCCATGTAGGCTGGTGGCAGAACAGCCAGCATAACGTTGGTCTCTGATTTTTCTGGGAGCCATTTGCCAGAAAGCCTCGCAACATCGAAGCACGTGCGTCCCGTAAATGGACGCTGTTGGCGCTGGAATTTTCGGATTGCAGTGAAAAGTGCGCATCGTGGTTTGATGCGACGGTTTAAATGGCGCGAACGTTAACGTAAACTGCCAAACAGTTGCACAGGTTAGTTAGTGCTCTTAAAATGTAGAAATTTAGATACACTATTGGGTAATTTGATGGGTCTGCTAGTTTGAGTGTCCCTTTTCCATTAAAATGCTGTAGAAGCGGGCATCAATATCAAATGTTAACATGAAATGTCATAAATGTTAATAGCTAGTAATGCTTTTATAATGCTCATGTGTTGGACTTTTAGTGTGGCCAATCATTCTGCAGTAACACGATGTTCATGTCCCCCATAGAAATGCTGGGTCCCCTATTGTGTCCCCAGCTGTTGTGGCAGAACGGCAGCCATGGGACAGAGCTACCAGACCCCCGTGTTTTCTTTAGGACTCAGGTAAATCCACAGAACTGTAATTAAAGTATTACAATGATCACTTTGTCTCCAAGGAGAACTCAGGGTTGTTGTCCTGCAGGTTAAAATAGTAGCACAGGGTAGATTGTTGAGTTATGGCCCTCTGCCTGAGGCTATGCTCAGGTTTCTCCCAACACTACTTGTTGTAACAGAACCCACACTAGGGACCCCCCACCCACCCAGCTCTCAGTCAGCTGGCTAGGCGGTTTGTGCCTGGTTCAGTGTTACAGTGCTGGTAGAGGAAGTCTCTGTACCTGGTCTCAGCTGTGTAGGCTCTGTTTTAGAGTCCACTGCATCTGAGCTGCTGCAGAGCGCGGCCCAACGAGAGTGGCCTGTTCTGGTCCAAGAGCAGGCCTAGTACAGGGCTGCACATTGCATATTTACACCACAAGATGTGCTTTTGGGAGCCACCTTAGAGCCTGACCAAAAGCAACTGTCAGAAGTCAGACATGAAATTTGTCCTGGCTCTTGCAGTTTTAAAACAGTGGGGGGTTTTTTGTTTTTTTTATATCCCCAAACTTAATTTTGAAAACTAGTTCCAGCCTTAATAGCAACAGATAAATTCAGATAGTCAGGAGTAGGCATGCCATTGACAAACAAAAGGGCTCTTATTTAGTTTGTGCTCCAGTGGTGATTTTCCAATCTAGGGAATGCAAACTCCTCACCTTTTCATTTTGAAACAAATGGGTCACCCCATGTTATTTGTGCTGATCTGATGAGAAAATATTTAGGGGGTTGTTGTCTGTCAATTATATCCTAAAAAGTCCACTCTAGCATGAGCCATGCAACTTTATAGCTGCAAATGCCTAACCAATAGTCACTACTAATGGCTAAATCTGCACTTAATGCTCAGAGGGAGGACCCACAGACCCCCATAACTTGTATATTTCAGCATTAACTATTTCCTTTAAAGTAGTGTTAAAATATAATCATCTTGCTCTCCTGACACCAAATATGTATCATCTCCTCTCATGAGCTCAGTGTATTGTCACCCAATTTTAGCCCTTAATGTCCCCACCACTTGTCAACAGTGACGCCTTTCGTGTTGGTGTCTTTCTCATGTTGCAGTGCACAATAGCAAGTTATCTATACAACATGTAAGCTTAAACAACCTTTTTTACCCCTAACCAGTTTGCATGCCTGCTATTTGAAAGACAAGAAGCTACATGAACTTGTACTTAATGGGACTTGATTCACATCTGACATGTCAATTCAAGGTAGTACCCAAAAAAAAGCTTGCTGTCAGTTAGTAACTAGACACCTTTTATTTGTTTTATTTTTTTCCTTGAATGTGTTGCAGACAGAGGTGCTGAGCTGCTTGCTGTGGAGCTGACAGTCATGCTGCAGGCTAACTGAAGGTGGGCATTGTGCCTTGTACCTGTACAATACTTGTGTTGTGTGCTGTGATGAGTGAAAATTTAACACATCATGCTGACAAAACACCGTGGTGAACTTTAAACGCTGAGCATAGCAGCTGAGTGTCAGCAGGGATCAGTGTGATTCTGGTTCTACAGACTGCTTCTTTTCTCCACAGGGGCATGTGGAGCAGCTGGTCTGCAGGAGGCAGCAAGGAGCTGAGCCTGAGCCAGGTATGTATGACAAGTGGATACAGCAGTGATGCACAGGTGTGTGTGTGTGTGTACACACACTGTAAACCCAATCTTGTACTGCCGTGGCAGAGACCTCCTCCTCTCTGTTGTGGAATCTTAGTATTGGGAGAGAAACCTCAGGACTTGGCACAGGTTTAAGTAAACCATTTACCAGAACCTGACTGAAGACCTGAAACACACTACTTGTAATTGTCTATGCTAAGTTGAGTATGAGCTGTTTGGTAATACATGTACTTCGTGTGTTTTCAGTGTAATGGTGCAAGGCTGGTCTGGATTACTGGAAAAGCTCCTGTCTCAGTCCACCTGCTGGGATGTGACTGGGCTGCTGCCAGTCACCGGTAAACCCTACAGCCTGTGTGAAACACTGACGTAGGGTTTGAGCTGAGCCGAATGAAGCACAGTTGCTGCGGCTTGTCACCTGACTGACAGTAGAATTTAACCTGGGTGAAGTGTATAAAACCAATTTGTACCAGGCTATAAACATGTGGAGAACTCTGCTTCCAGGGTTCTCGCTCACACTAGGCCGTGGCAGCTTCACTGGCTCCCGGTAAAATTCCCCATCACCTATAAATCTCTCCATGCCACTGCCCCATGTAAGGGCTTGCTCTGTGTCAGTGTGTGGCGCATAGATAAGATGCCTGCCTTTGGTGTGTGAGACCTGGGTTCGATTCCCACTGAGACATCCACCATTGTGGAGCAAGACACTTAACCCCTAGTTGCTCCAGAGACATGCCACCTCATGTATAGCAATTGTAAGTCGCTTTGGATAAGCGTCAGCTAAATGAATAAATGTAAAGTCTATCCTAAATGAATAAAAGTTTGCAGCATCAGTGTCCCGTTTAATGTTGATTGTGTTGATGTTGTTCATTGTGGGATGACAGTTTCAGAGTTGAATCCAATACTAATGAATAAATCAGTGGCCTGTACTATGAAGGGAGTTAACTTGGGGTTGTCAGGGTTGACAAACTGACTGTCTACACTGGGGTTAAACGGTACTACGAAAGTAGATAAGATGTTGAGTCTGTTAACACAACTGGAGTTGGTGTGCGTTCACAAAAAGGGCGTGTGCAGGCAGTTTTTTTTCACGAGTGCATGTTGAGTGTATGAATGACAAGACGGCTAAATGTAATATGGTGGCGGCCGACAAAGCCAGGGAGGCTTGTTGGCATTGAGTAAATTTGTAGCCAGGTTATCTCCAGTGTTTTTATAGTAGTTCAAATCTCTTATGTAATAAGATGTAAATGTATGACTGCACATATGGTGGGGGGACTGCAGAGAGGGTCATCTGAGACAAAATTTTATTTCCAAGATCAACCTACAAGTAAAACTGGAATATTCTGACATTAGTCACACATTTGAGATACATTTAACTTTGGAAGGCTGCAACATCGCGCACCCCTCTGCTGTGTATTAGGCATGCAGTGAAAAGTTATTAGACTTTGCAATCTGGTTTAGTAGTGAGGAAATACTCGTGAGTTTAGCTCACAATCATGCACCTTAGACTTTGCTGTGGAATGGGCGTATTTTGTGACTTTAATTTCAGGGAATTTTTGTTTTAATTTTAACACTTTCAACTAGGATCTTTTTTCTGTTATTAACCCCCACCCTGGCTCTGTATTTTTTGGACACATAAAATAGGATCTAAATAATAAATCTAAATAGGACTATGTGAAAACATTTCGTAGAATTCAATTATAGCCAGAGATGGGCTACATCTAAGAAACTGTCACGTTAATTAAGATCTAAAATCACCGAGGCTGCAGGGCTCGCTATATCGACGTAATGCTGCTGTGTTAAAAATAACTTAATTTCAGCTGCAGCCCAGTGGAACAAGTCAGGGTGAAATGTTATTAATATTCTACTTCTCCTCAGTAACATAGAGTACAGATGTGTGTTGTCCACGACCACAGGGTTATCACAATTAACCACAAAGATAACCTGCTTGGAGCAGTTTAGAGACGCAGCGTAAAGTGCAGTGGCAACAGAGGTCTAACACCTGTGCACCTTTGGTAGTACGGGTTAATCGGAAGTTACACCCGACGTCACGAGGTTACTCCTGAAGTTACCTGGATAAGCCATTTACCTCGCTCCGTAGTACAGGCCACAGGTGGAATACAGGGCATATTTTGCAACAAATGCCATGAAAATACTTGAAGCAGCAATGTGTTTGTACTTAACAGAATTTTCAATCCTGTCTATGGCTTTCAGCTAGTTTTATCAAAGTCAGACGGGATGAAAAGGTGCGTTGGCAACTGTTTTATAATTCACATTTTCTGCTGTAGTCAGTCCCAAGATTTCCCAATCTTGCAATTGCGACTTTTTGCACATTCAACAAATCCCTGTGAATTCAGTGCGACTTGCAAATTTGACCTATCGCAGTTTCCCACAGCTTCTCACTTGACAAGATGCAGCAGACATGTGATAGCAACGTCTCACATTTTTCAACAAAGGAAAAAAGACTAGGAATAGTATCCAGATGATCTTTACCAATTTTCTAGTCATGGAACACACGTGGAAAATGAGAGAAGGTAAAATGTCCTGCAAAGTGTTGTTATCCTGGAAAAATAGTTTTTTGCCATTATGTTGAGGTTGGTGTCTTATGTTGTGAACACACCCTGAGTCACGTTACATGGTAGCACAGGTTGGATGACATTGAGTCAAGTGACCAGAACTCTGTGTAAGTTGCATTATTCTTCAAAGATAAATATTAGTCACTGCTGGCTGGTAACTGGTAGTTTTTATGAGGTTTATAGATTAATCTTCTCAACTTGTTTTAAGCAGTTGATCCAACCAGTTCTGGGAGAAATGGAACAACCTAAACAAAACCCAGCAGGATGAATTGGCGATCCAAGATGGAAATACTTGGATTAATCACTTTTGAATTATACAGTAATATTACAAAAAATGATGATCAGTACAAGATATTCACAAAATGGAAAACTCTGGAGACAGTGATAAAAAAACAACCAAAACCCTCTAGATTACACTGCAACAGAACAAGACAGAATAGAAGTCATCCAGTCCCTGAAAGGAAAAAAGGCTTCTGGTATTGATGGAATCCTCAATTAAATTTACATTTACATTTACTCATTTGGCAGACGCTTACATCCAAAGCGACTTACATTTGAGGAACAACATACAAGCATCAACAGAGCATCAAATACAGATCTACAACTGACAGTACATACTAGTAAGAGCAGCAATAAGTACTAGTAAGAGCTCATAGTACATCAATGGGGTAAATACCCAGACCATAAAATCAGATTGGCTATACTAAAACTATTCAACACTATTCTAGCAACTGGAACTCTTCCAGACATCTGGAACAAAGATTTAATAACCCCAATTCATAAATCCGGAGATAAATATGACCCAGATAACTACAGAGGAATATGTGTATCCAGTAACCTGGGAAAAATATTCTGCAACATCATCAATAAACAATTTGTCAACTTTCTTGATGACCACAATATTCTGCATAAATGCCAAATTAGTTTTTAATTGATCAAGAATTAAACATTAAGAAAAGAAAGGTATACAGGTGCTGGTCATATAATTAGAATATCATCAAAAAGTTGATTTATTTCAGTAATTCCATTCAAAAAGTGAAACTTGTATAATGTATACATTTATTCCACACAGACTGATATATTTCAAGTGTTCATTCCTTTTCATTTTGATGATTATAACTGACAACTAATGAAAACCCCAAAATCAGTATCTCAGAAAATTAGAATATTGTGAAAAGGTTCAATATTGAAGACACCTGGTGCCACACTCTAATCAGCTAATTAACTCAAAACACCTGCAAAGGCCTTTAAACGGTCTCTCAGTCTAGTTCTGTAGGCTACACAATCATGGGGAAGACTGCTGACTTGACAGCTGTCGAAAAGACGACCATTGACACCTTGCACAAAGAGGGCAAGACACAAAAGGTCATTGCTAAAGAGGCTGGCTGTTCACAGAGCTCTGTGTCCAAGCACATTAATAGAGAGGCGAAGGGAAGGAAAA
>NC_060168.1:5204225-5212851 GCF_021292245.1 Micropterus dolomieu | reverse complement strand
TGTTCGGTTGCAGAGAGGACGGGCCAACAGCAGTACAAACTTTTTTGTTGCAGAGGAGACAAGCACCTCTTTTTTAAAAGCTCAGTCCAAGACAAAACTTGCTGAAAAATGACGGTGCATTATTTTCCAGACTCTAAATTGCCTGTCAGACCTGCGATGGGAACAGAGAAAACTTCTTCAAACATGAAAATCAGGCCTCCCCTCCAACACTCTCACTTCATGGAGGACTATGCTTAGGAAAGGCTGGTCTGTTAAGTTGCCTAGAAAACAGTATGAGCAGTGCCCCACACAGTGCCTCACGAAACTGCCCCAGACAGTGAGGTCCAAATACTCGATAGGTCAGCATCATCAACATGCTGAATGACTTTTCCAGCAAAATCTTCATACATTATATTTAAATGAGAAATGTGAAGGGCCGACAGAGTGGATGTTGTATGTGACTGTTGAAATTAACAGCTTAAAGTCCCAGACAAGACAGAGACAGGGAAAGGGGACAAAAACAAGAGTGGATGGATAAAACAAGATACCAAAGAACTGGAAAGTCTTCCTGGGAGTGGATGAAAACTAAGGAGTATTCTTTTGGCTGGCTCCGATCCCCACAATACGCTTAACTTATGTCTTTTTCCTGTCCGTCAAAGCGGCGGATGACCCGACGATTTCACCCACCACCACCACCAAGTTACTTTCATTCCTTGTGTGACACTAAAGTTTCTGTAGTGTCAGCTTCTGTCAAGCTTAAGGCCATTGTACAACAAAAAGTGAAGGTACAGCGTTAGGTGCGAAGTTGATGCTTCGTCTGCAGACTGCTTTACTCTCGCGTATAATCGCAGTATAATCGCAGCCTTTGCGATTAGAAAATCTCATTTTATCACATCACGATAATATCGCAAATGCAATTAATCGTTCAGCCCTGGTGAACATATCACCTCAAATTTGGCACATACTGTAACACCTGGACTATTCTAAATGTAGGTTTTTTTTCTCTGTTGAAAGCTATATTAATCCCTGTAGGCCTCAGCAGTTTTTCTTAGGGCGAAACTGGCACTGTTGGGTGATGATATTATGCTGAATAGATGAACAGTCATTCTGTATTCAGTAAGATGGGAACCACAGGACGTGAAGAAAATCTATATGCTGTTTTGTCACGTTGACTTGATGATATATCGACTGTATATCAGCCAGCTTCTTGACGAAACCTTGTAATAACTCCAAGCAATGAATTTGTCAAGTTGGGTCCTTGGAGTAGATGACTGTTGAGTGACATGCTTTAAAGCTCGCACCGCAGTCAAATACCACTCTCAAGGCTCCCTTTTTAAGATTTTGCACGTGGTATGTAATGTACCAGACCTTTCCTTCTTTTCCTTTCAGCTGATACTCGGTGCCTTATCTGCATATCCTTTACTTATAGTATCATTGAGAAAGTAGGTGTATTCTTCTTTAAATGTAGCATTTTTCTTCAATTTCCTTTTCAGACGGAGAGCCCTTTGCTAAGCAACATGACGGTTGTTCGGCATGGTAACATTTCTGGCTTTTCCTCTGTTGATTTCTCATTGCAGTCATGGTTTGTTGCACCCCCAATTCCTATATGTTAGCAATGGATGTTTGATTGGCCAACAATAGGAATATTGTTGAATGTTATCACGAGTCACAGGCATCTCATTCTGTGTATACACATAAAGCCCTGGATATATTTGCTTTTAACTACGCATTCGCGTATGCAAGATGGCTGCCACACGTATCCTCCATTCCTTTGGAGCGTAGGTTGTGCCCGTCCCCTGGAATTAATGCTATGCATCTGCAAGAAGCAATTCAGGTCCTGAATGTGGGGGCAGTCGACCTGACAGGCAGGTCAGCAGCAATCTACTGTTCCACACACCAGCCCAGGTGGTGGTGGTATGGAATTGGTTTGTCAACCGCCATTAAACGCAAAAGAAGAAGAAGGTCAGCAGCAGACTTATGATTAAAGATTTATGGCGGGATGGTTTGTTTACGATGTGCAAATTCAGAGGTTATCAAGGAAGATAATCCGGTGTCGGCGAGGGATGATCCAGTCCTGATCCGCCCCCTAGTGGATTCAGGTTTAATCCTCCAGGTACACGCAAAGTACACTGGCAAGTATGTGAACAAAGCTGTTCCCCTTCTAGAGAACTCGAACTGCGTCGGTGATGACACTATGGGAACGCCTCTGGGCGTGGCAGGGCTGAACATGAATGAAACTACTCCAATCCTACTGGTGTTGCTAGAACGGTAGCGTGTGACGGCGTAACTGGAGGCGTATATAAGCACACCGGCACACCGGACACATTAGCTTTTTTCTATTCAGCAGGCACTCTGGCATTTTTGAAGACCAAGAAAGCTACAGCAAATCCGAAGAAGCTCTTACCTGGAAGGAATTCAGATGGCAGACAGAGAGATGGCTGATGAACAATTCAGGCGGTGTGTTGTTCCGTGCCCACGCTACATCACGGCTGTCGACACTCATATCCTGTGTGTTTCCTGTCTGGGGATGCCGCATGCCCAGGCAGGGGGCTGCTTGCGGCCATTGCGAGGCCCTGCCCCTGAGGGTGCTGAGGTCCCGTGCGGTTCTCTTCTCCCAAGACAGCAGGATGCGCTCTCTCCCCGTGGATCGGGCCCGGCGGTCGCTGAGGCGGCGCGGCGGCTTCGGTCATGGGGCTCCCAGCGCGACATCACTGACGGGATCGGGATTGCCGAGGCTTCCCGTGTCTCGTCTGCTGACTCCGACTCCCCTCTGTCCCGTTCGGGAGACCGCTTTGCGGCTTCTCCCACTCGAAGTATGAGCCATGAGAGGCTGCAGCTGTCCGGCTCTGAGGAGCTGGATGTGCTTAGCATCATGGAGGAGGAAGACTTCCGGGAGAGAAAAGCGGAGCAACGTCATCAGTCGGCGCCCAGCTATGACGAACTCCTGGAGGTGGTGACACGGGCAGTGAGCAAGCTCCAGCTCGATTGGCCGCAGGATGTACCAGAAACACATGCGATGATTAAGCTGGATGAGCGCTTTCTATAGCGCCGTGCGCCACCTCTGCGCCAGTCTCTGCCTTTTTTTCCGGACTTGCATGACGAGTTGTGCAAGTCCTGGGGCAAGCCCTTCTCAGCATGTCTGACTACAGTGACGTAGCGGGGGTCAAGGGCTTTGGCTATGGGATGATGCCCCAGGTTGAGGATGCTTTGGTTAGCTATCTCTCGCCCGGTCATGCATCATCCCTCAAGGAGCCAGCGCTGCCTACCAAGCCATGTCGTGTGACATCTGCTTTGGTGGGCAAAGCATACATGGCGGCGGGCCGCGCTGGTGCGAGCCTGCACACAGTGGCGGTTCTGCAGGCATACCAGGCCGACCTGCTGAAGGACATGGACTCGGGAGCAGGCCCCTCTGAGGACGATATTGCTGAGCTCCGCCGAGCTACGGACTTGTCACTCAGAGTCACGAAGGAGACGGCCATGTCAGTGCTGGTAGCCACGGAACGGCACCTGTGGATCAACCTCTTGGGAATCCAGGAGAAGGAGAAGACCTTTCTCCTCGACGCGCAGATCGCGACCTCTGGCCTGTTTGGCGAAGCGGTGGACACCGTCGTCAACAGATTCCAGCATGCCAGGACGCAAGGAGAGGCGTTCCAGCAATATCTCCCTCGTCGGTCAGGGGCCAGGATGGCGACGGCTGCGAAAATTCCCCGTGGGTCCTGCGCACCGTAGTGGATGGCTACAGGCTGCAGTTCCGGGTCCGCCCACCCGGATTCAACGGGGTGGGTCTGGACTGTGGTGCACTCAAGGCGGAGCCAGGTGTTGGAACAGGAAGTTCTCTCTCTACTGGACAAAGGGGCCATAGAACGCATTCCCCAGCCAGTCAGGGAGTCCGTGTTTTACAGCCGGTACTTCATAGTTCCCAAACAAGGATTGCGTCCGATCTTAGATCTACAGTACGATGCTCACCATCCCCGCCATCGTCAGTCAGATCCAATCCGAGGATTGGTTTGTCACAATAGATCTACAAGACGCATATTTCCACATCTCCATCCGTCCCTCTCACAGGAAGTTCCTGAGGTTCGCCTGTGGGGGCGTGGCATACCAGTATTGGGTTCTTCCGTTCGGCCTAGCACTCTCTCCTCGCACGTTCACCAAGTGTATGGATGCAGCTCTGGCCCCAGTGAGGCTCCAGGGCATCCGCATATTGAACTACATCGACGACTGGCTCATTCTGGCCCAGTCTCGAGAGTTAGCGGTTCGGCATCGAGATGTCGTCCTCGCCCACCTTCGCTGTTTGGGGCTGCGGCTCAACGCGAAGAAGAGCGTGCTGACGCCCGCCCAACAGACTACATTCCTAGGGGTGGTGTGGGACTCGATGACGATGCGGGCCCACCTGTCGCCTGCGGGTCCATTTTGTCTGCCCTTGTTCCCCGAGAAGGGGAACGAGACACTGCATCGGACCGCCACACCTCACCCCACCTGGAGTACCTTGCTTCATAGCAAAAGGGCTAATGTGTCCGGTGTGCCGGCATGCTTATATACGCCTCCAGTTACGCCGTCACACGCTACCGTTCTAGCAACACCAATAGGATTGGAGTAGTTTAATTCATGTTCAGCCCTGCCACGCCCAGAGGTGTTCCCATAGTGTCATCACCGACGCAGTGTCTCGTTCCCCTTCTCGGGGAACAAGGGTTACATATGTAACCCGAGACGTTTGCACCGCCGCCACCTGTCTACACCTACACATTGTTAAAAAGCAAGTATATCCAGGGCTTAAGGCAATTCAAAGAAGGTGTTACTATCAAGTGCAGATACAGTACCTCCAGTCCTGAGATACAAACTTTTCTTGGTTCATTGTTCTCAAGGATCTTGGCATTTCTTTCACTCACTCTTAGTTCCCTCATGAGTCGCTCAGAGCAAAAAGTGGCCGTACTGCCAGGATCTAAAAATGCACGTCTGTAGCATTTTGCTGCCTTTCATGGCCTTGATCTGTACAGGCACAACTGGCACGACAACATCTTTATCCGGCCCCTTTATGGCCACACGTAGTAGGAGAAACTGCATGACTTGTTTCTTGCTGTGTATCCTCTGATTTAATTTCTTTCACCTTTGAATAGATGTGGAGGCAAGTAGGATGTTTTAGGTTACACAACTTGCAACACAGACATCTATGAGAATCTTTGTGTCCAACAGGCCAGCACCCAAAACAAAGACATTTCTCTTTCAGAAAGTCAGTTTTTGCTCTGTGCAGCTTCTTCCCCAACTCCAATCTGTGAGCATCCTCACACAGCAGACACAAAAACTTTGTTGATTTATCAGGTAAGGTTTTCTCTTTTTGCACTTGAGTTTTGGTTCCAGAATAAACAGCTTCCACAGAGGTTGCAAAACTGCTTCCCCTTCCTTTGATGCAAACCTGTATGACCTCCAACATTATATTTTAGTGGTAAGATAGACGTGTTCTGAATGTTTCCCAATAATGGATTAGAGACAATAAATGCTTGTCTCAATAAAACTGACAATGTCACAGAAACCTGCTTGAGGATGGTGCCTCTCCTGCAACTCATAAGCAGTGTTTCTCCACCTTTCCCTTAGTTTATATGGTAACTTCAACACTATAACATGCGTTTGATGGCATATTCATCTCTGTCATGTAGCTGATGTCCTCCATGGCATTACAACAGTAGAAGAAAAGCAAAAGCTTGCAAGCCCTTGAGATACTCTGCTTTAACTGGTGACCATCCAAGAGCTTTCTCCATGTAAGCTATGGCTATTGTTTGTTCATTTCCAAAGTGTTCTTATAGAAGTGTCTTTGCTCTTTAATACTTTAATAGGTGGCATGTGTTTACAGCTATTGACCTGCTCCCTATGTTATCCTTTGGTGTACAAAAAAAGTACAAGAATTCTACTCTGCTAGCGGCCTTTTCTTCCAACTCCATGTTCAAATGCTCTAATGAATGTGCTGTACTCAAGAGGGTCTCCATTAAAAGTTGGTATATCCCTTGGAGGTAATGATAGTGAAGACTGCTGCTGCACTAGTAGAGCAGTTATGTCATTTTGGCTTCCATAACAGAGGATCTAAGAAAGGATTTGTATTTTGTATTTTTTCCAGATATTAATTCATTCCATCTGAATGTGCTCTGGAGCTTTGCACATCAGAACAGCTATATTTAAGCACAGTATCCTTTGCTGTATGAGCAGCAATCTGACTTTGCAATTCAAGAATCCCCATTTTTTTGTCTGATTTTTGGCTGTCCATTCTCTTCCACACAGTTTATAACAATTCTAAAATAATCCCACAGTGATTCTTCTGCGTTGCTTTAGTCCATTATAACTTATCAGCATCTAATTTCTCTTGTCAGCTTTCACCTAGTGGAATCAGCTGGAGTGCTGTGCTTCTGCTGTCGCAAATTCCGCATGACCTGTCCGTTGAGTTTTTCAACATAATGTAGTGGCGATCAAACAACAAAAAAGGCCACTTGAGGGTCATTAATTGTAGTAATGGCCTTTTCTTTGCCACTGTGCCTTGAAGGCCAGCATCCCGGAGTCACCTCTTCCTTATTGATGTTGGGACACTGCTAGTTGATGACCTGTGAGGCATCTGTTTCTCAATCTAGACCCTCTAATGGTGTGTTCACATACAACGCAAAATTAATGTTTGTCTCGCATTACTTGCGCGAGTTTGACTGCTGGTACCATATTTACTGCGTTCACGCAAGTACGTGAACCTGCAACTTTTCCCTTCTCTTCCAGGAAAGAGGAGAGCTATTTCCTTCTGTCATCCACCATGGCCTATATACCAACTGTTGCTGCTTTGTACCTGTTTTCGAAATCCTAGAAACGTTGGGAAACCAAACGTCGTTGTGTTTGGGGGCACGATATCATCCGGAGGCGCATACAGCTCGGTGAATTGCACAGCCTTCTCCAGGAACTGCGGATGGATGACTTCCTCTTCCAGCGCTACCTGAGGCTGAACAGTGCCCCTGTTAGCTTGGATCAGTGCCAGGATTTCAAGGATGGACGCCGACTTCAGGCATTCTGTCTCTACTGCGGAGCGCCTGTCAATCTATCAGCACATCCTACTTCTCTGCAGAGGGAGCTGCCCCATGGCAACACACCAAGTAATGCACAAGCACACCCACAACGGCTCTTGTAAGAGCCACACACACAATAGTAATGAGCAAACCTTCTGCAATATTACTATATTGTATATCACTCAATACAAATTAGTAGGTCATCAGTTTATATTCATGTCAGAGAATATTGTGTCTCCTTTTATTTTTATCTGTAATTTATTGATATTGTGAAGTAATACAGTTTAAATGTGGGATGTCTACACAAAATCAATAAAAGCAGACACCACTGTTCTTAACTTAAAAGATTAGTAGGTTATTAGTATAAGGATTGTGCAGTGTCTTTTATTTTGAGAACCCATTATGTACTAACAGTGTACATACAGGATACTTTTTGCCCAATAATTAAGGCAGATGTTGTGCCTTTAAGTATGACCACGTTTAGCAGCTAACCAAACATAAAACCATGTGTACACTGAAGATAAATTATAAACATGACCTGAACTTTTGATATGAACAAAATATCTATCATGACATAAACACAGACTCACAATAAGGAATGTGAAGTATTAAAGAGGTGGTATTATGCTTTTTGGCTTTTCCCTCTCTTTTATTGAGTTATATCTCTTTTTTGTGCATGTAACAGGTTTGCAAAGTGAAAAAGCCCAAAGTCCAGCCCAAAGGGAGTTCCCATCTCCCACAGAAAGCTGTGCTATGAACCGCTTGAAAACAGCTGGTTTGTAGTCCAGCCCTTCACTTCCTTTACTTGTTACGTCACAATGAAAACACATCATAAAGCTTGCCAAGCGGCTAGCGGGGTCAGGCACGCCCTCAAACCAAGCTAGTCTGAGCGGAGGCCCTTTGGTTCGACTCGCCTTTTTGGTTTTCCATTGTAGAAATGTTGCACCTGTACCTGCTTCCAGGTCCTTTTTTTCATATCACCTCACCTCCATCGAGGCTCTTTTTTTGTTGTTGTAATTGACTTTACTTTGCAAGGTACTATAACAGGGTGGTCAGGGAGAAGAAGGATTTGTGGACGCTATCAGAATCAGTGGCTGTACCTTATGAAGACTGGTAGCTGGGCTGTAGGGCGAGTTACAGTGGGGGAAATAAGTATTTGACCCCTTGCTGATTTTGCAGGTTTGCCCACTTACAAAGAATGCAACGATCTACAATTTTAATCATATGTACATTCTAACAGTGAAAGACAGAATCCCAAAGAAAATTCCAGAAAATCACATCATATGAATTTATAAAAATTGATAACCATCTGATGAGGAAAAACAAGTATTTGACCCCCTGGACAAACAGCATGTTAATATTTTGTAGAAAAGCCATTATTGGCCAGCACAGATGTCAAACGGTTTTTATAGTTGGTGACAAGGTTTGTGCACATTTCGGCAGGGATGTTGGCCCACTCCTCCCTGCAGACAGCCTCCAAATCATTCAGGTTCCGAGGTTGTCGCCTGGCAACTCGAATTTTAAGCTCCCTCCAAAGATTTTCAATTGGATTCAGGTCTGGAGACTGGCTAGGCCACTCCAGAACCTTGATGTGCTTCTTCTTCAGCCACTCTTTT